>NC_064619.1:61331218-61652289 GCF_023898315.1 Schistocerca nitens | reverse complement strand
ATAATCTCTCGACAACCACTCTCTGTTCGAGCAAGTTTAATAGATTTGGTATTGTACCGAAATCGTTTTCCGTAATTCCCGTGGTATTCTTTACACGTCCTGCCAATTCTACTCTTGATGACCCCTGCACGACACTTGACTTATTCAGCAGATCGAGTTCCAGATTCGTCACCTGAGTTGTGTGCCACTCCATAACTGCACTATTTGCATCCTCTACTGCTTGTGCACTGAAGAGCCAAAGAAATTGGTACACCTCATTAATATGGGGCAGGGCCCCCGCGAGCACGCAGAAGTGAGACAACACGACGTCACATGGACTAGACTAATGACTGAAGTAGTGCTGGAGGGCACTGACACTACGAATCCTGCAGGGCTTTCCATAAATCAGTAAGATTACGAGGGGGTGGAGATCTCTTCTGAAGAGAACGTTGCAAGGCGTTCCAGATATGCTCAATAATGTTCATGTCTGGGGAATTTGGTGGCCAGCAGAAGCGTTTAAACTCAGAAGAGTGTTTCTGGAGCCACTCTATAGCAATTCTGGATTTATGGGGTGTCGCAGTGTCCTGCTGGAATTGCCCGAGTCCATCGGAATGCACAATGGACATGAATGGATGCAGGAGATCAGACAGGGTGCCTATGTCCTCTGCTGACATACACACTCCATGAATTCATGAGGTTGTCTCCACACCCGTACACGTCCATCCGCTCGATATAAATTTGAAACGAGACTCGTCCAACCAGGCACCTTGTTTCCAGTCATCAACAGTCTAACGTCGCTGTTGACGGGTCCCAGGCGAAGCGTAAAGCTTTGTGTGGTGCTGTCATGAAGGATGCAAGAATGGGATTCTGGCTCCGAACGCCCTTATCGATGATATTTCGTTGAATGGATCGCAGGTTGACACCTGCTGATCGCTCAGAATTGAAATCTACAGCAATTTGCGGAAGGGTTGCACTTCTATCACGTTGAACAATTCTCTTCAGTCTTCGTTGGTCCCGTTCTTGCAGATTCTTTTTTCCGGCAGCAGCGATGTCGAAGATTTGATGTTTCACGGTATTCCTGATATTCACGGTACACTCGGAGATGCCAGTTCATCGCTACCTCGGAGATGCTGTGTCCCATCGCTCGTGCGTCAACTGTAACACCACGTTCAAACACACTGAAATCTTGATAACCTACCGTTGTAGCAGCAGTAAGCATTCTAACAACTTCTCCACACACTTGCTGTCCTATATAGGCGGTACCAACCGCAGTGCCGTATTCTACCTGTTTACATATCTCTGTATTGGAATACGCGTACGTATACCAGTTTCTTTGGCGCTTAGTTAACTTGCTCTAGTGCGCCATTCAATTCTTGAATGTCCTCATTGTCTACAGTAACGTTTAAGGTACTCAGTAATTTTGTATAAGCATCTAACGATCCTTATGTCCTGAGCCGAGTCATTTTTACTACATGCTGTGGCTGTTATCACAACATTTCATGCGAGAACTGTAGATCTTGATATGCCCTTTGAACTTCTGTCAACACTCCTGCTTTCCCTAGCTCTCGTTGTAATTGTACAAACATTTGCTTTAAAATCCGTATTTCATTTCTTACCTCACACACATTGTAGATTGATTTCAAAGTTAACTGGTGACTACTTAGTATTCTTCTGCTTGCTTAGCAAATATTGTTTCTGCTTCCAGCGAGTGGTTTTCTAGTGCGTGCATCACTCCTCTCCCGCAAGGATGAAAGATTATGAGGATCGTAACACTTGCGGCGACTTTGATGAATACCGAATCGATACCAATGAAAGTACGACAATTTTATCATTGACTCATCTTTAATATCCGAAATGTATAACTATCTTTGTTTCCTCGTTCTTTGGTCATGTTCTTGCATATTTTCAAAGTGCTTGCCAAGTGATTAGTTTTCATTTAGTGAAGTTGTATCTAATCCAAATCAAGGTGTACTATACTTAACTCACCGAGTACCCGTTTAATAGTATGGTCAAGTGCAAGCTATCCCATATGGGTCTCACGGAACTGGACGCTTTCTCGAAATTACGTTCACATCGTTCCAATGGAGGATCGTGATGACACAACGGTCAAACCGAAGCACATAAGTTAGCCTTCAGCTAGTACAGCTTTGCCATCGTCACCTACATCGAGCGACAGTCAACACACAGGTATCTCACATAGAATCAGCAAGGTGAAGCTCCCAATATTCGGCCCCACAAAATCATTGCGGTCGCACGAGTGGAAGCCTTCTTCCTGCAGCATGGAATAGTACCGATTCTAATAAATTTAGTGGTTGTGTCACAGTTGTACATTAATGTGAGTAAGAAAATCTACCGCGCATTGTAGCAACAATCACATACAGTAGTCAAAGTAACCCTGTTGCAGCGTCTTGTTCTCCCACCTGAGTAACGTCTGCTCTAAATCATAGAAGGTGAATCACGTGTTGGTAGCTCCTCCTCTTCATATTTTAAGGTCGCTAGGCGCTTTGTCGCGAAAATAACTGTTGTCCGAACTACCACTTTTCATCTTTTGGCTGTGCAGATTACCGGTCAGTATTACAGAAATTATATCTACTTTCACCGACCTACCTCTGGACCAATAAACGGGCAAAGCAGATGGAATTTTAAGAGCATTCGGGGAAGAAAGTGTATGTGCGTAAGTTTAGGGGGATTTCCGCTTGCTAGGCCTAATTTTGAGCTAATTTCTTTTCTGAACAAAATTGTTTTTACGTACAAATCTTCATTAAGAATCGAAACTACGTATCTTATATATAATGTAAATAATATTTGGCTAAAAAATTTATGAGATTAAGCAGCACAGTATGGTGGTCAAAGTATCTGTGTGCGAATTGGGCAAGTGAATGGGTCGCACCATTGAGTGTGAAATATAGGCCATCAATGAAAGCTAAGTATATGTACACTATCGCAATTAAATTTTCTATGGGGTGAATCAATAAATTCCAATTTCTTCTGCCACTTCAAGACGTAGATATTGAAAATCGACCTGTTTTGGCATTTAAATGTCAATAGGTAACAAATATTATGAAAATGTATTGTTCTTTTAGGAACATGCCAGTGTTGCAAGAGTCAAGTTTATTAAATCCAAAAGGCATCTAATTCTACCGAGTAGTGTTTTTTTATTTTATCATGTGATCATGTGAAGCAGTTTAAGAAACTTTGGATCGAGAAGTACTCGACTCAAACCTTTGAGTTGTATTATTAAGTATATACCATTCAATAGTTTCAACTTACTATTAATCTGCTGTTCCTCGGAAATACAGTATATTTTCCTCTTTTGTGGAGATCTCATTTTCTGCTACGCGAGTCTCTCTAGCCACAGTTCTTGCCTCGAAGCTGCTCCGGAACGATTGCCGGTGAGAACACTTGAGGCCTTCCTCGTCCCTTTTCGTGGCTACTGAGCTAGCCATGGTGTCGATAACGACTCCCATGACTTACATCCCATGCAGGAGCCACTTAACCCTCAAGTGCCCTGCGCGACATATATGTCGCACTGGGTTTGAAGTGCTGCAGAGACTACAATTTGCTTCCTTCCTGCTTAATGCGTGACACACCTGCTAACGCTTCCATAGCTATCTCTGGTGGAGTATGTATGAATCAGTGACGCGCACCAATGTAATTTCGCCATCCAGCCGCTGCCGTGAACAGCCATGTGACGCCATGTAACATTGTTCCATTCATTGTCTTCATATTAATGCAGTTTTTTCGAACATTGTAATATATTATTTTATGTTGCCGTTCCACAAATAGTAAGTATTGTTTGAGAATGGAATAACTATTCTATATTGTTCTGTGAGAGGGGCTGAAAATGCATGTTTCAAATATGTTACGTTGGACAATGAGTAATACAGTTATGGATGAATCACAAATTATTTCACTTAAGGAAACACTGGAATTCGTGATAAAAGCAAAGTAATAATTACTCTTCATCGCTTTTGTAAGTATCCATCGAAGGTATACTTCCTATTCTGGACGAGCCTGATGTCAATGACATAGAGGATGTGTACTTCGATGATGCTGATGATGACTCTGATAAAACAGGTGCAGTTACGACAAACGACTCGCCATGACGTGAACAAGTATTCCCTAATATTCCTTTTTCCTTGGAAATGATGCTGGAGGCTCTTGAGCTTTATGAAGAAGAAGAGTCCTCATAGGGGGACGACAGTGTTGCAGAAAAGTGCTATCGAGTACTATGGAAGAAGGGAAGTTTTGCTCAAGTCATTGGCACATTTATTCAGCTTCCTGTGTCAGCCCATAATGGACTAGAGACTCCTCTACATTATTTCAGAACTCTGGTGATGGATGACACGCTTCACAACTTGGAAGATGAATCGAATCGTTACAGCGTAGAAAAGACCGGAGCAACAGTGAACACAAGGAAGTCGATACTGGAAAAAATGTTACGCATGTACCTGAGAATGGGACTTGCTCAAGTGCCTACAATTCGCTGCTACCGGGAGACGCGCAGGGCTCTCCCATTGGTTTGTAACGTTACGGCCCGAAATAGATTTGAGAACTATTGAGCGTCCTCCACTTAGAAAATAGTTTAGTAGCAACTGGTGAAACTAAAACTAGCGATAAGCTCTGGAAAATTCGACCATGGCTGAATCGATTCAGAATAAATGATTGCAAGAAACACCACAGTGTCGATGAAGTAACGACTGAATTCAAGGCAGAAGCACCGTGAAAAAATGTATGCAAAAACAAATCTATAAAGCGATGATTCCAAATGTGGTGTAGGGAAGAAGCTTTTGGCTACTTGTACGACTGAAATTTATCAGGGTGTAGCAGGAAAAATGTAAAAAGGAATAGAAAAGCACGAAAAGGGCTCGCATATGAAGTGATCGTAAAAATTCAAGGCACGTGCCTACAACCTCCTTACGAGTGTTATACTTGTTCAGCGCCTGTTGAATAGAGGTATCTGTTCCTCCAGGATAAGACAAACAGGTGGGACGAATGACAAAGAGAATTTGTGCGAGTCCCATGACGTTGTTATCCCAGCTAACAAAAGCTGTTTAGGTGGTATTGATCTGATGGACAAAGTATCATCACCATAAAATACCACATAAAATGAAGGAGGCGCTATTATACATCATCTGGCACACAGAATTGCAACAGCCAACAGTTGACTCAAATACCGTAAGTACCGCAAGTTTTTTTCGAGAACGGCATTTTCCTAAACGCAAATTGAAGCAGAATATTGCAGGTGGAATATTTTTGGCAGTGAGACAAATTAAACCGAGGACGCCCAAGCGAAGGTGATTTGTCAAAAAAAGAAGAAGATTGCTGCGCCACCAGTTGTAGATGGCTAAAAGGACAACTATGATAATTGGCCGATATGGAAGGAAACAAGAGGACGATGAAAGATATGCAACAAGACTGTGAAGTATTTTGTCCTTAAATAAAGATAGAAATGGTTTCAGAAGATTTCACACATAAAAACTGACAAATTGAGTTGGCTAATAATTTCTGTTGCTTTTTTCTATTTCATTGTAAAAACGAATTAACAGTTTTCCATAATGTACTCTTAACGTAATCAGCTGCTGTTTTGTAGCATACTGAAATTTTTTTTATATTTGTGGTAAGTTCCTATGGGACCAAACTGCTGAGGTCATCGGACCCTAGACCTACACACTACTTAACTTACGCTAAGGACAAAACACACACCCAAGTCCGAGGGAGGACTCGAACCTCCGACGCGCGGATGTAGCATATGACAATCAGGCTGTGCAGAAGTGAGGTATATATAGTGACTTGCTGTTGTATTATAATAATCTGTCATTTACATCATATATGTAATAATTATAAATAAATGCATTTAAAAGTAAGCTACACTCCTGGAAATGGAAAAAAGAACACATTAACACCGGTGTGTCAGACCCACCATACTTGCTCCGGACACTGCGAGAGGGCTGTACAAGCAATGATCACACGCACGGCACAGCGGACACACCAGGAACCGCGGTGTTGGCCGTCGAATGGCGCCCACTGCGCAGCATTTGTGCACCGCCGCCGTCAGTGTCAGCCAGTTTGCCGTGGCATACGGAGCTCCATCGCAGTCTTTAACACTGGTAGCATGCCGCGACAGCGTGGACGTGAACCGTATGTGCAGTTGACGGACTTTGAGCGAGGGCGTATAGTGGGCATGCGGAAGGCAGGGTGGACGTACCGCCGAATTGCTCAACACGTGGGGCGTGAGGTCTCCACAGTACATCGATGTTGTCGCCAGTGGTCGGCGGAAGGTGCACGTGCCCGTCGACCTGGGACCGGACCGCAGCGACGCACGGATGCACGCCAAGACCGTAGGATCCTACGCAGTGCCGTAGGGGACCGCACCACCACTTCCCAGCAAATTAGGGACACTGTTGCTCCTGGGGTATCGGCGAGGACCATTCGCAACCGTCTCCATGAAGCTGGGCTACGGTCCCGCACACCGTTAGGCCGTCTTCCGCTCACGCCCCAACATCGTGCAGCCCGCCTCCAGTGGTGTCGCGACAGGCGTGAATGGAGGGACGAATGGAGACGTGTCGTCTTCAGCGATGAGAGTCGCTTCTGCCTTGGTGCCAATGATGGTCGTATGCGTGTTTGGCGCCGTGCAGGTGAGCGCCACAATCAGGACTGCATACGACCGAGGCACACAGGGCCGACACCCGGCATCATGGTGTGGGGAGCGATCTCCTACACTGGCCGTACACCACTGGTGATCGTCGAGGGGACACTGAATAGTGCACGGTACATCCAAACCGTCATCGAACCCATCGTTCTACCATTCCTAGACCGGCAAGGGAACTTGCTGTTCCAACAGGACAATGCACGTCCGCATGTATCCCGTGCCACCCAACGTGCTCTAGAAGGTGTAAGTCAACTACCCTGGCCAGCAAGATCTCCGGATCTGTCCCCCATTGAGCATGTTTGGGACTGGATGAAGCGTCGTCTCACGCGGTCTGCACGTCCAGCACGAACGCTGGTCCAACTGAGGCGCCAGGTGGAAATGGCATGGCAAGCCGTTCCACAGGACTACATCCAGCATCTCTACGGTCGTCTCCATGGGAGAATAGCAGCCTGCATTGCTGCGAAAGGTGGATATACACTGTACTAGTGCCGACATTGTGCATGCTCTGTTGCCTGTGTCTATGTGCCTGTGGTTCTGTCAGTGTGATCATGTGATGTATCTGACCCCAGGAATGTGTCAATAAAGTTTCCCCTTTGTGGGACAATGAATTCACGGTGTTCTTATTTCAATTTCCAGGAGTGTATGTAATAATTATAAATAAATGCATTTAAAAGTAAGCTAGTATTAACATATTCATCCTTCGAAACGGGATGTTCCATAAAGATGAGAATGAAAGAGATTTTGGAACTAGAAACTATAAATTTAATTAAATTATTATCTTAACAACATGTCCTGCCATCGAGTATTTTAAGCTGGCTTTGACGAGTGTGACGAATATGCCACGTCAAAGTTTTGGCGTGGAAAATGTCAAAAGGATCAGAATTGTATATTGAAGTAGTGAACAAGTATTAATAAGAGATTTTGGTGAGATAAAAAGTTTTCGGAATATGGAGAATGGTGTTGTGCAAAATATGGTTAAATCCGCCGTTATAAGTAACATCCGCCCGTTTGTTAGCAATGTGGGCGACTTTCACACTCAAAAACATGTTTTTTGAAGGTAAGTTCAAATTACTGAGTTCAGTGCTACGTTGTTATTCTGTGTATAGGCTCGAAGGCACCTCTACATCAAAATGTGGCGAATCAGATGTTTCCACGTATCAGAATTGCTTCTGTAACTTCACTTGTCAGTAGTGGCTTATGACCGAAAGTGTGCTGCGTCCCGCTCATGTCAGCGTGCTTCCATTTACACGAACTTTCAGAGCAGAAATCGTACTGCAGATTGTCATTCGCAGAGATCCTGTGTTAAAGTGCAACCATAACCACTTTTTATCTCATTTTTGTCGAAAGCGTATACTTGCGACATCTCCTGGGCAAGTACAGCATGTATATCGATATTTTCTTCTATCTAGAATGTTACAATAGCATTAAAAGGAAACGCATATCGATCGGAGTCACAAAGCGCCCAGGCGCCGAGAGCGGTACGAGAGAGTGGGCATACGCGCGCTCCCACTGAAACGTGATTTTCAGGTATAAGGAATAATTTCCCGACAAAATCCTTTTGATCACTTCTCTCCCGCATCGGGTCACGTATTGCGCAATGGTGCCATCACACAAAGCACAAAGATATCCGGGCATCCGCGTCGGAACTACAGGATTCGCTGCCGTTCTCCATAACGCGCGGAGTGCACACGCGTGCGTCACGAGATAAGTGCGCGGTTCGCCGCCTGTGCGAAACGGGGGAACTTTCCAGGTGGAGAACCCATTTTCAGCCACATGAACCACCCATTTTCGGTATAAACTAGACACGTAAAGAAGTGTAAATATCAACAGCTAAACTGTGCAACAAATATGCTTCTATTTGAGCTAGCGTAGCTGCTACACATGCTGTACTGGACGCTATACTGTAAGACATGCGATATCCTTGCAAGCTACGTGACTATGATTATACACTATGTGATGAAAAGTAACCGGACACCTGGCTGAAAATTACTTACAAGTTCGTGGCGCCCTCCATCGGTAATGCTGGAATTCAATATGACAGCATCCACTCTCGCAGGCATATGTTCAACCAGGTGATGGAAAGGTTTCTTGGGGAATAGCAACCCATTCTTCACGGAGTGCTGCTCTGAGAAAAGGTATCTGTGGTGTCACCGCCAGACACCACACTTGCTAGGTGGTAGCTTAAATCGGCCGCGGTCCATTAGTACATGTCGGACCCGCGTGTCGCCACTGTCAGGATCGCAGACCGAGCGCCACCACAAGGCAGGTCTCGAGAGACTGACTAGCACTCGCCCCAGTCGTACGACGACGTTGCTAGCGACTACACTGACGAAGCCTTTCTCTCATTTGCCGAGAGACAGTTAGAATAGCCTTCAGCTAAGTTAATGGCTACGACCTAGCAAGGCGCCATTAACCATTTATAACGTTGCATGTACCTCAAGATAGTGTCTCACTTGTATCATCCAGAATGCTGTATACCAAAGGACAATATAAAAGTTAAGTGTTCTAGTACCTACGTTCTTTTCTTTATCACATTCATTACGAATCCTGTTCCAGACTTAACGCCAGACGGCGTGAGTTGACGCGTGCCCTTTCGGCTACTTCACTGTGGACTGGCTGCCTTAACAGTCCACTACAGTATCAATGTCGGTCGGTGAGGCCTGCCACGAATTCGGCGTTCCAAAACGCTTCTAAGGTACTCTATAGAATACGTGTCAGCACTTTGTGCAGGCCAGTCCATTACAGCGACGTAATTGTCGTGTAACCACTCCGCCACAGGCCGTGCATTATGAACAGGTATTCCATCATGTTGAAAGATGCAATCGCCATCTCCGAATTGCTGTTCAACAGTGGGAAGCACGAAGGTGCTTAAAACATCAGTGTGGGCCTGTACTGTGATAGTGCCACACAAAACAACAATGGGTGCAAGCACGCTCCACGAAAAACACGACCACACCATAACACACCACCGCTTTCGAAATTTTCTGTTGGCACTATACACAGAGACAGATAACGTCAACCGGGCATTCGCCATATCCACACCCTGCCATCGGATCGCCACATTGTGTATCGTGATTCGTCACTACACACAACGTTTTTCCACCGTTCAGTCGTCAATGTTTAAGCTCCTTACATAAAGCGAGGCGTCGTTTGGCGTTTACCGGCGTGATGTGTGTCTTATGAGCAGCCGCTCGACCATGAAATCCGTTTTCTCACCTCCCGCCTGTCATAGTAGTAGCAGTAGATACTGATGCAGCTTGGAATTCCTATGTGATGGTCTGGATAGATTTCTGCCTACTACACATTATGACCCTCTTCAACTGTCGGAAGCCTCTGTCAGTCAGCAGACGAGGTCGGCTTATACCCTTTTGTGCTGTGCGTGTGGCATCACGTTTCCATTTCACTATCACATCCGAAACAGTGGACCTAGGGATGTTTATGAGTGTGGAAATCCCGCGTACAGACCTATGACGCAAGTGACACTCAATCACATGACCACGTCCGAAGTCCGTGAGTTCCGCGGAGCAGCCCATTCTGCTCTCTCACGATATCTTATGACCAATGAGGTCGCTGGTATGTTGTACCTGGCAGTACGTGGCAGCGCAATGCACCTAATATGAAAAACGTATGTTTTTGGGGGTGGCCGGATACTTTTGATCACATAGTATATAACGACACGATATTGATGACCACTAACGTCACATCAAGCGCTGAAGATAACCTCTTTGTGCAGCTGCTTCAGGAATTCAGCGCGTTCACCGACCTGCTCAGAGCCATTTCAACCTTTTGAACCTACCCTAATCCAAGCTTGTGCTTCGTCTCTAATGACCTCGTTGTCGACGGGACGTTAAACACCAACCTCCTCTTCCTCGTTAATACCAAAGTGTTCATCGCCCACGTCCTTAGTGTGATCGATTGCGCAAAGGTAGATTCTCAGACGCTGATGGCCTCGGCAGATAAGCACAAGAAAGCTGTGACAACATCACTCGGAGTTTTTAAATACAGTATAGTTTTTTGCCTTTCGGAATAGGAAACAAAGCTCAAAAGTGGCAGTATTTCACGCACAAGGTGCTGCAAGGACACTTTTTTTGCGGTATGGATGATACATTACATTTTACACATACATATCAACAGCATACTGCTCAGTAACGATTCCCATTTGAACGCATAGACAGTTGCAATCAACAGTGATAAATTTCTTATCGCTAAAATGGAAGTGCACTTTCTATATTATTCCGTCTGATGCAGGCGTCTCCCCGCTGTTGAAGGAGGTGGAAGCTATTCAGCAGGTGGCTTTACCGACAACGTTTGGAGGTCTCTGCAGATTCATAAGGATTTTAACCTAATGCAGGCGACCCCTACCTCATTTGGTTGCGATACAGAAACTTCTTAACAGACAGCTGACCCGAAAGAACACGCAGAAAAGTTCCGTCGAGGACGGGGGTTAAAATTCGACATCCTCCTCTAGTATAAGATTTCCTCAACAGTAGTTGTCGATACAAGTATTATATTTCGAATTTTGCACCGGTAAATATTATATTAGTTGCGTTTCTGAAAACTTTCATAAAATTTTATAAAGAGTGTGTTATATTTGAAGCTGAAATTTATGGAAAGGAGTTACCCTATAAATTATTTTAGTATCTATGTTATAATTGATATCTACTAGTTGTGAATGTAGAGTTAATTTTTTTTTAGAAACATTCTAAATTACGAACTATTAGCACATTTAAAATTTCTATTATTAATTACGCAATCATGAACTTTTTTCTACATTTATTTGTGGATTCATTTATGAAATAAGCGAAATTAATAACGTAACAGAGACCAGTATAAATTCATTTGTTAAGAGAAATTGTAAACCTTTGTAATATTGTTATTTACGCACAGTGTGAGAGTTGTATGCATGGCTATGATGTGATCGGACCTATTTTTGTGTTTTTAAGCGAACATTGTAATTTCGGCTCTCTTAATGTGAAAAGTCAAAAGAAATATGATATACTAAAATGGGAGAAAGTATATTTACGTCAAAACAAAAAATTCTGCAACAACAATCTTCAATTTCATTTAGTTTCATCCAACCGTTAGGACCTAGACAAGACCCCTACACAAGAAATACTGAAGTCATCTCTATATGACAATATAAGGAGACATGAAAGTTTAATATAGCCTTCGCTCCTCTCAAATCTTCATATAAGACTTTAATGTGAACAATAGATGTAAGTAGGAAGGGGTGCGGCGAGGGGGAGGGGGGGTAGATGGGTAGATGACAAAGGGATATTACGTTTCATGATCTAAAGACGGCACTAGCTAAAGTTACTTAGCTGCACATCCGGTATTAGGTGCTTCCCTTGCACTGATGATGGATGCAAGTCAGACGGTCGTTGGCAGAGCGTTGCAGGAATGCGTGTTCTGCACCTGGCAACCACTGGCAATCCTCTGGAATAAACTATCTTCCCATGTCACAGGAATGGAGCGCGTTCGATATGAAGTTACTCGCCTTCTACTTAGCAGTCGAGCGCTTCAGAACCAGCGTGGGAAGCCATCATTTCAAGAAACGTACTTACGACAAGCCCCTCATCTCTATGTTTCACCAGCCGACTGAGTTCAGTTCACCTCGCCAATGCAGGCAGGCAGGCAGGATAAATTTATCTCGGAGGTTACTACCGACATAGCTGGACGAAACTGTGTGGTGGTGGACTGTCTGCCAAGTAACTGCGCAGGATGGAACGCGATCAGTTGGGCTGATGTGGTAGCTGATCCAGGAAACGATAAATTACTTCAACACGTCGCTGTTAATCTGGAAACGGCGGCCTTGCAGCTAGAGCGCAGAGCTATGCAGAGCACAGACCAAGGAATTCGGTGCGGTAAAACTGGTGGCCACCAACGGCATTGCGGCGCCGGTTTATCAGTGTCTGTCACAACCTTGCACGAAGAGCTTTTGCCAAGCTTGTTGCCATAAAAGTCGTTTGGCCCGGTATAGAGACGCACTGTCACACCTGGGTAATTCCATGGGAGAGCTGCCAGCGCTGTCAAAAAGTTAGACACATTTTCATGCAGGTGGGTTTGTAACAACAACAACGCTGTACTATTGTACATATAATATTTTTTTCTTCTGATTTTCGATAAATTAGTGTAATCGATGTTCCGATTTCATTTCTTTTTTTTTTTTTTTGTTTCATGCCATTATGTTAAAGAAACTGTAAACAAATTTCAATGTGAATATTAATGTTTATGTCAAATGTCAAGCAATATTGTAATAGAATTGAAAGGTAACAAATGTTGAAACTGTTGTAACATGTTTGAAATTGTAACTGTGCGTCTGGTCCATACGTAGGCAATGTGTTAGGATATGTAGAATGCAAAACTTCTGGTGAATACCCTGTCTGTAGGGGAGCGGTAAAAGGTGGATGGCAGGTGAGCGCGGGAAAATGCACACGGGCGCGGCACGGCATAACGGGCTCAGCAGTAGTAGTCGGAGTTGGGCATTGGTCTGAGCAACACGTTCTGGATCGAGAAGGCTCTCCTGGAAGACGTAGTTTCATTGAGCCTCGGATATGCCGTTTTGACGCCTATACAGCATGGCAAAATTCCATAGGCACTAAATGGAAAAGTATTGCGACGCTATGAAGAAGTAAAGTGCTGATACATCAAGAGCCGTTGCTGTGGTTGTATGTGTGCTCTGTGCCTCGCCATCTCGCCGCCTGCCCACCGCCACATCGATACAAACAGGTTGAAACTTTTAGTACTGTATTCGTGTGGAGCAGTGTTACTTTTGTTCCATACTGTTCAATAACAACTTAAATTTTACCAGAACTGCCCTATCATTTAATTATCCTCACAACTAACCTAGACAGGGTCCTTTCCAAATGTTGTGGAATCCGAGTGCCCCGAAATGAAGAATTAAAGTTTATGTTAATAATAATTACCGGCAGACCTAGCTATGTTAGAATGATGTTTAAAGAACGTTTTTGTTAATGAACTAATAGACGAATAACAAAGGTCTGACAAAGTTGGAAGATAATTTTGATATTGATTTAGTAATGAAGCTTAATTATTTCGAGACAGATATAATGGTATTTAAATGAGCAGGAAATAAGACAAAAAGAGTAGAAAATCATATATTGGAAATCTTGAGGGCATAATGATTTCAGTAATTAATTGTTTTAATACAGCGATCATAACAGTTTCAGGGTCCCCCCCTTTTTTTTATTCATTTGAATTCTGTAGTGTTCTAAACTGAATTGACCAGCAAAGTCAAATCCAAAATAGAAACCAAAATTTGTCAGTGTTTTACCTTTATCAAAATTGACATTGTGTGTGTGTTTCGAAAGTGCTATTTCTAGGATAACCTATGCCCGATTTTAATCAGATCAATAGACAGTACGAAGTTTTGTAGTAAACGTTATAGTGTAATGTTATGTATTTATGGTTTATCCATATTAGTACAGAAAGTGAAATTATCAGTTCAGTAGATTTTCTGGTTCTAAAACTTACCATATTATGCAGTGTTATTACGTGTGGTTTTGCATGAACGTACATCAGATTGTACATGGAAGAAACTCAGTTAATGCCTAATTAGGCTGGCGACCCTATTATTAACAAATTGGTAGCATATTCTGTGTTGTTTCTTGTCCGTCCTGACGTGTAGTTGCATTTCGGACTTGCTTGACATATCATTGTTATTACAGAGTGGGTGTAAGTCTGATTTGCCTCCATTCAAGTACACGCGGTCAATTTCTATACAAAAATCCTGTCTCGTAAGGTGAAGGCCGTCAACTTACCATAGTACAGGCTTTAAGGAGTATTGTGTGCCCCACGCGCACGTTACAGGTTCCTTCCTCACACCTACAGTGACGTTCGCTCACATCCACATTGACATCGTAAGGCCTCTGCCATACTTATGGGGATATCGATATTTGCTTATGATGGTTGAGCGTTTCACCAGGTGTCCAGAAGCAGTATCTATTCCAGAGATATCAACAGAGCTGGTCGCCTGAGCTTTATAGCAGTCTCGGTTCGGGAGTTTCGACATCCCACAAAGAATCACGACTGACAGAGGGCGATATTTCGATTGAAATGTAGAGATTGCCTCGAACACAGCAAGGAATAAAACACGAAGTAGAGGATGACTTTGTAGATGATAGTGGGTACGTGAACGAATCCACTGAGATGTTTGATTCACCACAGATAAAGAAAGAACCGACAGAAAATTTTGATGTAGAATCGGAACACTCCGATTTCGTAGAACAAAACAGCGTGAAAATTTTAAGCATGAACGACTTATTTGAACAATTAACCAAACAAATTGCAGGACAGAATGATCAGCTTAAAACACATGTTGATCAGCAGCTCAAAACTCAGAATGATCAGCTTAAAACACACGTTTATGAGCAGTTTAAAACACAACTTGGTCAGCTTAAAGCACAGGTTGAAGAACAAGGAATTAAAATTAGTAAACAAATAGAACAGGTAGAACAAAAAGTGGGTAATTTAAGTTCTGTGTTAAATACTATGAAGTTTGAAATTGACACAATTAATAAAAATATGGATACTATGCAGGGGGAAATTGACAACATTAACAGTAAGTTTGATGTTGAAATTCTCAACATCCAAGAGAAAATAGATCCTCTGGTTGAAACAAAAGTAGACGAAAAAGTTTTCGGTCTTAAAACTGAGATCGTAAACGAATGTCAACACGGAATCGCACAGTTGAAAAAGGCAGTTTCAGGCACTGAAAGAGATTTATGCGAGAAAGTTACAGGATGTGTACAAAAGTGTGAACAAAATACATCGAAAATTCAAGGCAAAATTATCGATCTCGAGAGTAAAATCAAAGATAGGCCTGGTGTTGTCTGTAATGGCACACCACTTACGAAGCTGTTGGAAGGTGAGGAACGCTTCGATCCCGCCAAGAAACGTAACGGATGGCATCCGTTGGATTTCATCAAAAATTCCGAGAGAATGTTTCCTGAACACTTGTCTGGCCAGGAAAAGATAAACGTAGTAATTAGCGCCTTAGCAGGGGACGCTAAGCGCTGGGGAATTAATTTGAATACCGAACAAATGACGTTCGAAGAATTTAAGCAAAAGTTTACGGAAGAATATTGGTCCGAACAAAAACAGGATCATTGGTGGCGCGAGTTTATCATGGCCAAACTTCATGATAACAGGGGCAGGAATTCTTTGTAAGATTTCTGCGAATATTGGTACCGAAAGTTGACGCATTTAAGAGGGAGAAGATCCGATTCAGAAATCATATGGGAGCTATATAAAAAGCTTCCAGAAGATTCGAAGAGATACGTAGCTTCCAAGCATTTCTCGAAAGGGTCGAAGACGAAGACCACTGGCGCGAAAGTCGTGCCAATTATCAGAATTTTGGTAACAGAAATATTCGCAATAATGACGAGAGAAATGACGGCGAATGGTTTCGCGTCAACGTGATACAGAGAGGAAGAGGCAGAGGCAGAGGAAGAGGGAGTTATCTAGGTCGCGGTAGAGGGTACACCGCGCTAAATAATAACGACGCGGGAAACTGATTTCCGCGAACGTTGCGGGCCAAACGGAAGCGAACAGTACATACCGGCCCCGATTTAAGAAATGTTATCGGATTGACAGTAAAGTTATGAGACACGTTAGAGACAGGCGTGGAACGACGCAACGTGTAGTTGCGGAACAAGCGCCAGGTGCGAGCGCTGCTGAGTCATCTTCGTCGCGCAGAGCAATACTTGTTAACAGGCGAGTGGAGCATCAGGGGGCAACGGCCCAGCCTAGCAGAACAGCTGTTCAGAGAGAATCCGCTAGCAATGCGGCAGCATTAGGTACGAACATTGCCGTGTTGTTTCTTGTCCGTCCTGACGTGTAGTTGCATTTTGGACTTGCTTGACGTACCATTGTTATTACAGAGTGGGTGTAAGTCTGATTTGCCTCCATTCAGGTACACGCGGTCAATTTCTATACAAAAATCCTTTCTCGTAAGGTGAAGCCCGTCAACTTACCATAGTACAGGCTTTAAGGAGTGTTGTGTGCCCCACGCGCACGTTACAGGTTCCTTCCTCACACCTACAGTGACGTTCGCTCACATCCACATTGACATCGTAAGGCCTCTGCCATACTTATGGGGCTATCGATATTTGCTTATGATGGTTGAGCGTTTCACCAGGTGTCCAGAAGCAGTATCTATTCCAGAGATATCAACAGTGCTGGTCGCCTGAGCCTTATAGCAGCCTTGGTTCGGAAGTTTCGACATCCCACAAAGAATCACGACTGACAGAGGGCGATATTTCGATGGACGGCTTTTCGAGGAATTACTGCAGCGCTTCGGAAGCAGGCACACTCACATTACTAACTACCACCCTGCAAGAAATGTGACGGTAGAGCGAATGCATCGCACCTTCCAGGCGGCATTAACGTGCCACTGGTTTGGCGCATTATTCTTGGTGCCGCTGTCTTCCCACGGCAGTTAAGGAAGATGCACCCTCTTCGCCGGTGCAAATACGAAGGATGCCCAGAAAGCAATGGACCGCATTCTTTTTCTTCAACAATTCTTTATTGAAGATAGTGAGAATTACACACAAGAAGAAATGTTTTTCCACGTAATCTCCATCGCGCTCTATGGCATTCCTCCAGCGCCAAACGAGAGCGTGTATGCCCTGTCGGTACCAATCCATGTCCTGGTGGCGGAGCCAGTGCTTCACTGAGTGGACTTCCTTTGCTGATTGACAGATGCAGCGCCCAGTGCGGAGCCGTAATGTTTCTGTCCTCCCGAATGACAACATCAGCTCTTTGCAACATGTCAGACGTGACAGCCGTGGATGGTCTCACCTGCCACTGCAAATCGAGGACCTCCGTCGAACTGCCTTCTGATGATCTCATCCTCTGTGCCCAGCGACTAACTGTACTTCTGTCGACTGCAGATGTTCCATGGACTTGGCACAAGCGTTTGTGAATATACCCCATCGTTTCTTCCTCTGCAGTTGCTTTTAACGAACATCACCTTCAGACGCCATTTTGAAACTGTCCTGGAGCTACGATACCTGTCGGAAGTGACGGATACTTGGCGCGCTCACTCAGGAGACTTCAAATATACGAGGTGCATTCAAGTTCTAAGGCCACCGATTTTTTTTCTAATTAACTACTCGCCCGAAATCGATGAAACTGGCGTTACTTCTCGACGTAATCGTCCTGCAGACGTACACATTTTTCACAACGCTGACGCCATGATTCCATGGCAGCGGCGAAGGCTTCTTTAGGAGTCTGTTTTGACCACTGGAAAATCGCTGAGGCAATAGCAGCATGGCTGGTGAATGTGCGGCCACGGAGAGTGTCTTTCATTGTTGGAAAAAGCCAAAAGTCACTAGGAGCCAGGTCAGGTGAGTAGGGAGCATGAGGAATCACTTCAAAGTTGTTATCACGAAGAAACTGTTGCGTAACGTTAGCTCGATGTGCGGGTGCGTTCTCTTGGTGAAACAGCACACGCGCAGCCCTTCCCGGACGTTTTTGTTGCAGTGCAGGAAGAAATTTGTCCTTCAAAACATTTTCGTAGCATGCACCTGTTACCGTAGTGCCCTTTGGAACGCAATGGGTAGGGATTACGCCCTCGCTGTCCCAGAACATGGACACCATCATTTTTTCAGCACTGGCGGTTACCCAAAATTTTTTTGGTGGTGGTGAATCTGTGTGCTTCCATTGAGCTGGCTGGCACTTTGTTTCTGGATTGAAAACTGGCATCCATGTCTCATCCATTGTCACAACCGTCGAAAAGACAGTCCCATTCCTGCTGTCATTGCGCGTCAACATTGCTTGGCAACATGCCACACGGGCAGCCGTGTGGTCGTCCATTAGCATTCGTGGCACCCACCTGGATGACACTTTTCGCATTTTCAACTCGTCATGCAGGATTGTGTGCACAGAACCCACAGAAATGCTAACTCTGGAGGCGATATGTTCAACAGTCATGCGGCGATCCCCCAAAACAATTCTCTCCACTTTCTCGATCATGTCGTCAGACCGGCTTGTGCGAGCCCGAGGTTGTTTCGGTTTGTTGTCACACGATGTTCTGCCTTCATTAAACTGTCGCACCCACGAACGCACTTTCGACACATCCATAACTCCATCACCACATGTCTCCTTCAACTGTCGATGAATTTCAATTGGTTTCACACCACGAAAATTCAGGAAACGAATGATTGCACGCTGTTCAAGTAAGGAAAACGTCGCCATTTTAAGTATTTAAAACAGTTCTCATTCCCGCCGCTGGCGGTAAAGTTCCATCTGCCGTACGGTGCTGCCATCTCTGGGCCGTATTGACAATGAACGCGGCCTCATTTTAAAACAATGCGCATGTTTCTATCTCTTTCCAGTCCGGAGAAAAAAAAATCGGAGGCCTTAGAACTTGAATGCACCTCGTACATACGTAACGTTTCACACTCGTAGTATTGTTTTCGGCTGAGAAAAAAGAATACTGTGTATTACTTTCTGGGTAACCCGCATAATATATGGCGAGCAGTATCCAGTACTGGAATATTTCTTCTTGTCTACGTCATGGGCTCCACTCACTCAGGAAGATTACGCTATTTTCATCCGCCAATTGTTTTCAGATTTGCAGCACCTCACGTCACATAATGGAGTCAAGCATGGCGGCAGACAGATTTTCATATGTTAGGATTGACACAATTGTGAGTTTGTCTCCGAGACGATGTCATCCAACCTCCTCTCTCTCTCTCTCTCTGTCCTGTTTTGGAGCGATCAACTTCTGAAGAGGAAAGACGTTCATCATCGAGACAAACAGCGGACACCATCTCAACTGCACACACAAAATCAGCATATGCGGTTGATTTAACTCCAGTAACCTTTGGCGCTCCATTTCTGCTAACGTATCATTCACAGGAGAAGACAGCAGACACCTCACAACCGGCGCAGGGTTTTCGGGGTTCGGTAGAGAAGGACTTGTGAACTCCCAGGCCCTCTCTAATCCTCACACGTTCCAGCACGCACGTGAGATGCAAACATCCGCACAGTAGATCCCTCTACCGGTTTCGCGACGGGAGAGCTTGGTGAGAGGGTTGGCCATATCAGACAGAACATTCTTCCCGATGACATGTGGCACCCTCTGCGACGTATGTCCAGGTGAACGCGAGGGGTGTCACGCACAGTTCATCTCTATTATCTTCTTACTCCACGGTGCCTAACAAAAAGACGGTCATCCACTCTATAGTTAGTGCCCTCCCCTAAAATTCCTTGAGGACCTATAACGCTACATGAGGTATGCATCCATTCACGTTATAGCTTTGTCACAAGCCAACCTCCAGCTCTGCCAAAAGGTGATGGGGGGGGGGGGGGGGGGGGGCTGATCTGGCGACTTCGATAAATACCGAATCGATTCCAATGTGGGTGCGAAAATTTTATCATTTACTCATTTTTCATATCAGGAACGTATAAGGTGGGGGGGGGGCTGATCTGGCGACTTCGATAAATACCGAATCGATTCCAATGTGGGTGCGAACATTTTATCATTTACTCATTTTTGATATCAGGAACGTATAAGGTGGGGGGGGGGGGCTGATCTGGCGACTTCGATAAATACCGAATCGATTCCAATGTGGGTGCGAACATTTTATCATTTACTCATTTTTGATATCAGGAACGTATAACTGTCTCTTCTTTCTTGTTCTTTGGTCCTGTTCTTATGCATGTTTAGAGTGGATGACACGTGATAAGTTTTCGTTACTGACTTTGTGTATAATGCAAATAATGTTGTGGTAGTTTACTTTCCATGTACAGGGTGCTTCAAAAAGGACTTTAGAACTTTGATAATTCATATAAATTAGTTCATAGTACCTACAGAGGTACCTGTTGTGTCAATTTGTAGAGAAATACATCAAGTTTAGTCTCGCATAGTTCGCTAGCGCCAAATCACACAGTAAGGAGCGCTAGCGGCAGTTGCGTTAAAGATAACTGCCTTCACGGGATCAGAATCTGCTAGCTGTGTGTTTGAGTTTGAAGAATCGAAGTCAGTGACAACAGTTCAGTGCAATTTCCGTACCAAGGACGGTAAAGGTCCTCCTAGTAGGCCTACAATTTATGAATTGCATAAATGTTTTGTAGAAACAGGGTGCTCGGTAAGACATGGGAAATAATCAGGTCGTCCAAGCACATCTGACGAAGTCGTTGAGCGAGTGAGACAATATTTTGTCAACAGCCCTACGAAATCGACACGGTGTGCATCAGGCGAACTGCAAATCCTATATACGACTGGCGTGTGTTGGAAAACACTTTGCATTCGAAACTGTACAAATTGATGACCGTACAAAAAATAAAAGACAGTGATAAAATTCCTGGCAAAAACTTCTGTGTGGAAATGTTAAATCGATTACATGAGGATGAACATTTCTTGGACAAAATAATATTTTTTCCCGAATCGTCTTTTCACTTAAGTCGTAAGGTTAACAGACATAATTGTACGATCTGGGGCAGTGGAGATCCACATTAAACATTGAAAAATTTTCGTGATACCCCCAAACTGAACCTTTTTTGCGTTGAGCAAGAACAAAGTGTACAGCCCCCTTTTTTTCGTGAGAGAACTTTCAACGAGATAGTGTACCTGGATATGTTACAACAGTTTATAATACCACAGATCGATGAGGATAACCAGAAATGAAACGTTTACTTCATGCAAGATGGTGCAAGGATGGTGTAAGGATGTAGAGGCATATATCACCTGGGTGACGTCCGCGATTTTCCCAGTGACAGATTTTCTGGTCAATGGATTGCCTGTGATGCGCCAACTGCATGGCCCTTACGTTCCCCAGACCTGACACCACTCGATCTTTTTCAAGGGGGTTCATGAAGGATATCGTATTAGTACCTCCTGCGCCGATTGACAGGAACATGTGTGAAAATTACCGAACTATCAGTTTAATAAGTCATGGCTACAAAATATTTACACGAATTCTTTACAGATGAATGGAAAAACTGGTAGAAGCCGACCTCGGGGAAGATCAGTTTGGTTTCCGTAGAGATGTTGGAACACGTGAACCAATTCTGACCCTACAACTTATCGCAGAAGGTAGATTAAGGAAAGGCAAACCTACGTTTCTAGCATTTGTAGACTTAGAGGAGGCCTTTGACAATGTTGACCTCAATACCCTCATTCAAATTAGGAAGGTGGCAGGGGTCAAATACAGGGAACGAAAGGCTATTTACAATATGTACAGAAACCAGATGGCAGTTGTAAGAGTTGAGGTACATGAAAGGGAAGCAGTGGTTCGGAATGGAGTGAGATAGGGTCGTAGCTTTTCTATTTTTAACGGGTACATTGAGCATGCGGTAGAGGAAACAAAAGAAAAATTCGGAGTAGGAATTAAAATCCATGGATAAGAAATAAAGTCTTTGAAGTTTGCCGATGATATTGTACTTCTGTCGGAGATGTCTAACGACCTGGAAGAGCAGCTGAACCGAATGGACACTGTCAAGGAGGATATAAGATGAACATCAACAAAAGTAAAACTAGAGTACTGAATGTAGTCAAATAAAATCAGGTGATTCTGAGTGGATTATATTAGGAAATTGTTGTGGCTTGGCAAGACAGCCAAGCCACTATGAGGAAGCCGAAAGGCACGCGTTTAAGCTCACGCAGGCTGGCGTGAGGTCTGGAACAGGTCAGGGATATGAGACTAGCAAAAATAGTACGTATCTGTTGGAATACTTAACTTTAATCCATAATTGGTGAACATCGATCTTGACGGTACATGTTTTACAGCATCAATAGCAGCTGGTAATGGCGCCTTGCTAGGTCGTAGCAAATGACGTAGCTGAAGGCTATGCTAACTATCGTCTCGGCAAATGAGAGCGTAATTTGTCAGTGAACCATCGCTACCAAAGTCGGCTGTACAACTGGGGCGAGTGCTAGGAAGACTCTCTAGACCTGCCGTGTGGCGGCGCTCGGTCTGCAATCACTGACAGTGGCGACACGCGGGTCCGACGTATACTAACGGACCGCGGCCGATTTAAAGGCTACCACCTAGCAAGTGTGGTGTCTGGCGGTGACACCACAGAAATCACACACTTAAAGTAGTAGATGAGGTTTGCTACTTGGTGAGCAAAATAAATGATGATGGTCGAAGTAGAGAGGAAATAAAATGTAGACTCTGAATGGCCAAGATAGAGTTTCTGAATAAGAGAAATTTGCTATTTTCCAGTATAGATTTAAAGTGTCAGAAAGCCATTTGTAAAAGTCTGAAAGTATTTATATGTAGTGTAGCCATGTATGGAACTGAAACATGGACGATAACTAGTTCAGACAAGAAGAGAACTGAAGCTTTCGAAACGTTGAGTTATGGGTGGTTTCGTTTTCTAGGGGCTGGGATACGTAGTTGCCGCATTACAGGTCAAATACTGCTGACTCTACAGTATACGATAAGAATACACACATTGATCGAAAGGTCAAAGGTACCTACCACTCGGCAATTGCGAATTATGAAAGTAACATATAAATTTTTAAATGAAAAATTGCAATTAAACAAAATCTGCAGATACTATCTTAACGACTTTAAATGGTGAGTACGATAGTAGAAGTACTTTTGAGAATGAGGTATATTTCTGCAAAACACTTATTGGTGTCGATGGTCCAGCAATTAAATACGAGGGCTATTCCGAAAGTAAGGTCCGATCGGTCACGAAATGGAAACGACTATGAAAATCCGATAAAGCTTTGCACAGATGTGTTGGGTAGTGTCTCTAGTATAACCCCAGTTAGCATCACGTCGCTCTTCTCATTTCTGAGCTCGCAGTGAGTGCGTAAAGATGTCTAGAAAATAGTGTCTGCCGCCAAGTACGGGGGCCTGGTGAGAAATTTCCCCTGAAGCTATGCAGCTAACATTACATAACTGTCGTGCTGTTTCGTCTTCAAGACAATTCTCAGCCGCATTCTGCAGGGGCAATGAAGATGCTCCTGCATCGTTTTCAAATGGAAATGTGAGAGTACCCACAATACAGCCCGTAATTGTCTCCCTCTGAGTTTCAGCTCTGGTCACATGAACCGCTGGTTATGAAGACAACATTTCGGCACAAGACAACGAGCCGTAGGCCAGCGTAGAGAATTGGCGGAGAGCACTGGCGGCTGCCTTCTATAGCGAGGGTATGGGAAAGTTGGTACAACGCTACGATACACGTCTAAGTCGGGTCGGCGACTATGGAGATAAGTAGCTGCAAGGTGTATCTAACTGTTGCAAATAAAACATTTTTGATTTTTACCGTGGTTTCCATTTCGCGACCTATCGGACCTTACTTTCGGAATAGCCCTCGTACAATATAAGTTGAACAACAGGAAAAAGTTGATTCCTACAGCATGTAATTAGTTATGAACAACAACACAGCTCGCAAGATATTCACTTCTAAACGCACACTACATCTTCACTGTAGAAGCCACGGAAATCTCACAAGTGCAGAAGTCGGCACTCCAAAGTATTTCTATCTGTAGCGACCACGCGCAAACCGTTCCACTCTCTGCAAGTCTTTTCACCGACCGTGTCCGTCGCGCCGTCACGTCCAGCACCTTCTGTGTCCCGTACGACTCCCTTCCATTCACTTCGGCAGTCGCCTCCCGTAGTAACGAGCGTTGTGATTGGTTAGAGCGCTCTCTCCACGTCTCCAAGCTAACGTACACTCACAAACATGTAACACTTTCGAAATACTGGATTTACATTTAAATAACTCGAAATTAAATAAATATTCCTACGGCTGGACCATAAACACCCTCTAACACATATTATTAGATACATAAACAAATGAAATAAATATATATGAAAGGAACAGTAGAAATGGTACGCCACTAGCCTAATATAACTGTGCTTTCTAAAACACACTAAATATTTAACCAATATCTTCATGAATAATATATATCGGATATAAACAAAGACATAGATGAATAAATATATTTATAAGCTTGCTGCTACCGTTTTTCGTCTAACTGTAGTGGACTTATGGCCTGTCGCGGTCGATAGTAATCGGCCACTTTGACCTCCAATAACTGATGCACTACTCAAGTTACATGCCTGTAATTCATACGAATTTAGGTTTACACTATTAGCTTACTAAAGACATGGCTATTGACAAAATCGGATGAAGCATTTATATTTTGGAAAATCGTTGCAGGGTGTTACTCGTATAATTTACTGTCAGATACTAAACTTTAAATCAATAAAGATAATGAAAATCTGATCACACCATCAGACTCATCGTGCAAATTATAGCTATGTACATGTTCCTTATTAAGATATTATGATTTATTTGGCTACTATTAATTTCCATGCCAACTCTGAAATGTCTGCCATTAATATTTCACAAAGTCCGCCATCTCTGGCCCTCCCGGCGCACAACATCACCAAGGAATTCCCAGCCACGTGCTTGATGGACCACGTGCTGGGGCTACACCTCTCGTCTGGCTAACGTTCGGCACCATGTGTTTGCTGCCGGGCCCCGGCTGGCCGAACGGCCCGTGTGGCCACTGCTTCCTCTCAACTTAGAACATTTTCAGGGCGGCACGACTCCCCCGTTACCTCACACACTTCCACCTATTAACATTCTGGCTTGCCAGAATGTTCAGAAATAGCACCCTTCAGGCCAATAGTGTTTACAAGAACTTTGCAGTTGTGTGGGAGCAGCATGAATTTCGAAATAACTTAAACTAACACAAATCATGAACGAAACGACATATTAATTAAATTCTTGCATGCAATTTTTTTTGGACAAGATAGAAAATTTTTTAAATGCACTTTCACTTATGTGTGATTTTTTAAGCACTTCTTGTGCCACTCACTCATCGCTAATGCACCTTCTTGCACAAATTTTTCCGTCTCACAATACACACTCACAAGGATTTTATCACGAGGTATTGATCAACTCACATCAGTCTTTTGACCAAGTGCCTCGCAGAAATCGTGTCCGGCTCTGTATTCGGAGTTACACCGTTTGTCGTAACAAATCTGACTGCCAATACCAAAAGTAGAAACCCCTCAAAGACCACTTCCCAAAACCAACCAAGATCCTCGCTAAAGATTACCTCCAGCAGGAAACGATATTGTAGGAAAAACGTCACAAGGCAAACGACTGAATCACAGTAAGCTCAGATTCCCATAAGTTCCCACGCACCAAGAGTTGTGTGTACATACAATTACAGTTTTAATACCTTTCAAATTGACCACTAAATTTCTTGTCCCACTTTTATACAGAGCATAAATCAATACATATTTTACTAAAATCCACGAGGTCACTGAACTTCACGCACCCTCAGTGCCTAAACTTCCATCTTTTGCACATGTACAGTTGTATATTGCCACAGTCAACTTACAAGTAACTAATGAATCTCCATGTAAGACATATAAAATATCCATCCAAAATTACTACCCCTATTTACAAATAATATCAGCTTTTGATTTCTCCTATTTCTCTATATACTCTTGAATTTATCAATTATTTCCCCAAATCTGTTATGCATATTGACTTCCTCACTCCAACACTCAGTATCTATGGTATGAGCAATCTGATTTTCACCTGTTAAAAGTCTTTTAAATTTGACTTGTCTTTTCTCATTCTGAGATTGAAATCTAGGCATTTCCCTACACAATTAAGTGAAGTATTGTATTTGCACAGGAAGTCAGTACATAAAATTACCTCCTTTACAAGACCACTCAATTAGAAAACATTCTACCTCGAATTTATTTTCTCCACATTTAAATTATAACACTATTTGTTGTCTTATTGGCTTACTAATACCACCAACTGACATTTTAACCTGAACGTGAGTGACTGGGAAGATTAATAGTTTCCTGTTTTTGATCATATTCATAAAACTTTCCGATACCGCTGACACATTACTACCTGAATCTAGAAGTGCATCTACCATTTCTTTGCCAATTTTAATTTGAATAATTGGCTGTATATTTACCTTTTCCTTTCGTTCTAAATATTTCTCCCTTAATGAATCATTTTCTACGTCTCGTCCCTTCTCTTCCAATTCTAGCGTACACACATCCTGTTCAATCCATCCCTCAATCTCAGGTTCATCCCAAAATAATTCATTAAATATTTCTTTCACGCCAAAGTCATTCCTCCCATTTTCTAAACCTCTATCAGTTTTAAACTTCTCTCGTTTGAACAAATGCGGCAGTAACGACCGTAACGATCTACCATACCTGCGCCAATTAGTCACACGAAAATCACACTCCTCCTTCATATACCAATTCGTATGAAGTTCATTACACAAACTATCCGCATACACACTATTTACTTCAGCTCTCTCTAAATTTTCTTTTAGTTTTCCAGACATTTCGCCGATTCACTTCCCACAGCATGCACAGCTTTACTGTTTATCCTCTCCAAAACATCGACAGTTGCACCTTGAACAATATTACACATCAATTCACTGTAAAACCCTTTATCATCCTGAAATAATACATCGATGCCTAAGCCATCATCACCTTAAATAATAGTCTCAGCAACCTTATCTACTGATACACCATTTAAATCACTACAAAAATTGACATCAGAAACATTAGTTTCCTCTGTCGAGAAATTAACTTTACGTGAATCGCACACAACTTAACCCTCTTTCGCTACATTACACAAACTTCTGCTACCTTGTCGTACAATTTTGGAACTTCCAGACATGCTACATTCCGCTGTGATCGGACAAAAATCAGCACACACTGCCATTTCCACACAGCTTTCATCCACAATAACCGGCGATACTGTTTTACATACATTCTCACTTTCACACTGACAAACGTTTTAGATTCACACATTCATCAATAAGTTTCGTTTCCTCTTCATTCGTAACTAGAAACGCATAAATTTCTTCCTCCAAAGTATCAATATCAGTAGCTTTTACATCATTACATAAATTACCATTACTCTGTTTCTTTAAACAGAAATCATCTACCTCCGCCAATACATTTGTAACTTCAACTGCTGGCGAGACCAATGCTAGGCCTCCCTTAGTAACATCGAGGCTTTCCGCCGAAACACAATCACCTTTACTGCAATTGCTACTATTTGCTAATGCCTCTTCAAACTCTCCACACGATTTGCTTTCACAAAACTCATCCCCTCTTTAACTTGTTCTTGAACCATTGAATCTTTCCATTTATCACCATTCACACATTCTTCCATTACACATTCATAACTTACATCATTCCCCGCAAATTTATTCCCATTACATTTACTTAAATCTCTCATAAATCTACGCTCCCGCCGTTCGCACCTGTTTTTATTGAAAGAGCGACCTATATAGCCTTCCTCTTTAACAAACTCCATATTATGTATTTGTTGCCTTTCTCCAAACCTATCAACATTTCTACCATTACCATTACCTCCAGTCCTTTTCATCGCCTGTTTAGATAGCCGGACCTGAGATGTGGCGAACATCAGTTTCCCGACTGGTTGTTACGCGATTGCACTTCGCACGAAATTCTCCCATCAAATCTGCGTTCTTTACTCGGATCCCGTTCATGGAAATTATGACTCCTGTTCGTTCTCCGACCATTCTGCTCGTTCCAGCTACTATGTCCCTGAGAATTCCTTTGATTCCTCTCACCATTATTATTTTGGTGATGATTATCTGGATGCCCATTTTGATAACTACTGCCCGGTTCGCTCTGAGATTTGAACTTCAAAGACCTCTCCAATTTTTTTTACAAATTCTGGAAATTCGTCCACGGAATCACATGGACTATGGAGAAGACCCCGCTTCAAATCCTCGGGTAATCGCCTTTTTGAGGTGGTGATTTCCGTTAAAACCCCCAACGGATTTTTCACATACATAAGCTTGCGAAGTTCGCGCTTGCAAAAATCTCTCATCATCCCATTACCGTATCTGTCACTCGGTCCATTTAAAAATTCAATTAGGATCTGCGTCTGTTTTGCCTCGCTAAAAATATTATTCTGAAAACACTTTTCGAACTCTTCCTACGATTAGCACGAACAACATTTAACATTTGCCCAAGACTGTGGGTCTCCCTCCAACGTATTTTAACGTATTTCATTTTCGACTCGTCTTACATGCCGTGAACAAAATCGTCCCTGCACGCAGCCAAGATATTTACTGGTTGATATCTTCCGTCATCTGTGTAACATTCCACAGATCCGGTATTTGCTCAAGGGATATTTATAACTGGCGTGGCCTGTTGGGAGGCTAACGAATTTAAATCACTTTTTATCTGTTGCATTTGTTTTTTAAATTCATTTTCCCTAGTGATTCTGGACTCTATTTTATCTCTAATTTTGCCAACTTCTTTCTCCTCCTCACCTACACGATTAGCAAAGTCACTAATTGCTAAATTTACATCGCTTTTTTGAACATCCTGCGCTTTTATACAGTCGCTTACCTTGTCCCCCAGTTCCATCTGTATCTTATCCATTTTTTCCCCAAGATCTTTTTACACTGATTCGATTTTAGATTTTACTATTACAACTTCGTCTGTAATTTTCCCCATAGCCATTCGGACACAATTTAATTCATCATCAATTGCTTTTTCAAGGTTACCCATAATTGTTTCAACTGCCTCTTTCACAGCGGAACCTATTTCAGTTCGCATTGTACCTATATCAGTCCGAATTGTATCTGTACTTGTTTGAATTGTACTGATGTTATTTTCCATTGTCTTCATATTATTTCCCAATCTCTGGATCGTTTGCATTAGCTGAGACATCATATCTCCTCCACATTGATTCCCCTTGCCTGAATTCCTACTAGTTACACTTTCGCGCTCTGATTTCCTACTAACCGGCTCAGTTCCGTTTTCAGAATCACACACACTAGTTGACTGTTTTATATTTGCGAGATCTGTAAGTGGAGCTTGAACTTCAGAAACAAACACTATCTGTCTATTTGAGCAGACACTTATCTGTTCTGAGATGGTTCTCCTGCCGTGGTGATGCCGTCGGTTGTAATGGAAGTCGACATTGAAGACTGCCCTGGAGTACTCGCAGAAAGTGCCGTCGTACTGCTGTTGAAATGTGCCCGCTCTGGAGAAGGCGACTGGTGAAACTGTAGCTGCAGCCCATTACCGCGTGTTCCAACCGTATCCGATAAAGCTGTCCGTTGAACGCGCTAACCGCTACTGTTCCCTCCACTCTACTTATTTATAATCTGAACCCCCACGCAAATTGCCTTTAACGTTATAGATTAGGACCTCTATCAAAAGCATATGTTCATTGTGAAAACTACTGCGTAATTTAACTATCTCCAGGAACCTACATGAGGAAAAAAACCGATCTCACATTGTGTTTGGTGAAAGATGCACTCTACAGAAATCTCTACTGGTTTTACAAAGGTTTTTACACTTCACATAGTACACTGAGAGCAAAGGAATTACCACTTTGCAGCGAACAAATACCTGACGAGCCCCCAATTGAGGGCTTTCTAACAGTATAAAATGAATGGTGGTGGTGGCCCTAAACTATGCACCCTCCGACTCAACGTTGAAATACTAAAAGTTTTGGCTCGTTCCGTGGTCTAGGGGCTGGGATACGTAGTTGCGGTATTACAGGTCAAATACTGCTGACTCTACAGTATACGATAAGAATACACACATTGATCGAAAGGTCCAAGGTACCTACCACTCGGCAATTGCGAATTATGAAAGTAACATATAAATTTTTAAATGAAAAATTGCAATTAAACAAAATCTGCTGCTAATAATTTTTGGCTCAGAAACGGGCAGTTCGGACAACAAGTGGTGTAAGTTCGCGAACCTCTTGTCGGTCCCTGTTTACTAGTCTTGGTATTGTGACACTGACCTCTCAATATATATATATATATATATATATATATATATATATATATATATCAGGCGTTTCTTGTTACCAATATCAGCTTATTCCCAATAATTAGCAGCTTTCATTCAGTTCATACTCGGCAGTAATCGAATCTGCATTTGGATCGCACTTTCTTAACTCTTGTGCAGAAAGGTGTGCAGTATACGCAGTGGTCTAGCGGTTCTGGCGCTCAGTCCGGAACCGCGCGACTGCTATGGTCGCAGGTTCGAATCCTGCCTCGGGCATGGATGTGCGTGATGTCCTTAGGTTAGTTGGGTTAAAGTAGTTCTAAGTTCTAGGGGACTGATTACCACAGATGTTAAGTCCCATAGTGCTCAGAGACATTTGAACCATTTTGTGCAGTATACTGCTGCATCCATATTCAATAAGCAACCACAATAGTTAAAAAATCGTAGCAGTAATCTACCTTTCATATCGAAACTGAAGAGTTTCCTCATGGGCTACTCCTATTCTGTCGAGCAGTTCCTTGAAAAATTAAGCTGATTCCTACGTTACATTGTTGATTGCGTTTATTTAAACGTATGGATTGACTATCTTTCGGTTCATAAATTTTGTCGGTTATTACTTTATTTTGCAATTTCGTGTACTGACAAGTTCCATGACACTGGAGATTTGCTCCTCAATTTGATCCTACGGATATAGACGTGTAAATAAAAAACAAAATGAAATGCGTATCGCTTTTCACGCCTTATTTACTGATTATTTGGTGCAGATAGACCTCCATCTGTCTTTGGCCTCTCTCCTGATAGGTGCTCTTGATTCACCACCTATTATCGATCTTCTTTCGACCTCTTTGCTGACTGGTGTTCTGGCGACAGCTTACACCAGCACACTTCGTACCATCAAATTACTTTCTGTGGGCAATCACAGTAGTAGCAGGCCATGAACTATCAATATGTTGAATTATGCCCTTAGGAAACTGCTGCTTGACAAAGCATTTCATTATTACTTGAAGTGTTTCGGATACTGTCTGGTAACCTCTATAATAGAGCATTGTTGCCTAATGGTATTCTGTCCTCACTGGTCACGACCCACTAGGATTAAACATATCTGTAAATCACAGTAGCAAAGATTCCATCCTAGTTCTCTGTTTATCTCTCTCTTTCTTCTAAATGCTTCTTTTTTACATGTAATGCAGATGCCTCGACCATTTGTTTTTGGCAGAGGTCTCCATTACACTTGTCCAAACCACCATCCCCTAGTATATTCAAACTGGAAACTAGTATATCCTTTGGCAGACATACCTTGTCCATAACTAAAGTGTCGATGCCCAACGAAACTATGTAATCACCTTCTATTTCCCTCACAGGCACTACACTACTATGTACAAAGCAATGCTACTTGTCTAGGTAGTTGTTGCTTTCCAGCGACTCTATAACATATAACATTTTTCTTGGTCAGTCAATGCCCATACTCGCAAAGACAAACTTTCCTGTCCCTCTCAGTACTTTCTCAAACAAAATGATCTGTCGTGCATACGTCTGCAGTTCATATGGTACCACATTCATGACTGGTAATCCTTGTGGATATTTTGTACTTGAAGTAGTTGCACCTACTGTAAACAATGTCACAGTGAGTTCTTTTGTATGCTGTGCAAGGAAAATTCTTGCATGACGTTTATCCAGAAAGTCAAGTCCTCAATTACAAAGCAGCCTTCGCCAACATTTCGTAACACTTTCGCTTGAAATCTCCTTTTTGCATTGCTAAAACTGAGCAGAGTTGTCCCCAATTATGTAACATCACCCTCCCCACATAACCTGCATCATGAAAACTTCAGTTTCTTCCGAGATCAGGACTATTGCCCGACTCATTAACCCCTGCATCAACAAAAAATACACTCCTGGAAATTGAAATAAGAACACCGTGAATTCATTGTCCCAGGAAGGGGAAACTTTATTGACACATTCCTGGGGTCAGATACATCACATGATCACACTGACAGAACCACAGGCACATAGACACAGGCAACAGAGCATGCACAATGTCGGCACTAGTACAGTGTATATCCACCTTTCGCAGCAATGCAGGCTGCTATTCTCCCATGGAGACGATCGTAGAGATGCTGGATGTAGTCCTGTGGAACGGCTTGCCATGCCATTTCCACCTGGCGCCTCAGTTGGACCAGCGTTCGTGCTGGACGTGCAGACCGCGTGAGACGACGCTTCATCCAGTCCCAAACATGCTCAATGGGGGACAGATCCGGAGATCTTGCTAGCCAGGGTAGTTGACTTACACCTTCTAGAGCACGTTGGGTGGCACGGGATACATGCGGACGTGCATTGTCCTGTTGGAACAGCAAGTTCCCTTGCCGGTCTAGGAATGGTAGAACGATGGGTTCGATGACGGTTTGGATGTACCGTGCACTATTCAGTGTCCCCTCGACGATCACCAGTGGTGTACGGCCAGTGTAGGAGATCGCTCCCCACACCATGATGCCGGGTGTTGGCCCTGTGTGCCTCGGTCGTATGCAGTCCTGATTGTGGCGCTCACCTGCACGGCGCCAAACACGCATACGACCATCATTGGCACCAAGGCAGAAGCGACTCTCATCGCTGAAGACGACACGTCTCCATTCGTCCCTCCATTCACGCCTGTCGCGACACCACTGGAGGCGGGCTGCACGATGTTGGGGCGTGAGCGGAAGACGGCCTGACGGTGTGCGGGACCGTAGCCCAGCTTCATGGAGACGGTTGCGAATGGTCCTCGCCGATACCCCAGGAGCAACAGTGTCCCTAATTTGCTGGGAAGTGGCGGTGCGGTTCCCTACGGCACTGCGTAGGATCCTACGGTCTTGGCGTGCATCCGTGCGTCGCTGCGGTCCGGTCCCAGGTCGACGGGCACGTGCACCTTCCGCCGACCACTGGCGACAACATCGAAGTACTGTGGAGACCTCACGCCCCACGTGTTGAGCAATTCGGCGGTACGTCCACCCGGCCTCCCGCATGCCCACTATACGCCCTCGCTCAAAGTCCGTCAACTGCACATACGGTTCACGCCCACGCTGTCGCGGCATGCTACCAGTGTTAAAGACTGCGATGGAGCTCCGTATGCCACGGCAAACTGGCTCACACTGACGGCGGCGGTGCACAAATGCTGCGCAGCTAGCGCCATTCGACGGCCAAAACCGCGGTTCCTGGTGTGTCCGCTGTGCCGTGCGTGTGATCATTGCTTGTACAGCCCTCTCGCAGTGTCCGGAGCAAGTATGGTGGGTCTGACACACGGGTGTCAATGTGTTCTTTTTTCCATTTCCAGGAGTGTATTTATGTTGCGTTGCATTTACTATGACAATCAGCATTTCGTCTTTGCATACCTTTTATAAGTATTTCGGTTTACTGGTAACTCCATATGATAGTTGAGGCATTTTCTTTGACAGTTAAAGAATGTCTGTCCCGATTTTGTCTATCCTGTTTCTTACTTCGACATTCAAGCTCGCAGTATCCTTCTTCCCAACATTCATGAAACTTAGATTGGAGGTATTGTTTGTGAACGGGATATATATGCCCACACCTACAATATTTTACGTCAGTCATTTCGTCGTTGAGTCCAATATCATTTTCGTAAAGCAATGTGGGAAATCTAACAACAGTGGTTAAAACACTCAGGTTTTCCATTGTGAACCTTCTTGATATGTCAGTGGAAGTCCCCACAAAAACAAATCCAATGCCCTTTTATCTGTCTTCCTGCAAAATAACTCTTTTACTGCATGCTGCACTACTTCATAGGTTTGCGCGTTAATGTATTTAAATCTCTCTGAAAATGCTGCTACTGACTCACTGACCTTTTCCAATAACCCACAGTATTGTTCCCTAAAAACCGCCGTACTGTTCTGTTTGCGGTACATTTGCTGAAGACCATTAGCTATCTGCTCAAATGTCTGCACTTTATTTAATCATTCATTGAACATGGCATACGTGTTTTCCCATCAAAACCAACCATAACTAAGCCTAAAGCAGACGTCTCACATCCAGCCAATTACCTAACTTAACGGCTGTCTTCATATCAGTAGTTAATACTGGCGCGGCGTAATATGCAGCGTGCTCATCAGAGGCTGGCCCCAGCGGCATAATAAGGGCAGGACGGAAGTTAATTGCAAACCCGGGGAAAGGGTCGTCGTCCGTAACATGAGTCTACCTTCGAAGGGTGTTGCGGATAATAACAGCAAGTTGGCACCTAATTTTTTGGGGCCTCATGATGTTCTACAGGTAGTCAGTGCGGTGAATTTACTTCTCAAACACTTAGAGTCCGGGCGGATGTCTCGCGTTTATGCTAAGCGATTTGCCGGCGTTAAATTCCTTCGTGCGGCGAGTTTGTTTCAGTGGGGGAGGTTGAGCCGGTACGGCTCGCTACTTAATTTTCGTTTTGTTTTTGTTTTTCTTTTGAAATCACTCGCTTTCTCAGAATTCGCCGCGACGTCGAGATCGATATGAAATTGCAGTCTGTGGTCGCCGCATATGTCTGGCGGGTTGGCTTCCCGCGAGGCGAGAGAACGAGGAATAAGGGGTTGCTGGTTGTTAGCTCTGGACAGCGCGTGAGGTGCGACGTTTCGGAAGGCAAGGACGCTTGCTCGGTGGGCTCCGCGGAAGCAGTCGGCTGGGGACGGAACGCCGTGGACTCCAAGATCCTAGTGTGGAGGGCCGGTGTTGTCCAGATGGCGATCATCGTGTGGTCATTCAAGGGCTGAGAAGTGATTTCTTTGTTCTGCCTTCGGATTCCGACGGAGAATTACGGCAAGTTTGGTGTATGAGGTGAACATCAGAATTCTAGAAAGGTGCAAGCGAAAAACTGACTGTGGAGCTTTTCAGTCGGAAGCTTATGAATCGTGTTAGTTGCAGTTAACTTCTGATGGTATTTTAAGGTTCTACTTTTAGTAGCGAAATCGCCGATGGCATTTTCATAATTTAGCTTCGGACGTCATTCTGTGGTTTGGTGTGGACCTCCCAAGAGTTTAAAGCCCTACATATTTTGTCATTGCCTTGCAACAGTTGTTGATTTGTCTCCTGTCTACCAGACCGTACCGCTGTTTGGTGCGGTGCGGTATAGTCGATGTGTTCAGCAGTACCGCATCTACTCCCTCGTCCATTTTAAGATTTGCGAGCCTCATCCACATCGACGTATAATCCCAGTATGCAATTTGTGTAAGTTAGTAGCGCCCTGTTAGCGTTTCGTACATCGTGGAAAATCTTCACCGTGCCGCATGTGATCCTGAAAAAAAAATGGTTCAAATGGCTCCAAGCACTCTGGGACTTAACATCTGAGGTCATCAGTCCCCTAGACTTACAACTACTTAAACCTAACGACATGACACACATCCATGCCCGAGGCAGGATTCGAGCCTGCAACCGTAGCGGTTCCAGACTGAAGCGCCTAGAACCACTCGGCCACACCGGCCGGCTTGGACTGGCTTTACATGATTGCAATATTTTAGCTGCAGCTTAAATACCGGCGAGTTTTATGAATGAGTGTACGAAGCAAGAATCTCAGCGGTCGGCGATTCTGTCACGTTAAGAACAGATGGAAAGTAAGCGTTTCCCGACACATGTCCACATAACATATTTTCTTTCTTTGTGTGTGAGGAATGTTTCCTGAAAGTTTGGCCGTACCTTTTTGTAACACCCTGTATATCATTACATCATGTAAATCAATGTAGGCTGGTGTTCTCATAAACGAAACACGAGACCAACCTAAGTAGTACTTTTCTTTCGAAGAAGCTTGCAGGCGCAGCCCCAGTCCGTTTTCTACCAGTCTTGAAGTCGTATGACCTCAGCCGGGCTCTGTCCACCCACATTCGCACTTCCAGGCGCCATGAGTAAATTAGCTTTGAAAGCAGCCTACTGTAAGGTACAGCTCGCCCACTATTGGCAGCTACAGCGACAAATAAATGTTGTGTCATAACGCCTCTGTAAATGTTGGAGGGTCCAGTGTATGTCAACAGATTCTGCTAGTGGAATGCATACATTAGCTTGATCTTCGAATAGCGCTTCGATTTCCATTTCCTAAAGGACGGTCTTTTTTTGTGATATATTACAATGCAGCATCACTGGTCAGTTGCGGTCTGACTGTTCGTGAGACTGTAAATTTATTCACAGGGCAGTGACTGCGTCACTGCAATTTAATTTAGAGGTAGGGCGGTCGGACTTGTGGTCCAGTACATGGGTCAGGCAGAAAAATACTGGACGTTAATACTACGAACTTATATGTATTTCCCTGTACTATTAACAGCTGCGAGAAACAAGGGGTTTCAGGAACGGCTGAATCTGCATATGTAAATGTCAAATTACACTTCGGGGAAACGTGAAGTAAGGTCGGCAACATCAAGTAGGGGCTGGAATTCCGACGTTAAACGAAGATGGGGAGTGCACATAGGTGCAAAGTGTTCACTGAAGTCGTCTACGAGGGGAGGAGGACTTAGCTGATGAAGTGATAGAGGGAGAAGGGGAAGTCGATTTAGCAGGGTTGGAGGATGATTTTAACAGAGCATTGGAAAACTTGAGGTCAAATAACGCAGAAGAGCTACATATCGTTTCTTTCAGTTCATGAAACCATTTGAGGAAGTTGATATGTAGAATCTATGGAATGGAAACACCATCAGACTTTCGGTAGAATATCAGAAACACTATTCTCAAGATACCAAGAGGAGGTAAGTGCGAGAACTGTCAAAAAGTCGACTTAGCAGCATCCAAGCTTCTGACAGGAGTAATATACAGAAGAAATGGAAAATAAAGATGAGAATCTGTTAGACGAGGAATAATTTGCCTTTACGAAATGTAAAGTCACCAGAAAGGAATTCGAAGGCTGCGCTTTATAATGGAAGCAAGACCTCATAAAAACCGAGACACCCTCATCGGATTTCTTCAACAATGTAAAATTATGTTCGAAGTTTCAGTAAAATAATAGTGCGCTATAAGAGAAGATGAGTGAATGAAATGTGTACAAGAACCAAGAAGGAACTTCAGGCTCGGAAGACGAAGAACTAAGTTCTAGGAATAAAACGAGTATCGCACAGGAACGTAATTCGTCGCCCCTACTGTTCTGTCTGTATTTCGGAGAAGCAATGATGGCCGTAAAAGAAAGGTTGAAGAATGGGAAAGGATATCAATGAAAAGATTCACTGACGACGACCTAGCAGAAAGCGTCGGATGCCCTTTAAAGCTATTCGCGGATGATGCAGTTGTCTATACCAAAGTAGCGAAAGCAGAAGACGTAAGAATTTGCTGAACGCCCTGCAGAAAATTGCTGAATGGTGCAAGCTCTGCTAGTTGGCCTGAACGTAAATAAATGTAAGATATTGCGCATACACAGGGAAAGAAATCCACTAATGTACAGCTACACTGTTGATGACAAACAGCTGGAGACAGCGTTTGCCTTAAAATAACTAGGCGTAACTATCCAAAGCGACCTTAAGTGGAATGACCACGTAAAACAGGTAGTAGTGGGAAAAGCAGGTACAAGACTCAGTTTCATCGGAAGAATCTTAAGGAAATGTAACTTACGTACGAAAGAAATGGCTTTTAAAGCGTTTGTCCGATTTATGAGTATTGTTCACCTATCTGGGATCCCTATTAGGTAGGACTGGTAGAAGAGATAGAGAAGATCCAACGAAGAGCGGCGCATTTCGTCATGGGACCGTTTAGCTGATGAGGGAGCTTTACGGAGATGCTAAAGAAACTCTACTGGCACACGTTATAAGAAAGGCGCTGTGCATCACGGAGAGAATTAATACTGAAATTTCGGGACAGTACTTTTCAGTAGTCGGACAACAAGGTACTTCCCTCCACATACATCTCGCGCATTGACCACGAGAAGAAAATTCGAGAATTTAGAGCCAATACCGAGGCTTACCGACAATCATTCTTCCCACGCACAATTCGCTAGTGGAATAGGGTTGAAGGGGGTCAGATAGTGGTACTGAAAGTACCCTCCGACACACAGAATTAGGTGTAGATGTATATGATATTGCTATACTCTGCGAAAGTGAAGAAACGGTATTGTACCTATTGAATGGCATGATCGTTCTAATAAGTACTGAATATGGATGAGCGTAAACCGAAGAAATACGGCATCACTGAGGAGTAGGAGAAATGAGAATAGCAAGAAACTTAATATAAAATATGGTGACACCCAAGCAGACGAAGTTCGGAACTTCTGCTGTCTTGGAAGCACAGAACCACACTATGGTCAAGTCAAGGTGGTTGTAAAAGACAGACTAGCAATGGAAAAGATTATATTCCTCCTAGTATCAAACATCGGCCTCAATTTGTGAAGAAATTTCTGGGAATTTACGTTTGGAGCACAGCATTGTGTGCTAGTTCAAAAATGGCCCTCAGCACTATGGGACTTAACTTCTAAGGTCAGCAGTCCAGTAGAAAGAACTACTTAAACCTAACTAATCTAAGGTCGTCACACACATCCGTGCCCGAGGCAGGATTCGAACCTGCGACCGCAGCGGTCGCGCGGTTCCGGTCTGTAGCGCCTAGAACCTTTCGGCCACCCAGGCTGGCCTGTGTACTAGTGAAACATAGCTTGTGGGAAAACCGGAAGAGGATGAAAGCGTTCGTCATGTGGTTCTCCAGGAAGGTGTTGGAAGTTACGTGAAGTGACAAGATAAGAAGCGTGGAATCCAAAGTGGGTATGGAACACTTCATTTACGTTTGTGACTTAACCTACACACCGAGAGAGGTGGCGGAGTGGTTAGCACACTGGACTCGCATTCGGGAGGACGACGGTTCATCCAGCGCCCGGCCACGCTGCTTTAGGTTCTCTGGGATTTCCCTAAAGCACTCCAGGGAAATGCCTGGATGGTTCCTTTGAAAGAGCATGGCCGACCTCCTTCCCCGTTCTTCCCTAATCCGATGAGACCGATTACCTCACTGTTTGCTCTTTTCCCCCAAACAACCCAACAAAACCCATAATCTGGACAAGACTGTGGCAAGGGACGTCACAAGCGAGGCATCCTTATCTGTGAAGTCATCACCTGTTATCAGGGATACCATAATCATGACGGCATAATAAACACTCCATTTCGATGGGTGCACGTTGGTGGGAAATTAAAAAAGAAAATACAAGATGGCATAGATTGAAGATTTAAAGGATCCAAGAAGACAGAATTAACTCAGTTGTGGTAAGTTTAATACAGAGGAAATTTTCAAAATCCAAGAAGACGGAACTAGTCCAGTTTTCTGTTGTAACTCCCTCTGTCGTTTCAATCCATGATATTAAGAATGATTGTGTCAAATTCTGTACCTATCATTTCACATGTGCACACACAGCATGTCATGCAGCTGGGCCATGAAAACTAATAAACCACAATTTATTTGATAAAGCCTTTATGAAGATGTCAATTGTCCAACGCTGAAGAGACCAAAGTCTTCTTTCTCGTTCATCCAGCCACCTGCTGCAATCGGAGACTGGAGATGTATGAAAAAAAGCGTCTCAATGTGTGTTTGTGTGTGTGTGTGTGTGTGTGTGTGTGTGTGTTTGCGGGTGCTGCAAAATTTCCTAACGGGGATGAAACTATGCTGAAGGACGCCGATTTACGCATTTCGGCTGAATCTTACGCACTTCTTTCCCGTGGAAATACTGTAGGATTGGCAATATCTTTGAGTACTGCGACATTTCATGAAGTTTAGCTTACGTATTTTCCTTTTGACCGTACATGTGCTCGTTTGAGATGATATATACATTATGTGACAGAAAATTTTGAAAATCCCTATCTCTTTGACTCCAACGTCAGAGGAGTGAGGGTAAGAGGAAGCAGTTGGGCAAGTTCCCCCCACACTGATTTTTTTAAAAATTCGCCATCAAGTGACGTTATTGAAAGGGAATGTGACTTGCAACAACGTGATATGATGTCACTGATATATCAGAGTTGCGACTTGTGACTACAGGCCTAGAGCACTAACTTCTGCAAGTGACAGCACAGATAAGTGTTCCAGGTGTCCCACAGCCATATTACCGAAGAGGATCTTGCAAAAATGGTGAAGAAAGGAATACACGGAAAGAATGACAAGAGGAGGGAACAGGATGATAATACATGTTTTCAGATATCAGAAAATAGCTTCTATTGGGCCAGAGGGAGTTGCAAAGGGTAGAATCTATAGGGGATGCCAGAGAGATTGGTATACATCCAACAATAATTGAGAACGAAGGGTGCAAGGACCTCTCTGACATTGATAAACCGGCACGTGTGAGGATTTTGAGGCAGACTGTGTCAAACCAGTTGGAAGACTGAGACTCAAAAAAGCAGTGCATTATGTTTCCAGAATGGTGTGCGTTGATCATGGAGATATCGAAACCATTATTTCCTAGTTAGATGATCGACAAGCAATTGTCGACCAGTGACGTAATAAACCACGATACGGGGCCGACGGGGTATACGGGCTCTGCAACGAACTCATGACGTCACACTAGTAGGCTTGTCCGCCAAATGTCGGGAACCCTCAGCTCCGTCCGGGCCTAAAGGCACTCCGTCGTCAGGCCACAAGTGGCCTATCGGGACCATCCGACCGCCGTGTCATCCTCAGTTTAGGATGCGAATAGGAGGGGCGTGTGGTCAGCACACCACTCTCCCGGTCGTTATAATGGTTTTCTGTGACCAGTGCCGTTACTATTCGGTCGAGTAGCTCCTCAGTTGGAATCACGAGGCTGAGTGGACCCGAAAAATGGTAACAGCGCATGGCGGCCCGAATGGTCACCCATCCAAGTGATGGCCGCGCCCGACAGCGCTTAACTTCGGTGATCTGACGGGAACCGGTGTATCCAATGCAGCAAGACCGCTGCCCGAGCAGGCACAAGTGAGGCCAATATTTAATTGAACAGTTAAAGACAAATGGTCTTCACTTTTTCGTGTGCTGTCAAGAACTTGCATGCATTTATACAAACGGTCAGGAACTATTAAACTCTTCTGAAATAGTTATTCGCTGCCAGACAAAGACGACTGCTGGCACTCGTAAGACCTGCAGTGTCACGTGCTGTGACGTACTCGCCATGGTCTACCTTTCTCCTGGTCGTCGCCACGGTGTCATAACGTACCCAGCGAGTACATTCCAATGGTGTAGGCTTTGGCGGTCAATGAATACACCGTTGTGAAACGGCAGTTTGTTTGGAAACAGAATGAGGACGTGCCATTAACCACATTACATAGGATTTGCAGCCAAAATGCAAACTGCGCGGCAGTGTCACGATTATGGAGCTCCAGGTTTAATAGCAAAACATGCCGTGATTTTGTTGCGGCTAAAATATCCAGATGTTATAGGCGGACTTTTGACTTCTGTATAATAGCCAATGTGCTAGTGAGAAAGTTATATGAACCAGTTTCGAATACTACGCCTTGGTTGCGACCACACATCATTACTCTGTGGGTAAATGGTTCAAATGGCTCTGAGCACTATGGGACTCAACTTCTGAGGTCATTAGTACCCTAGAACTTAGAACTAGTTAAACCTAACTAACCTAAGGACATCACACACATCCATGCCTAAGGCAGGATTCGAACCTGCGACCGTAGCGGTCTCGCGGTTCCAGACTGCAGCGCCTAGAACCGCACGGCCACTTCGGCCGGCCACTCTGTGGGTAACTCATTGCTAGATCGTGAGTATGTATTTTGTAAGAAATTATTTGCTGTCTTGTGTAATAGGCAAATTTTGAATTATTGTCTTTTCTGAAAGTAATTTTGGAATCGTCTTAGCGAAATCAGTTAGGGATTTAATTCCGCAAAATACCACTGTACGTCGCAGCGGCGAACTTGGTTACTGATGATCGTTTCTGTTTCCATTTCGTTCAAAGACTGATACATGACAAAATATTTACAGACACTACTCGCTTTAAGACTCTTTTGTATATTGGAAACCAGGCAAAATTATTCTTAATAAGCTACTCGTTAAATATCTGAAAAATTGTTTCTTGTCGCGTGTGCAATTATCGTTTACTAATAATGATCTCACAAAATTTTTGATTTATGTAGATTTCAAATACATGATTGCGAGTTGCCCTGGTTATTGTTACAACCAAGAAGTTGATTACAGTAGAATCATACAAAATAATGTATACTTGCTATTCGGATATTGTGTGCTTGATTTCCTGCCATAGTATGAAATTAACTTTGTTTGCCTTCAAACTATAGTACTAAATTGGCGACGTATCTTCTACAGGAAATTAAATTTTTATCAATAGTGCAGCATATAATAATATTTTGTACAAAGAGAAGAACTTGTTTTTTACGGTAAAGAAGGAGAATATTTGTTTTTTAGTATATAACAAGCTATGATATGTAGATATGACACCCAGAATACAGGTATTTCAGCAGCACCAAAACTATGGCCCTAACCGAGCACACCCGACTCTCATCGCATAAGCGCACATTGCTCTTTAGTCACCTTTACTCTAGAAGTATACGGAGAGTGGAATACAGAAGCACTCCCATTCGTGTGCACCTGGCCAGGTGGTCCACATTCACAGTTCCTATCGGAGCCCAGGGAAATCGCTGATGGAATTTCCTCCCCTATACTTTCCGCTCCCTCCCACCGCACTGTCTTCCACCTCCCTGGCCCTCTCGGATCCCTCTGCTCTCTCACAGGGCCTCTCAGCACTGGCCTCCCGATTTCGGGAGTAAATATTTGATAGTGTGTCAGGTCGGTCGCCTGACACGTGAACCATGAACTCTGAACCCCATGTTTCGTGTATCGCAGCAGGATCAATAGTTTAGGGAAGGAAAAGCACACACTTGTGGCGTATCCGAAACGAGATTAGGTGCAGTTCCTTTTATTAGTAAATACGAAAAGCCCGTAAAAGTAAAATATTTCTGCAAATGATACGAACGTAGAAATATCTGTTGGGGACGTCAATACACGTACAGCAATGCTTTCTTTCAATCAGAGATCATTATTTCTTTCCCCTAGAGAATATAGTTCTGTGGCGTTAATACAGGAATTAACTAAGACCCATTTTTCTCTGAATGATGTGGATATTATTCTTGTTTGGCTCTTCTTGAAACAGTCCTGCTGGATACCAGCAGTGCAGTTCGACGTGGTCAGGTATATGAAGCTACAGATGAACCCATTTATTACTCACACTGTTACCTATAGTTGAGACAGCATAAGGAGATCCCTGACAGATCGCAGCTCTGTGGCCAGCTTTCAACTGTGAAACTCTAGCGGCTGCAGGCTACCACAGCAGCCGTCTACAGAGCTGTGACAACTCTGACGTGTAGATGTTTACAAAATCGGAATTTGCTATTCGTTGACATAGGCTCGCGGAATTCCGCTCCCAGCCCATGCAACTGTGAGGGATCATCCTCCGTCGACTCAACTATTGTGGCTAACAGAGTGCCTTGATTATATCTCATCATTCGTCGCCAAATTACCTTTCATAAGGGTGAGACAGTAGCCTTCTCAGTATATTCCTTTGTTCAGCACTGACTCAGAATCTTTCGTCGAGCTTTCTTTCCTTTTTACAGAGAGCTGACCACGTTTCCGCAAGTGGCGTATAGTTTCAGAAATAATAAACAGGTACTTATAGTTCGATAGTTATGTTCAAAACGTGTAAGTGTGTAATGTTTTCTCTGGATTTCAAAGTGAATTGAAGCAGCCAATTATTACCCATTCTAAATCATATTGTATTGGTGTTAATAATACAACTATTTTTTAAAATATTGATCGACACAGACGGACGGAAAAAATCGCTATACCAAGAAGGAGTTGTGTCATGTAAACGAAAGGTGGTAGGGTTGTTTCTACTTTAGAACAATGATGTCTATTCATATTTCGCTCCAGCTGTGTAAGAGTGGCATAAGTAGCGCCACCACGAGAATGAAAATTTGGTTTGCTTTAAATACACGCTGTAATGGTCGTCAGTGTTAGTTACCTTTCAGAATGGATGTGGTCAATTTATGTTAGTGAAGAATGCCTTTAATGCGACAAAGATGCCATTATCATCACGTCAGTGAGTTTGAACGTGGTTGCGTAATAGGGCCAGGAGAAGCTGGATGTTCCTTCATGATATTACAGAAAGTCTGTGCATTTCACTGGCCTCACACCACCGTTATTTGCGACGTAAATGGTTTCCAGCAAGAGCTCATTGGAAGACGTGGTGCAGATCTGTTGTGTTTTTCGATGAAAGCTGGTCCTACCTCGCTGCGAGCGATGGCCGTGTGTTGGTTAGGAGCAGGCCGGATGAGGGCCTGCAACCGACCTATCACTATGCTAGACACAGTGGACATACACCAGAAGTTATGGTGTGGGGTGCGATTTTGTATGACATGAGCAGAACTCCCGTGGTAAACCCACGCACCCTAACAGCAAATTCGTACGTCAGTCTGGTGATTCGACCCGTTGTGCTGCCATTGATGAAAAGCATTCAAAGAGGTTTTTTTCCAATAGGATAACGCTCACACACATGTCCAACATGCACCTCGGAGTGTCGGTATGATGCCTTTGGCTGCTCGATCACCAGATCTGTGTCCAACCGAGCACATACGGATCATCATCGAACAACAGCTCCAGCGTCTCCAGAATGAGATTTTCTCTCTGCAGTGGAGTGTGCGCTGATATGAAACTTCCTGGCAGATTAAAACTCTGTGCCGGAGCGAGACTCGAACTCGGGACCTTTGCCTTTCGCAGGGAATTGCACCACCATCTGAGCTACCCAAGCTGCTTAGATAGCTCAGATGGTAGAGCACTTGCCTGTTAAAGGCGAAGGTCCCGAGTTCGAGTCTCGGTCCGGCACACAGTTATAATCTGCCAGGAAATTTCAGCTCCAGCGCCATTTACGATCCCTGTATTGACCTAGCAAGAGGCATGGAACTCCACCACACAAATTGACATCTGGCACCTATACAACGCAATGCATGTACGTTTGCATACTTGCGTTCAACATTCTGGTAGTTGCACCGGTTATTAATGTTCCAACATTTCTCATTTGCAATGGATTACCTCGCGCTTACATTAAACTGTGAATTTGCAATTTTAATGACTTACATATGTTACTTCGACAAATGTGTTCTAGAAATTTCACTACTCCACATTAATTATTATTTGGTGTTGCGATTTTTTCCGGCAGTGTGTATTTCTCATTAATTAAGTTGTTCCAAATTCAGTTTGTGGCTGCCATAGCAGCCTCTATTCTTGGAGAGTAGTACACTTCGGACAACCGACTGATCTTGTATGTTATGATTTCGGCAAACTTACCCTATGTGTCTCGATCACCGGAAGAAAATTTTCTGTATGCAGCACTATCTGCAAAGTTAGGTCAGCCATGGAATAGGAAATTTAAAAGCAATTCCTCTGCACGCAGTCGAAATATTCTGTGAAATAGACTTAACGTCACCCCGTGCGCAATTGCACAATGAAATCACATGCACCAGTTGGCTATAATGGACATATCTTGAGCAAATGAGCGTTAGAGTTTTGACACATATAATGCCATTGTGGAATTAGAATTTTTGTGTAGGCTGCTTTTCAAAATAATATATTGATTAGTATGCCTGAAAAAAATTTATCATTTCTCAGTAGAACGACTGTCGTAGTTGAGCACCAATTGCAGTTACATTGCACAGAATTTCTCAACACAATTCACTGCCACATTTGACTTTTACAGTACTAGCTGAATACCAGGTTATCTTTCGTTGTATCTATGTAATTTAACAGCGGATTATTGATAGGGCATAGACACAGTACTACGCAACTTCTGTAATTCTGATTTCGCTTTTTCAGACCCAATTATAGCAATAAGTTTTTTCGTATATTCAACACTATGCACAGTGTCAGCCATTATGTATCCGCTAAATGTACTCGTATCCTGTAATACAACAACTGGTCTATAACATCAGAAATATGTAGTTTTCATTATGACTTGTCACAGACCGGTCGTACAAATTTCAACATTTCGACATGCACTTAAAAGTGGCTACAGAACCGAAATAATGATTCTGTAAAATATATGAAGAATTAACAGTCAAATGGTGTTTTTTTTTAAAGTGTTACCAAATGTTCGTGCTGTATATGAAAGTGATGGATATGGTCTGAACGTAGGTAAAAAATTTTCGCGAAAATAGATCCCATGTATCGGAAAGTAGCAGTGCAAGTAATTTTTAGCAAACAAACTACAAGAAGTCCTGCAAAGGATCTATGTATAGTGCAGGGACTGGCGGTCACCAATGTAAGCGAATCTAACGGTTGCCATATAAAATGGTGGTAAAGACTTTCATAGTTTGATAACGCTGTTGGCGGTAAATCACAACTGCAGAATATGTGCAGCGTCCAGAGTAACCCAAAGAGCTTGCAGGTAAAATATGTGTTTGTATGACATTCAATGGAAGAATCCTAATGAAATGTAACTCACCTACCAAAGAAACGGCTTACGAAATATTCGTTAGACCGATTCTTGAGTACTTCATACCAGTGAAATACACTTACGAGATGGAAATAATTATTCAAATCCTCAAAGAATCAGTATCATCTGTGTTTCTCGTTCTATTATTATTACTATTATTATTTATCGCACAACTTTGGAAGTCGAATAAGAATTTTTAGAAACAGTGAACTCGCATGAGAGCATACATTGCCAAATTTCATCGGAATAGCTTCAGCAGTGATTCGAAAATCCATTTAAGTAGGTTGTAGGAATCATCACCAAACAGTATACTTGGTACGCACAAATTAAGGACAAAAGTGACTTTTGCGTGATATGTTACTGCCAAATAACAAATATGAAGGGAACTTGGAGCACATATACGAGGGTTGCCCAGAAAGTAAGGCAATTGTTCTTTTCTTCAACAATTCCTTATTGAACATAATGAGAATTACACACGCGAAAGAATGGTGTTACATCTACACACCTATCTTTCCACGTAATCTCCATCCCCTTCTACGGCCGACCTCCAGCGAGAAACAAGGGCGTACATGCCCTGTCGGTACCAATCCTTGTCCTTGTGGTGGAGCCAGTGTTTCATTGTGTAAATCATCTCCTCATCGTCCTCAAAATGTCTTCAACGGTTGGCATACTTTAATGGCCCAAACAAGTGGAAGTCCGAGGGGGTTAGGTGAGGGATGTAGGGTGGGTGGGGTAATAGTGTCCAACTGTTTTGCGATGTGTTCAGCAGTCCTCATACTTGTGTTGGGCCGAGCGTTATCGTCTTGAAGCAAAACATTTCCCGGGTTGCTGTGGCGCCGAAGTCGCCGGAAGTGCGACATGAGTTTTGTTAATGTGTTGACGTGCGCTTTTGAATTAATGGCACCGCCTCTTGGCGTCACATCAATGAGAACCGCACGTTCACAGTCCGAGAACATGGTGATCATGATCTTGCCGATGGAAGCAGTTGCTTTGAATTTTTTCTTCCGTGGCGAGTAGAAATGCCGCTGTTGCATCGACTGTTGTTTTGTTTCGGGCTCAAAATGGTGAACCCAGGTCTCATCACCTGTCACTATCCAGGAAAAGAAAGCCTACTCCTCAGTCTCTAAACGTTGCAACAAATCTTGACAAACGTCTTTGTCTGAGACAATTGTGATCCACCGTTAGACACCGTGGGACCCATCTTGCACACACGTTTAGATATCCAAGAGTGAAGATAACTGCATCCATACATCTTTGCTGACTGACAGATACAGCGCCAACCGCCGAGTCGTAATGCGACTGTCCTCGCAAATGACGTCATTATCTCGCTGCAACATGTCAGGTGTGACAGCCGTGGATGGTCTGTCCGACCGTTGAAAATCTTGGATATCCATCGAACTGCCTTCTGATGCTCTCACCCTCCGTGCCCAGCGACGAAATGTACTTTTGTCGATAACAGATGCTCCATAGGGTTTGTGAATATTCCTCACAGTTTCTTGCTCTCTAGTGAGAAATTCAATGACGGCACCTTGCTTGTAACGTACATCACCTACAGACGCAATTTTGAAACTGTCCTGCAGCTAGGCTATCTGTCGGAAGTGACGGAAACTTTGCGCATTCACTCAGGAGACTTCAAAAAATAGATACGTGACGTTTCGCATTCGTTAACATTGTTTGCGACTGAAAAAAAAATACGGTGCATTACATTCAGGGCAACCCTCGTAGATAGATTTGCTGTAATGTAGCGCAGAAGGTAACTGAAAAAATACGCAGTGGATTGAACAGAATTGATACTTTTATTCAAATACAAAGAATATAATGAAATCGTCGCGATTCACGATGGATCCCTGGACAACTCCAAACGCTGGACATCAGTCTTAATTGGATGCGTGATCATCACGGACGATAATACAAACTCTCCAACTTGCTCCCACGCTGACCAACGCTGACCACGTTGTTTGTACGGCGATCTTTTTGTAAGAAGTTCCATTCCCCCATCATCACAGTTTTCAACTGCTGGACGGTCGTTGGTGCATGTGGACGTTTCGCCAATGTATCCCTCACGTTCTCGATTTGATTTAAGCCGGAGGAATGGGCAAGTAATTTTATCCGCTGAATATTCTCTCGTTCCAAGAGCTCGACGCGACGCGACTGCTCATTGTCAATCACTAAAACGCTCTCCTGAAAGACATGAAAAACATGTACGCTGTTCTAAAATACGTTGGTCAGAACGCGCATGCAACTTGGTGCGTCCCTACACCGCAACACATATACAACGAAATCCATCATGTTGGAAAATGTTCCCGGTTCTCGCTATATTTGGGTACCTGATGCACTCAGGAATATTGTCGAATACGTAATGCACCCAGCAACATTTTGATAGTTTTGGTGGTCCAGGTGTTATGATGTGTGGAGGCTTTAAATTTGGTGCTCTGACAAGTCTACGTTATTCTGACAGTGTACTCCTCCCCATTCGAGTATATTCAGGGGTGCATTCGGCCCTTGTTTGTGTTTCATGGATGACAATTCGCGACCACTTCGAATGTAGAATTTTCGGCGAATGGAGTTGCCTGTCAGTTGGCCCAACTTAAATGATGTCGAGTACATGCGAGGTCAGTTAGGGAGACATATTTCTGCACGTCCTTACGCATCAGTGTTTCTTGAAGTTATTCAAAAGGCCGTGTATGTAAGGATAATTGGTCACAAAAATCACATAGTTCACTATTAAATATCCAGTTCGGCTTGAAAAGTGCTTTAATAATTGAAAATGCTAGATTATCTTTTCTCTGTGTGGTACTTGATGCATTAAACAAAATTTTTCAACGCTAGGCTATTTACCTAAGGCGTGTAGCGTTGATCACAAAATATTGCTCCAGAAGTTGGACCATTAAGGAATACGGGAAGTAGCTCACAATTGGTTCACCTCTTACCTTACCAACAGACAGGAAAAGGTCATTATTATCAGAGTTGAGAATGGCTGTCATTTGCAGTCTGTATAGGACTTAGTCAAATGGGGGGTGCCCCAGGGATCAGTGTAGGGGCCAGTCCTGTTCCTAATTTATACAAATGATATGCCCCCTTATATTACAGGTAATTCTAAAATATTTCTGTTTCCTGATGACAATAGCTTGGTAGTAAAGGATGTTGTGTGAAACATCGGCACTGTTTCAAATAGTGCAGTTCGCAACATAAGTTCATGGCTTGTAGAAAATATACGAACGCTAAATCACAGTGTGACTCAGTTTTTACAGTTGATAACGCTTATTTCACCAAAACGTGACGTTTTATTTCCACAGGATGGGAATATTATTAGTGAAACCGAACACTTCAAGTTTCTAGGTGTTCAGGTAGATAGTAAACTGTGGCAGAAAGCCTGCATTCAGGATCTTTTAAGAGACTTAATGCTGCCATTTTTACTATTCGAACTGTATGCGAAGTAAGTGATCGTTCTACATGAAAATTAGTCTACTTTGCTCAATTTCATTCGCTTATGTCATATGGTATTATATTTTTGGGCAACTCTTCCCATTCTCAAAGGATATTTTTTGCTCAGAAATGGGCAGTTCGGGCATTAAGTGGTGTAAATTCGCGAACCTCTTGTCGACCCCTATTCACTAGTCTGGGTATTCTAACATTGAACTCTCAATATATATATTCTTTACCGTCGTTTCTTGTTAACAGTACCAGCTTATAACCAAGAATTTGCAGCTTTCACTCAGTTAATAGTAGGCAAAAATCCAATTTACATTGATATCTCACTACCATAGCCCTTGTGCAGAAAGGTGTGCAGTATACTGATGCATACATTTTCAGTAAACTACCACAATAACACAAAAATCTTAGGAGTAATCCACGCGCTTTCAAATCTAAACTGAAGCGTTTCCTCATGGGTTACTCCTTCTATTCTGTCGAGGAGTTCCTTGAAAAATTAAACTGATAACTGTTTTAAATTATTGATTGCATTTTCTTTAATTATGACTTGACTTTTTCTTCGGTTCATAAACGTTTTATTTTACTTGTTGTTACTTTCATGTTGTAATTTAATGTAGTGAGATGTTACATGACTTTGGAGATTTGCTCCTCTATTTGGTCCTACGGAACTAGACGTGTAAATAAAATAAATTAATAACTTTCGACCATCTTGCAGTTGTCAACCGCACTGATGGAGGCATGGAATGGCCTACCACAAGAACTCATTACCGACCTTGTTTCAGTGTCGGAGCACGTTTCAGGCCTTTGTAACGTCCAGGAAGCAGTCATACATCACAGTGTATTTAGTGTGGTTATTGTCTTTTAATGGACACCCAGTTACTGAAGGTTCTTCGGGAGTTCAACCGCCCATCGCTTCCTCTGTCTTGAACTTGGACGGCTTCAGTCAGGTTTTCCTGTAAATAAAGCTTTCATCCAGCACGTGAGTGGCCTTCTAGCAACGTGTCCTGCCAGGCCTATTATCCGCACTTTCATTTTCTGTATAGTGTTCGGTTGTTCTGTCACAGCATACAGGTCGTGGTTCTTGCTACTCCACCAGGAGTTCTCTTATCAGATTAGTCCAAAGATCTTTCCAATAATATTCCGTTCAAAGATCAACTGGTTCTCTTTTTCTTTTTTGTTGTGCTTCATCTTTCTGTCCCACATAAAAGCAGCTGTGCTATCACTGCATTATAGGTTATAAGTTTGGTCTTAACTGACAGATTTTTTTATGACAATAAGTGCTTGAGACTGAAACACGTTTCAGATACATTCACAATACGTTGATTAATTTCTTGCTTTATTATGCCTGTTGCACCACGTGTCAAGAAATTTAAGGTTTTCCGGTCTGGCTATGCTCCATTTTCCAAACTTTAATGGGGTATTATTGTAGGATTCTCAGGGTACGTCTGCCATTTCGGTCTTTGTCATTACTTATCGACATAGACTCCTTACTTATCACTAGCTTCTGGAACGTTCTAAGCCGAGCGCCTTTTTCTCTGACGGAGCAATGTCTTGCTGTATAATGATAACTATGACACAGCGCTGGTAGTAACACACTGCCTGGGCGTGGGCAAACGAGTCGCTTTTGAGCTACCGTACGGCGGTCGCACATTTCCACACCACGCACGAGTGACGGGTAGCGGAATTTGTTAGAAAATGGACTCACTATTTAAAGGTATTACGTCGTTTGTTGAAGAAAAGTATTACAGTATATATATATATATATATATATATATATATATATATATATATATATATATATATATATATATATATTACCAGGTGAAATTTTTTTTGTTAGAGCATGATTCCTTCTCTCAGGGATATTATGTGCATAAGTAAATATGAAACAGGTTCCTGAGAGCCGCTGTTATTCATGTACCAACTTCAGATTTTGAATGTGATTACTAAAATATAGTTGCCGTTAACTGAATTGAATGTAATTTTGTTAATTTCTATTTATTGATTGCAAAGCAAGGCTCGAGATAATTTCGATTGTTGCCGTGGAGTGGCCAAGATAAAACTTACTGAACTCATGGAGTCTGTATAAATTAAAAAATGAACTTTAACGTTAAATTACTTATCTGTTGCAATTTAGTAGGCTCTTACAACGAAATCTCTCGCACTTAAAGTTACTGTAAACACTTTGAAAAATAAATTAATACTTCGGCGCGTAATGGCCGACCAGGAGCTGCATCGAAAGATGAGCTACCCACAGTACAAATTACTGAAAAAAATGATTATTAAAAATAATTAGCAGCTGCGACCATTTGAGGTGACATCTATTACAAAGAAATTCATTTTTTGATAACAATAATTAGTTTATTTTAGCAGAATACAGAATAACTTACATAAAATATGTGTAGCCACTCAATGGCTGCCTTCCGTATCGCGAAACAAAACAGTGTGTATACCATAAAGTACGTCTGTCCTCCTCGGCCATACAACCGCGTCTCTCAGCGATCCTTTCTTATTTTCATAGACGTGTTTTAAGTAAAGATGCTACTTTTAAATTATCGCTGCATATCAGTTGTTTTCAAGAACATCAACTATATCTTTTATTCTAATTATGTTCATAAAATACGTTAAGTGTTTACAAATAATTTTTAGTTCACCCTTAACACTTCACAATATTGTTCACTGCTTACAACCGATAAAAATATTAATATTTAGGTGACGTACCGTCACAATGGCCCATAGTGTGGGTGTATGTAATAGCGTCCACGGTTTATATACAGACTCACTATGGTTTTACGTATAGTTCAGTTTTGTGGAAGCCCAAAGCTTTATGTTTGGCCCATCTATTTCAGTTCACTGTTCAGTACTCTGTTAATTACACAATTATGGGTGTCATACATAATTCACAATTACAGGTGAGTACGTCTACCAGTGCCATCTGTCTTTCTGTTTTATTATGAATAGGTACAATCTGGTATCTTACAGACCCAAAGCACTTTGACGTACGCACCCCCATTCGGGTTGCAGGTGTAAGGGGAAAAATGGGTCAAAGAAAGCCCGCCTGGAGCCTTCAGATTGTTGGTATTATGGCTAATTTTGCTTTTACATTGAATGTGTAGCACCTGCACACAAATTAATAGACAAACATATACATTTACATTAGAAAAATTCATCATTAAAAAATGAAATTACATAACATTAACAGTCTTTTTTTCTTTTGTACGGATAGTTGTTTTAGTGTTTATGTTTTTCAGTAGTTTTGTTTGTTACAATTTTACATGGTGTATCAGTTTATCGTCGATTACAACATTTTAGGATCTGATCGAAGTAAACGTTGCTGATGGCGGTTTGTTGCTGGTCTGGAGGTGTGTCGCTGCTGGCGTAGACGGTAGCGAGCGTAGTTCTAGAAAGATCTGCTAATGATATTTTCATGGATATTAATAAATGGTTTAAAGCCAACTCACTGACATTAAACTTCGAAAAGACTCACTATATGCAATTCAGAACCTGTAAGAGGTTTCCACCCAGCATATGCATAAAGTACGGAGAAGAGCAGATAGAAGACGTTGACAGTCTTACATTCCCCTGATTACAACTTGATAATAAATTCAGTTGGGAGGAGCACATCACAGAACTGCAGAAACGCCTTAACAAATCTGCATTTGCAATTCGAGTATTAGCAGACATAGGCGACATAAAAATGAAAAAGCTTGCATACTTTGCCTACTTTCATTCCATAATGTCATATGGTATAATATTTTGGGGTAGCTCTTCAAGTCAAACAAAAGGTTTCAGAGCCCAAAAGCGTGTAATACGTATTATTTGTGGAGTAAATTCACGGACATCCTGTAGAAACCTCTTCAAAGAACTGCGTATACTAACTACTGCCTCTCAGTATATTTACTCTTTAATGAAATTTGTCCTAAATAATATATCTCTTTTTCCAACAAACAGCTCAGTTCATACATACAATACCAGGAACAAAAATGATCTGCACAAGGACTTAAAAGCACTCACTTTTGTTCAAAAAGTGGTTCACTACTCAGGAACACTCATCTTCAATAGTTTGCCAGCAAACATAAACAAATTAGTTACAAATATAGATCAGGTTACATGGAGCCTGAAAGACTTACTAGTGGCCAACTCCTTCTACTCCATTGACGAATTTTTTTAATAGAAACAAATGATGTATTGTATATATTCATACTATTAGTATTGTTATTTCAGCTTTAAATAAAAAATTTATATGTTCCACATCCACGAGGATCTCCTCAGCACGGATCTATGGAACGAAAAACTAATCTAATCTAATCTAATCCAACCGCTTGCTTTAGGCGGCGCCGCTACGTTGACCCAGGTGGTGACGTAGTCGCGAACTGCTGGCGGTCCGTGGGTGGGGCGCCGTGCCCGCTGCACAGACAGGACAACCGCCGATCAGTTGTCGCGTCATGCAACATGTAAACATTTCACCGAGTATCAGTTCATCAACATAACAAAGTAAATATACCTGCTATACGTGTTGGAAGGAAAGTCGTTAATTTCTCAAACACTCCACAGTCACTCGTGTTCACTGTTTATGGAATGCATTGTAAGGATGTACGAACGAACGAGTTCCACGTCTTGAAGTAAGTTCTGGTTTGAACTCACATTTTGCACTGATTTAACATAACTGTAGTTTTAAGCTAGATGTTTACTTGATCGCAGTACGCACTGTCACTATGGTGAGTGTTCAGTTGGTTACGTCGCCGTGACACTTTTCACTTCATACCACTTGGCCTGCGTCGCTTCTAGCATGCATCTGCCAGTCCAGAAACTGCAGTTCACTGTGCCCTACCTATAGCGTATTTTCACAGCCCACTGGTATGGCCCCGTTTATCAGAAGTCTCCCTTCTTTACACAAACATTTATCCACACTGTGAATGTCTACCATGTTTCACATCTAAATTGTTTCCTGCGAAAGGCACACCATTAGAGCTACTAATTTCTATTCTTTTGTTCACCATAATTTCAGAACAGTTTTCCGCTGTTAAACAGAGTCACACATGTTGTGTTCTTGCACAGTTAACTGTTCACACTTTTATGTCGTTCCAATACGTAGTTCAGTTTATCCATGCTTTCACTATTTGAGAATTCGGATGGTCACTTTTAAATTGGAACTTAGTTTATTGAATTTTACTAGAATTACATAATAAATATGCTTTCCATTTTAAATGTTAAAAATTTATATATATATATATATATATATATATATATATATATATATATATATATATATATATATAGGAAAGCATATTTATTATGTAATTCTAGTAAAATTCAATAAACTAAGTTCCAATATATATATATATATATATATATATATATATATATATATATATATATATATATAAGTTCCTTTTAGGTTCGTTTATCACTTAGTATTCAGTGATTGACCTAGTTGTCACCTCACCTCTTGTTTAAAGTGGTGGCCAGTTGATCATACTGGACCCGTGAGTTCAGTAGATTTTATGAGATGTGTACTATTTATTCATTCAATACTGATACAGAAACATTTGTCATTGTAGCGTTTGCAACTGCCTTGCCTGCACACGGGTGTACCTGTAAGGGCCTTCCAGCTGGAATCTGAAAGTTAAGAGATATTGTTTGAAATTTTTTATTACGCGAATTCTCGCGTTTGTACAGCGATTCGCTGTAAATGTGCGCCGGCCGTAGTGGCCGAACGGTTCCAGGCGCTACAGTCTAAAAACCGCGCGACCGCTACGGTCGCAGGTTCGAATCCTGCCTCGGGCATGTATGTGTGTGATGTCCGTAGGTTCGTTAGGTTTAAGTAATTCTAAGTTCTAGTGGACTGATAACCTTAGAAATTAAGTCCCATAGTGCTCAGAGCCATTTGAACCATTTGTTAATGTGCGCGTCCAACGACCATGCACAATGCTTCTTCCCTTTTCAAGGTTTATCCTGTGCAGAGCATCCTTACGCTGATACATTTGCTAATCTGTTTCCTGTCATGGCACTTGTTTAAGTGCAGTATTCTCCCTTTGTCACCACTCACTCACATATACACTTAGAAACTACTCTGTATCTAACAAGCACAAGGTATAAAATCAAATAAACATGAAATAAATCTTGCTAACTAGGCATACAACTTACATCTACCTTTTCACACTACACATTTTAGACTTATACCCTTAATTATCCCTCGATATAAACAGTTTTAAGTCCTTGTGCGGGAACAACTCTCTCATCTTTCCTGTGTCCGGGTGTGCCACCCGTCATGTCGTACCTCTAAAATCCTATGTGGTCCTGTATACAAGAGTTGCCACTTTCTATTGACTTTCTTGATACTCGATGACTTGGGATGACTCTTGAGCACCACCAAGTCTCCTCTGTTGTACGTGTAGAGTTTATTCAATGTGCGATCGTACTTCTTCTTCCTAATGGTTGCATTGTGTTGCATTGCGAGCAGGGCTTGCTGTAGCTTCTGCAAACGGTTTTACCACTCCTCGTCGGGTGAATCCTGTTTCATGAGTTCACGTAGAGTGCTTCCAGTAGATTCATGGCGTATATTATTATGTATATTTTCGCGAATTGGGGTACTAACTCAATCCACTTCGTTTGATGATTTGCCGCATATGTCAGGACAAACCTGCTGAATTCGCGGAAGCAACGTTCCACAGGTTTTGCGCTCGGGTTATACAATGACAAAGAAACATGCTTCATGTTATGTTCCCAAACAAACACATTCCAGTCGTTACTTTAAAAATAGGTAGCATTGTCAGTTAATAAGGTCCTCGGCTTTCCGACGTTCAGTATGTAATCATGTAATCTGATACCATTTTCCTGACTATTGCTTTTGAGGTAGACATTTTTGTAGGAAACAACTTCAAATGTATGGGAAAAATGCCCATGGTTGCTACAACATACTTTAACCCGCCTCTTGCTATTGGCAAGGGTACTGTCATGTCAACAGCAACAATCTGTGCTGGTGCTATCGGCACTATTGGGTGTAGCTCGTGTCTTGCGCTAGGAGTGCACGGTTTTGTCTTTTGACAAATAAGATAAGTTCTCATTAGTGCCTTCACCTTACGATGTAAGTTTGGGAAGTAGCAGTACCTAAACAATAAGTCACAGTATTTCTTTCCGCCAAAGTGTCCCCAAGAAACGTATGTGTACCATATTAAATTCTCTTCTGACTGTGTTGGTATACACACACACCTGTTTCCAGTCCTTCGCTGGTACAAAATATCATTTTGTGTTATATATAATTTGGCAAGTTCCCCATTCTGATCATTGCTTAAAGAATCCAACATTCTACACCAAAACGGATCGACATGCTGCATGTGTACGATCTCTCGACACATACGCACATATTTGTTTCGCTGCATGGAATCTCTCATTACCAAGATTTTATTTTCTGTAGATTGTTCTACAAACCCAGCAAATTCTGATAATGCTTGGGGTAATCTAGACAACGTGTCTGCCACAACATTGTCCGGTCCTTTCACATGTATGATTTAAATATGATAGTCCTGTAGAGCTAAAATCCACCTCGTGAGTCGCATGTGCAACAACCGGCACGTAAGCACATAGTTGAGCGCCTGGTGGTGGCAAACGATTATGACTCTTTTGCCATGTACATAATAGTGAAATTTCTTCAAGGCCAAAATTACTGCAAGCGCCTCTAATTCTGTTGCAGAATAGTACCGCTCACATGAATTTAACACTCGGCTGGCAAATCCTATTATCTTTACTTCTGTTTGCTGGCCATTGTTGTCTACTTGGAATAAACAACATCCCAGCCCGCAACAAGGTGTGTCTGTTGCTAGATAAAAATCTCGTGACATATCAGGATGGTGTAGGATTTCTGCATTCAGTAATGCAGCTTTAATTTGGATGTGGGCTCTGTTGCATTCTTCCGTAAAATTCCACAGCAGATTCTTTCTAAGGAGACCTAGTAAGTCCTCAATGTTTAGCAACTGCGCCGGTAAAAACCGCTAAAAAATGGAGGCCATTCCAAGGAATGCTTCCAATTGCTTTTTCGTCTTGGGGTACGGAATCTCTTCTATCGCTTTCAGCTACTTCGGGTTAGGTAGAATGCCCACCGGAGAATAATATGTCCTAAGAACTTTATTTCTTGTCAGCATAATCTTGACTTTTCGAGGATGGCATTAACGCCGATTACGGCAATTCTTGCTAGCACGCGGTACAAAATCTCCATGTGGTCACACCAGGTTTCTGTGGCGATGAGAATGTCATCGACATTCACCATTACCTTTTCGAGAAGGTCAGATCCTAACACTGTGTCCAGAGCTGCAATGAACACGCCCATAGTTATTTTCAGCCCAAACGGTAGAACTCCAAATTGATAGCTTCTACCGGCGAATATAAACGCGGTATATTTTCTTGAATTTGGCGTTAACGGTACCTGGCAGAACGAACTTTTTACATCCAGGCTTGTTAAGTACTTAACATCTTGAAATTTCTGCATTTGTTGCTCTACATTTTCTGGCCGGGTCCGAACAGGTATTATTATATTATTAATATCCCACCCGTCCAACACCAGCCGAACGCTTCCGTCTGTTTCTGTAACCGCTAACACTGGGCTACTACACTCCTGGAAATTGAAATAAGAACACCGTGAATTCATTGTCTCAGGAAGGGGAAACTTTATTGACACATTCCTGGGGTCAGATACATCACATGATCACACTGACAGAACCACAGGCACATAGACACAGGCAACAGAGCATGCACAATGTCGGCACTAGTACAGTGTATATCCACCTTTCGCAGCAATGCAGGCTGCTATTCTCCCATGGAGACAATCGTAGAGATGCTGGATGTAGTGCTGTGGAACGGCTTGCCATGCCATTTCCACCTGGCGCCTCAGTTGGACCAGAGTTCGTGCTGGACGTGCAGACCGCGTGAGACGACGCTTCATCCAGTCCCAAACATGCTCAATGGGGGACAGATCCGGAGATCTTGCTGGCCAGGGTAGTTGACTTACACCTTCTAGAGCACGTTGGGTGGCACGGGATACATGCGGACGTGCATTGTCCTGTTGGAACAGCAAGTTCCCTTACCGGTCTAGGAATGGCAGAACGATGGGTTCGATGACGGTTTGGATGTACCGTGCACTATTCAGTGTCCCTTCGACGATCACCAGTGGTGTACGGCCAGTGTAGGAGATCGCTCCCCACACCATGATGCCGGGTGTTGGCCCTGTGTGCCTCGGTCGTATGCAGTCCTGATTGTGGCGCTCACCTGCACGGCGCCAAACACGCATACGACCATCATTGGCACCAAGGCAGAAGCGACTCTCATCGCTGAAGACGACACGTCTCCATTCGTCCCTCCATTCACGCCTGTCGCGACACCACTGGAGGCGGGCTGCACGATGTTGGGGCGTGAGCGGAAGACGGCCTAACGGTGTGCGGGACCGTAGCCCAGCTTCATGGAGACGGTTGCGAATGGTCCTCGCCGATACCCCAGGAGCAACAGTGTCCCTAATTAGCTGGGAAGTGGCGGTGCGGTCCCCTACGGCACTGCGTAGGATCCTACGGTCTTGGCGTGCATCCGTGCGTCGCTGCGGTCCGGTCCCAGGTCGACGGGCACGTGCACCTTCCGCCGACCACTGGCGACAACATCGATGTACTGTGGAGACCTCACGCCCCACGTGTTGAGCAATTCGGCGGTACGTCCACCCGGCCTCCCGCATGCCCACTATACGCCCTCGCTCAAAGTCCGCCAACTGCACATACGGATCACGTCCACGCTGTCGCGGCATGCTACCAGTGTTAAAGACTGCGATGGAGCTCCGTACGCCACGGCAAACTGGCTGACACTGACGGCGGCGGTGCACAAATGCTGCGCAGCTAGCGCCATTCGACGGCCAACACCGCGGTTCCTGGTGTGTCCGCTGTGCCGTGCGTGTGATCATTGCTTGTACAGCCCTCTCGCAGTGTCCGGAGCAAGTATGGTGGGTCTGACACACCGGTGTCAATGTGTTCTTTTTTCCATTTCCAGGAGTGTATATGGTGAAGCTGACGGTTCTATTATTTGCCACCGCAGCATTCTCAGAATTTTTTCTCCACACGGTTTGTATTTTCATGTCGAAGTCATACTATTTTATTATCTCCAGTTATTCTGAAAACACTTGTACAAATTAGCTTAGCGCTTGGCTCAAGTCAGATTGCTGTGACAGGCTCAGGTACGAAGATTCGGCTACTTTTGATGCCATATGTTGCTTAATAATAGTATTTTCCCGATCCCAACCGGGTTACGGTTAGCTGCTGTCTTGAATTTACAACACAGTTGTTGCGATTCAACGCATCAGAACCTTGTAAAGTTACCCAGACGTTCTCTCAGTAGTTCACATAAGCGTCCGGAGTCCTCATTAATGCCAGATCAATTTGTCGGTTTAGATAGGTTATGGTGAATCTGGATTGCCTTCAATTCCCTAAGCACGTCAAGGCCCAGGATGCAAGGTACTGTGAGATTTTTCACCACCAGGAATGAGCACAGTATGGCATCGTTTTCCAGGGCAATCCCTGCCTGCACTTGATTGTTTATTAGCTGCACCCTACCCCATAGGGCACCCACTATCCAACAATTTTCTACTGGCAGGCTCGGTAACTTTCTCACATCATACACGCACTTGAATAACAGCTCCTCAATACAAGAAGCACTCGCCCCTGTATCCAATATTATTGTTACTTCGACCCCATTTATCTTTGCCACAAAGGCAGACAGACTACACATGTTCTGTTTCTTGTTGGTCCGCAGGTCGCAGATCAACTGTCAGTTCATCTTTCATCTGCCATACGTCATTGAAGCGAAGCAGATTCACCCCCTGTGTTTTAATAGTAATTCCTTGTGCCTTACTTGCACTACAGTTGGTAGCACTGCCTCTCCTTTCGCGGTGACAATGCCTGGACAATTGACTCGCTAGTATGGTTGCGCTTTCTCGCAGTCTGCTTTTTCCACTCGGCACACATTTATCAGAACCATCTAAACCACGTGCTGTTTTACTACATCAATTTCACGTGACAAACATGCTGTAACCGCCCTGCCACGTTGTTGGAATATTTCGTTCATTATCAGAAGAAACCATGCATCACGCTCATGATCCTTGCATTAGAGTTCGCGGCGTTCTTGTCTTTGATTTTCCTCTCGTTTGAGACGTTCTTCCGCTAAAATGACCTTAACATGTGTAGTTAATGCGTGCTCCCGTTTCTTATCTCTCATGTCTAATTGTGCCATCAGCACTGTTAGAAAACCGGTCGTTGGTACATGTACTTGTACAACATTTACTGTCGATGCAGTAGCGTCCTCCTTCCCTGTACCAGTAATCGAGTGGATTTCTTTGCTCACTTGAGCTTCATCCTGATCAGTGCCTAATATTTTGTCCGTTTCAGGTTGCTCAGGTTCCTGTTTTGGTTGGAAGGTGAGAACCTGTCATTGTGGGTGGGTTCCTCACAGGAACCTCTTGTATATTTTCGTCTGTGTCATAACCTGACAGATCTTCCCCCTCTCACCGTTTGTCCTTGCGTGTCTTCACCATTTCGACCTCTATTAATCCTGACTGGTAAGACATGAGTACACACAAAACGTACTTTTTCCCCAAAATGACACACACACAAAATATACTAACTACACAAAGCACAGACAAAACACTGAAATCAAGTAAAGCAAAGGAGCTTCCTACTACTATTACTACTGAAACTAACAGCTACACCTTCGAACTCGTAATATTTCCGTTTCACTGTGAAAAATTTTACTTCTGCTAAAACATTACTTTGGCAATCAACTGCGCTATCATTTATTTGATTCACACAGCTGATTGTGTGACCACAAATCCAGAATACTAACCACTGTCTCAGAATTCTAACACTGATTTCTGTTCAGTAGTAGTAAATGAATCTGTTTCACTATCCGCTGACGTTAAAACAAATTGAATAAATACGTCTGACAAATTTTAACTCAAGAAGATACACACAGTGCATGGCCCCCGGATCCTTTCTTCCTCTAGTTTCAAGCCCAGATGCGCAAGCATTATACATCCTTACCTTTATCAGTAACTGTTACTTGGTGTTGTCTTTATCTCAGTCGAGACAATGGTACGCATCTAGTCAGCTTCATGTCCATATATCTTCAGTGGTTGGATCTCGTACGTGTTTTGTATGTTGTGGCCCATGGAAATAGATTACATATATGGCATTAATGTCGCATCTGTATAATAACATACATAATAATTTTCTTTCAAATATAGTTTTCTAGACAGACAAGGGTCAATTCTAGTGTCCGATACCACCCGTCGGGTTTGACCAATGACGTAATGTGTGATGTTATTTTGTGTGCCGCAGATTGCTGTCGATGAACGTTAAATGATTTCTTTGGATTTCCTCGTAACGCGCGTATATTAAAAATTCGATGTAGATTGTTTTGTTTTCATCTCGTAATTTGTTTTTGGCATCTTTTGTTAATGGAAGTAGTAGTAGTTTAAAAGAAGTCGTGATTTATAAGGTCTTGATTTCTCACGCTGTTCGTTATGAATGAGTTAGTTATTTCGACTGCGAAAATTTTGCTTCAGAAATTAGTGACCGTAAATCATCCATAACATTTTTGCAATCATTGGGCGCCATTGCAGGGAAAGAGAAGGATTTCAGTGTTGTAAGGCCATTTAGATGAATACTGTTGGAGGAAGAATATTCCTAAAGGCCATTGTTTATTGCTTGCATTTATGAAAGTAGTCATCAAAATGTACAGACCTCGTTTTGTTTGTTAGGTGTTGGTGGGCCTGATACCTTTTTCTTGCTTTACGTTGCGTTTTGTTATGTTACTGTATTGTGCGAGTACTACTTTTTTGCCATCTCTGGAGTGAGGTTTTCCTGTCGTTTTAATATTTTCTGGTTACAATGGTGGACCGATGGGTATTGCTGTGTCTTTGCCGGAGGGTTTATATGATTGACTCGTGGTTTCACTTTTTTATTATTTTAAAATTTTGCGTCTGATTGAGGGCGGGTGGTAGGGAAGAACTGACTTGAGTGGTACTTCATTCGTGCCTGGCATTTTGTGTGTATTATTTTTTCATTAGTTATTCTGGATTTTGCTTCTTTCGTTACAGTTTGACCTTCTAACATTATTATTTCTTGTTATGTCCCTATTTCGTTCTTATCAGCCCAGATCTTTGACTCCTTTGGAACTTCATTTGCGGTAAGTTTCTTTTTATGTAGTCACTTTCGTGTTTTCCTTTTCGATGTTTTTGCTACACATGTCTTATTTTTACTGTCACTCCTGGTGTATCGATTTTACTGAGTGTCATTTGGAGCTACTACAGCTCGTGTGACTTTCGTGTAGTATAGATATGAGTTGAAAAGTTTGGTCTTTTTTGCCTTTTATTTCTTTGCGTATGCAGTAATGTGTGTTAAGATTTTCATTTTTTGAAAGTCTACTCGTATTCCGCAGTTCACAAACAAGATCATTTTTAAGCACGTTTCTGATATAAGATTTTTGCGCAATAAACAGTAATATTGGAATCGGTAACTAGAAATGACCTCCTACATAGTTTGCTTCTAGTTGCTGATTCCAACTATTCGGCGGTTCATTATTTAGATCGTTTTTGCAGTACGCGTGGAAAATATAATAGAACATGCTCTGTTAACGGTATACTATGGCTTCCACATCGCTGGCAACGGGTTCTACACAACACTGTTCTATTATATTACGTAATATAACTCGTAACTGGTCTCGTGTTCTTATTTATTTCAGTCATCATCAACTCGTTTAAATAAAATTCGCGCGTAAATAATAGTCGCGTTAATTGTATTATTTTATGGCATGCTACATTCGTTTGTTTACGAGTATAATCCGTCCCATTCATAGATTGTCCATAGCAGCATCATTGTCTTACGTATGACGTCATTGGTCAAAGCCGACGGGTGGTATCGGACACTAGAATTTATCCACGGACAACCCTATCTCAGTCAATTGCTGTGTACTTGATATTGGTACTTAAAATTTCGGGCCCTCACGTTGTTGGGCGCCATTTGTTACGTTATATATATATATATATATATATATAAATAAAAAAATTATATATATTTTTATTTTTAATTTATCAGGTGAATATTTTTTTGTTAGAGCATGATTCTTTCTCTCAGGGATATTATCTTTCCTTATCACATTTGCTTATGTACATAATTAAATATGAGATAGGTTCTTGAAGGGCCGCTGTTATTCACGTAACAACGTGATGACCAAAATATAGTTGCTGTTAACTGAATTGAATGTAATTTCGTTAAATTCTATTTATTGATTGCAAAGCAAGGCTCGAGAAAATTTCGATTGTTGCCATGGAGTGGCCAAGATAAAACTAACTGAACTCATGGAACCTGAAATTTAAAAAATGAACTTTAACGTAAAATTAATTATCTGTTGAAATTTAGAAAGGTTCTTACAACGAAATCTCTCGCATTTACAGTTACTGTTAACACTTTGAAAAATACATTAATACTTCAGTGCGTAATGGCCGACCAGAGGCTGCATCAGAAGATGAGCTTCCCACAGCGCAAATTACTGAAAAAATGCTTGTTAAAAATAAATAGCAGCTACGACCATTTGAGGTGACAACTACTACAAAGAAATTGATTTTTTGGTAACAATAATTATTTTATTTTTGCAGAATACAGAATAACTTACATAAAATATGTGTAGCCGCTCAATGGCTGCCTTCCGTATCGCGAAACAAAACAGTGTGTATACCATAAAGTACGTCCGTCCTCCTCGGTCATACAGTCGCGTCTCTCAACGATCCTTTTTTGTTTTCATAGGCATGTTTTAAATAAAGACGCTACTTTTAAATTACCGCTGCATATCAGTTTTTTTCAAGAACATTAACTGTAACTTAATACTAATTATGTTCCTAAAATATCATACGTTAAGTGTTTACATATAATTTTTTGTTCTCCCTTATCACTTCACAATATTGTTCACTCATTACAACCGATAAAAATGTCAATATCTATGTGACGTACCGTCACAAGTTATTTCGCGGACAGGCATGTAGGAATAATTAAGAGATTTATGGTTCATAAAGTTTTGTGCTTTGGAATGAGTAATTGTCTTGGATAAACACGTTGATCGGAGAACGTAAATAAAAAGACTTCCGTGATCAATGATTACCTGTGTAATTAATATGTGAAAGCAAGATAGCAATGCTTGTTTCACTGTGAATGTGAAACAAACGTAAGTATTAAACGAGACTGGAATAACGAAGCCATTATTAGCAATGTGTGTTGCGTGCAAAAAAGAAAAACACAATTTGAGTTTTGCTGTTATTATTTCAATGTGACGTTTCTGATTCTTCAGTAACTTCAATATTTAAAAAGTATAAGAGGCACATGTTCCTATTAGGCACTTGGTCAGTCTATTTTCATAACGAAGTGTGATCTCTATGCAAAGCTCCCATACTTGGGCCCGATGGTCCGACAGCTGCAAAAATAAACAAGAATAGTCAATAACAGGGTGAGATGGGGAGCTAGTACTGAGATCAGTATGGCTTCTGCCATATCTTCTTCTAATCCCGCTAAGACTGCATTGTCGTCTGCATATCCCAATTACTGTGTTCCTGCATCAAAGTTCACTCCTTTAAGTTCACTTCTGATTTCCAGAAGAAATTTCTCCAGGACCAAATTAAAAAGCAATGGTAAAATGACATCACCTTTTCCCACACCTGTTCTCAGCTGAATTACTCGGATGACTCCCCCATATACATCACCTTGGTTTTCGCCTCCATTGTATAGACTTATACCAAGTTATTTAAGGGCCTTGATGTGCCACGATCATTCATTATATTGTATGCAATTAATCTGTTTCATGAATAGTTGATTAAGGAGAGAAACAAAACAGGCAAGGAAGACAAGGATGGAAGAGACATGTAAAGAAATAGAGAAAACAGAAAAGAAAGGAGAATATGGAATGATGTATAGATCAACTACTAATCTAGTCTTTCAAGCAAAGAGAAGCAGGATAGGTATAGGAATAGGAAGTACTGATGGTACAATGGTTCATAAATCGGAGGAAGTGTTGGAAATGTGGCTAGAACTTACAGGGTGCCTATATGAGGCTGATAACAAACCAAATGACACTGAGATGAGGAGACGAGTGCTATAGTAGAAAGGATGCTACTTGTTGGAAGGAGAAGAAGAAAAGGCTTTAAGAGAGTTGAAGAATCGTGAAGCAATTGGAATTAATGGATTACAAGCAGTGTTGTTAAACAGTCTTGGGAGCAGTGGTGTGAAAGAGCTAACTTATTTGTGTATTAAGATAAATTATGAAGGTGAATGGCTGGATGACTTTCTCTCGTCATTAGTGAACCGATTGGGAAGAAAAGCAACACCAAGAAATGTGACGATTTTAGTACTGTAAGTTTGATTTCTCTTGCAGCAATAGTACTACCAAGCGTGGTAAATAGAAGGGTTCACAGAAGAGTGGAGAAGCATATGGAATAAGAACAGTATGCATTTACAAGAGATAAAGGTACAAGATGTAATTAGATTGTAGAGAATTATGAGTGAGAGGTATATTAGGACACTCTAAGGAAGAGTGGAGTCAATAGGAGAGATAGAAGGCCGATTAAGGATTCACACCTGCAACAGGAAATATGAGTACGGACTGGGAATTAGAATAGTGAGGAAAGTACACATGGAACGGGAATGAGGCAAGGCTGTTGTCATTCCCAAATACTGTTTAACACATACCTCGAGAATACTTTTCAGAAATATTGGAAACGGAAATGAGGAGTGCAGATATATGGTGTTATCAGCAGAGAGCGAAAGACACTTGACTGGAATGTTAAAAGAATTGAACAACTAGAGAATTAATACGAAAAAGACAAAATTTATATTGATAATTGCAGGAAAAGTAAGAACAACTAGAAATTTAGGACAGGAAGGTATAAAAGAAGTTAGTACTTTCAAATAGCTGGGAAGCATAATTGTGGAAGCCATGATGTGTAACTCGGAGGTGAAAACAAGTATAGCCGAGGTGACATTGAAGCAGAAGAGAGAGCTTGTATGTGGTTTCATGGAAAAGGACCTGAGGCACAGACTGGCGAAGTGATTTAAACTGAGAGTGACGGTATACAGAGATGGGACATAGACACTGAGGAAAGATAAAAGCAGAATAGAAGTTCTTGATTTGTGGAATTGGAGGAGGATGAAAGGCATAAAATGGGCGTAGAAAGAGAGATATGAAGATGTTTTGAGAAGAATGTGGGAGAAAGAAATTTTAAAGGTAATCAGGAAGACCAAATTTAATTTGCTTAGATAGTGGATGAGTAGAGATTGTTTACTGATGGATGATGTGGAAGAAGAAGAAGAGGACACAGAAGATACAAGATGGTGGATAACATGTGGATATAAAACAATGATGAGTAAACGAAGAGAGATAGCTACATGTGAAGACCTGCCCTCGGGCAGTACACCGATGGCGATGAATCTGTGTGTACTGTCATAATCCTCTGAGAAATATACAAACGATTCTAGGAAGCGATGGCTTAATTCCCAGCATTTTTTCCCAGATTTGCCTAATGGCGAAAATTTGATCCTTGATTGATCTTTCTGCCCAAGTAACAGCCTGGTACTCTCCAATAATATATTCAACAGAACACTTCAGCTTTTCAATAGAAATTGATGATAACATTTTATATGGTATGATTAGGAGGGAAATATTTCTATAATTACTACCATTCCTTTATTGTACTTTTGGTCCAGTGGGATGATGATAGCTGACTTCCATTCTTTTGGGGCCTCCTTTCTGTATACTTCACTTATGAGATTGTATATCTAACCTCCATGAACCATGGACCTTGCCGTTGGTGGGGAGGCTTGCGTGCCTCAACGATAGAGATAGTCGTACTGTAGGTGCAACCACAACGGAGGGGTATCTGTTAAGAGGCCAGACAAACCTGTGGTTCCTGAATAGGGGCTGCAGCCTTTTCAGTAGTTGCAGGGACAACAGTCTGGATGATTGACTGATCGGGCCTTGTAACACTAACTAAAACGGCATTGCTGTTGTGGTACTGTGAATTGCTGAAAGCTAGGGGAAACTACAGCCATAATATTTACCAAGGGCATGCAGCTTTACTGTATGATTAAATGATGATGGCAACCTCTTGGGAAAAAAAAATATTCTGGAGGTAAAATACTCCCTCATTCGGATCTCCGGGCAGTGACTACTCAAGTGGACGTCATTATCAGGAGAAAGAAAACAGGCGTTCTATGGATCAGAGCGTGGAATATCAGATCACTTAATCGGGCATGTAGATAAGAAAATTTAACAAGGGAAATGGATAGGTTACAGATATAATGGGAATTAGTGAAGTTCGGTGGCAGGAGTAACAAGGCTTCTGATCAGGTGAATATAGGGTTATAAATACAAAATCAACTAGGGGTAATGCAGTAGTAGGTTTAATAATGAATAAAAAAATAGAAGTGCAGGTAAGCTACTACAAACTGTATAGTGAACGCACTATTGTGGCCAAGATAGACACGAAGCCCACAGCCTACAGTAGTACAAGTTTACATGCCAACTAGCTCTGCAGATGATGAAGAAATTGATGAAATGAAGTTATTCAGGTAGTGAAGGGAGACGAAAATTTAATAGTCATGGGTGACTGGAATTCAACAGTAGGAAAAGGAAGAGAAGGAAATGTAGTAGGGGAATATGGATTAGGGCTAATTATGAAAGAGGAAGCCGCCTGGTAGAATTTTGCACGGAGCGTAACTTAGTCATAGGTAACACTTGGTTCAGTAATCATGAAATAAGGTTGTATACATGGAAGAACCCTGGACATACTAAAAGGTTTCAGATAGATTATATCATGGTAAGACAGAGATTTAGGGACCGGGTTTTAAATTGAAGGACATTTCCAGGGGCAGATGTCGACTCTGACCACAATCTATTGGTTATGAACTGTAGATTAAAACTGAAGAAACTGCAAGAAGGTGGGAGTTTAAGGAGATGGGACCTGGATAAACTGAAAGACCCAGAGGTTGTACAGAGTTTCAGGGGGAGCATAAGGGAGCAATTAACAGGAATGGGGGAAAGAAATACAGTAGAAGAAGAATGGGTAACTTTGAGGGATGAAATAGTGAAGGCAGCAGAGGATCAAATAGGTAAAAAGACGAGGGCTTGGGTAACAGAAGAAATATTGAATTTAATTGAGGCTTATTTCATTAGGGGAAAGATAGATCATGCCTACAGGAAAATTAAAGAGACCTTTGGAGAAAAGAGAACCACTTGTATGAATATCAAGAGCTCAGATGGAAACCCAGTTCTAAGGAAAGAAGGGAAAGCAGAAAGGTGGAAGGAGTATATCGAGGGTCTATACAGGATCGATTTCTTGAGGACAATATTATGGAAATGGAAGAGGATGTAGATGATGATGAAATGGGAGATATGATATTGCGTGAAGAGTTTGACAGAGCACTGAAAGACCTGAGTCGAAACAAGGCCCTCAGGGTAGACAACATTCCATTAGAACTACTAACAACCTTGGGAGAACCAGTCCTGACAAAACTCTACCATCTGGTGAGGAAGATGTATGAGACAGGCGAAATACCCTCAGACTTCAAGATTAATATAATAATCCAAGTCCCAAAGATAGAAGGTGTTGACAGATGTGAAAATTGCGGAACTATCATTTTAATAATTCACAGTTGCAAAATACTAACGCGAATTCTTGACAGACGAATGGAAGAACTTGTAGAAGCCAACCTCGGGGAAGATCAGTTCGGATTCCAAAGAAATGTTGAAACACGTGAGGCAGTACTGACCCTACGACTTATCTTAGAAGAAAGAACAAGGAAAGGCAAACCTCCCTTTCTAGCATTTGTAGACTTAGAGAAAGCTTTTGACAATGTTGACTGGAATACTCTCCCTCAAATTTTGAAGGGGGCAGGGGCAAAATACAGGGAGCGAAAGTCTATTTACAATTTGTACAGAAACCAGATATCAGTTATAAGAGTCGAGGGACATGAAAAGAAAGCAGTGGTTGGGAAGGGAGTGAGACAGGGTTGTAGCCTCTCCCCGATGCTATTCAATCTGTATATTGAGCAAGCAGTAAAGGAAACAAGAGAAAAGTTCGGAGTAGGCATTAAAATCCATGGAGAAGAAATAAAATCTTTGAGGTTCGCCGATGACATTGTAATTCTGTCGGAAACGGCAAAGGACTAGGAAGAGCAGTTGAAAGGAATGGACAGTGTCTTGAAAGGAGGGTCTAAGATGAACATCAACAAAAGCAAAACGAAGATAATGGAATGTAGTCGAATTAAGTCGGGTGATGCTGAGGGAATTAGATTAGGAAATGAGACAGATAAAGTAGTAAAGGAGTTTTGCTATTTGGGGAGCAAAACAACTGATGATGGTCGAAGTACAGAGGATGTAAAATGTATATTGGCAATGGCAAGGAAAGCGTTTCTGAAGAAGAGAAATTTGTTAACATAAAGTAGAGATTTAAGTGTCAGAAAGACGTTTCTGAAAGTATTTGTATGGAGTGTAGCCATGTATGGAAGTGAAACATGGACGATAAATAGTTTAGACAAGAAGAGAATAGAAGCTTTAGAAATGGGGTGCTACAGAAGAATGCTGAAGATTAGATGGGTAGATCACGTAACGAATGAGGAGGTACTGAATGGGATTGGGGAGAAGAGGAGTTTGTGGCACAACTTGACTAGAAGAAGGGACCGGTTGGTAGGACATGTTCTAAGGCATTAAGGGATCACCAATTTAGTACTGGAGGGCAGTGTGGTGGGTAAAAATCGTAGAGGGGGACCAAGGAATGGATACAATAAGCAGATTCGGAAGGATGTAGGCTGCAGTAGGTACTGGGAGATGAAGAAGCTTGCACAGGATAGAGTAGCATGGAGAGCTGCATCAAACCAGTCACAGGACTGAAGACCACAACAACAACAACAGCATTGTGTATCTCTTTCGTAAGTGTTCCACATTGTGCTAGCATCATCTCTACCATTAAGCTAGTTCTACGGCAGCCACATTATTCTTGAGTTTCTTAATTTCTTTATTCTGTCCTGTTGTGCTACCCCAATATCATCTTCCTCTATACTCTCTGCTACTCTTCTTTCTCGGAAGGCATTTACAGCATCTTCAGCATTCAGTAACTCCTGAAAAATTTCCCTGCATCTGTCCTGAATGCCTTTCTTGTCCGATAACGTATATCCACCCTCATTTCTAATAATTAACCTTTTATTTCTGTAATCGTTCCTCAAATATTTCATAATCTGAAACATTTCTCTGTTGTCAAACGTTGTATTTTCCCTCTCTCTTTCATTAACCACATTGGTCATAAATTTTCATTTCTCTGTCCTTAGAATCCTGTTCGTATGTCTTTTTAGAATCCTTTTCGTATGTCTTTTTACCTTCTTGACTGCTTTTTGCAGCTTCGTCATATTTATCGTTGAACCATGTCTTCTTATTTCTCACCTTTATTTCTCCTCGACATTCCTTTTCTGCTTTAGTTGTAGTGGTCTTTATATGCTTCCATTGATCACTGATACTTCTTTTATTAAACTGTATTTGCTGTTAAAAATTTCCTGCTTCAATGGCAGTGGTCTTCATACCTTCCAAATGATCATTAACACTTCTTCATTAAACTCAACTGGTAGTTACAAATTAGGAAACGTGTATTTACTTGTGTATGTGTTTAATATGGAGCATGCAGCAGTGACATGCTAGCAAATCTGTGTTTTCAATCAAACGAGATTTCGATAGAATTGTCTGGATACATTCAAGTTTATTTTAGCAGAATTAAGGTTGAAAGTAATTCGACTATAGTGTACGCGTCAGAAACCTATAAGTAATATATATGTATTGCTGTGGTTTCGTCTTCATTTTACTTCTTCAGCAAATATTTCTGAACTGGCGACGCAGTGTGTCTCGCCAGGGTTTCTCACTCAATACATGTTTGATTTAGAGTGGTATCGTAGCGTCGTTATTGAACCTGACCCTTCCAAAAGTTCTTGTGTAGTGCCTAAACAATTAATCGTCTCATTCTCCTAAACTACTAGTGATTTTTTTAAGGAAACCTTTTAAATGCGTAATTCTTTTTTTTTTTTTTTTTTTTACTGAGACCAAGAACATCGATGGAACTACTGGTAATTAAAAGGTATTATCTCCGTAGAAAATGTGTGTATTTATGTAGCAGGGAAAGCGGAACGGTACAGATACGGTCATGCAAATTAGAAGGGATTATCTCTCTGAAAATTGTGTGTAGTTATACAACAGGCAAATAGAACTGTACAGATAAGGTCGTGCAAAAACGTCGGAAACATATAGTTAAACGAAATTGTTAACCTAATTATGAAGCCTTATAGGAAATCGAAATTCAGGACTCCATTTAATCGAATTTATGCAGAAATTTGTTTCCCTGGTTTGTTTCATCTCTTTTTGTACCAGCATGCAACCTTTTTTGGCATATCACTTTTTCAAGTAACTGTTCTCAAACAATAACTAATACTTCTTACCTACTAGCATCTTCAAGAGTATTCTTACTCCTTCCATCTGATATTCAGCGTATACTTTGTTGTGGGCTTCCTTCCAGTAATTTTTAATGCCACTAACTGTGGGAGGGAACCTCACTGTCACAGTGAATGATATGTGTTCCTCAATGCTATTAAAATTTTTATATTGGCCAACAAGCACAGAACACATATTCGCCATGAAACTCGAAAGAAACTGAGCTATGTTTCGTAAAAATTGTGTTGCTCAGCCTGATTTTCCTACTTTATCTGCAGGACATCACATTCAAAGCGCTCTAAACGAGAGTCAGGGATAATTAAGAACGTAATTGGCGCTGCAGAGTGATCCGCTATGTATGTTTACTGCGAAATGCTATTGATAATTGAGCAACTGCTATTAATAACACACTTCTGATGCTATATACTCAGTTGTGCACAGAATGCTGCGCTCAGTATAATCGTCAGATATTAGCTACATTTTCATTCAGTAACGAGTTGGATTTTTGCTTCATTACATGACTGCAAACTCCACTAATAGTCTGCTGTAATTATGTTACGACTTAGCTCATTAAGGATTCCTCTGAACTGAACAGTACGTAATTTTGCTACTTTTATATCGCCATTAGGTCAGTAAGTGGCTCTTCTGGTAATTTAAAAATTTCTCAAATTTCTCTAACAGTAATACGAGGGCTATTCGGAAAGTGAGGAACGATCGGTCGTGGAATGGAAACCACTGTGAAAATCCGAAGATGCTTTTCACAGACGTTTTGTGCAGTGTCTCTAGTATGCCCGTCGATCGCATCAAGACGCTCTTTTTAGTTGTGAGCGCACTGTGAGCGAGTAAAGGTTCCTGGAACAACAATGTCTCCCGCCAAGTAGGAGAGCCGGCTGAGAGGCTTCGCCTTGATGAATGCAGCCCACCTAACACAACTGCCACGCGCTTCCTTCTTCATGGAAATTATCAGCTGCACTCTGCAGGGGCAGTGAAGATGCTCATAAGCCTTTTCGATGGGAAGTGTTCGATCACCCACAACACAGCCCTTATTGGTTCGTCCTGAGTATCACTCTGTTCACAGGAAGCGCTGGATATGAGGACAACACTTGGGCACAGGCTACGCCCCATAGACCAGCGTAGAGAATTATCGGAAAGCACAGGCGGCTGCCTTCTATGACGATGGTGTACGAAATTTGGTATAACGATCCGACAAATGTCTAAACCGGAGCGACGACTATGTAGAGAAGTTCCTGGAAGGTGTAGCTAAATGTGCAAAGAAAACAGTTTCGATTTTCACTGTGGTTTCCATTTCGAGACCGATCGTTCATTACTTTCCGACCAACCCTCGTATAAAAGTATAGCCTATTACTGGCAATGTAAGATGATGCGGTATATAAGGGGCGATCAAAAAGTTAGTGTTCGATGGCCGTACAGATCGTAATCGCCGTTAACATTCAGGCAACCTTCCCATCAGGCTGAAGATATCCGGTTGGTGAAACAAAGTGTTCTGTTGTGTACAGTAGTTCGTTAACTGTCTGCTGTGCATCCTCGTTCAACAGGAATCATCGTCCTTCTAAGGCCTTTTGTAAGGGACCGAAGGCGTGATAATCGTGTGGGAGAGACGTCAGGACTATAGCGGGTATGCACGAGTGTCTCACACTTGAGTTGCCGTAACTTCTGCGTTACATTTGCGATATGGGGAAGTGCTTCGTAATGAAGCAACAGCACCACTTGTCAAATTTTCCTGGTTTTCTACAGACGTACTACGCCATTCTCCGGTAGGTGTCTACCACTGATTGTCATTCGGTAGCCAAGGAAAGAATGATACTACTGTGGTTCTGTTTGGACACTTTTGGTAATACCGACGTGGTAGTTTACATTTCTCCATTTACCCCACGCACTTCTAAAGAAATGAATTCCGTTCTAACCTTTCCTTACATGTCGGTGCTTACATACTCTCACCGCAGTGTCGTTACGTTGTATATACGGTAGAGCAAAGCCCTCAAATGAGAACTTTTTAGTGGTATCTTCTAATATTCGTCGGCCTCTCTATTCACACTACCACTTTATTACTTCGGGGAAATTCGAGCCTAAGAAACTTTCACTAGGAAATGTATACAAACAGTGCCCATATTTTACACACATTTCAGAGGTCATCGTAACGCGTCCGCAGCTTACAGCAGAAATGTCACTTGCATGCTGAATGAATGTGAAACCTAGAAGATGATTAGCGGAGCATAGTGACACTGCTGAGCATACATTTTCAGGTGATAGTTCCAGCCTTTTAAGTATAATTTCAGACACTGGCGATTTAACGTAAAACTTGCTATAGTACAGCGTAATTACAGTCTCGTAGTACTAAAAGAAAATCTTGATATCAAGAAAGAGTAAAGTAAATATACAACACAACGATTATTGATCACAGTTACGTCTCACTAACAAAATTTCAAGATTATGAATTCAGAAGGGAGTAAGATAATGATTTTTATCAACATGGACAAAGGAGCCCTATCACTGGTAATGACTCCACTCTGAAAATAGATTTAGTAATTTTAAGGACATATGTGCTCTCTGAAATGCTGGTGCACTGCAGAGTAATCACATCTCGAAGTGTTACGTTAAATTTAAAACAAGAGCCGTCGTGATCAATGCAGCATTATGCGCTATTTCCTGAAAGAGGCAGCTGGAACAGTCTTAATTAGAACATGAAACACAATGGAGTGGAAAAGGAAATAAATATACTGGCAGAAAATATGAACACTGTGGTTGTATCCTTGACAGACGAAACGTAGAATGGTTGCTGATATGTAACAATGAAAGAGAGAAACACACATCGAAAATGTAAATTTTATCACTTTTTTAAGTAATGCTTAGTTTGTGGATGTCTGTCGAAATGTGCGGAAGTCATATCCTTGTGGCGAATAAATTTTCTGCCCATCAGACTCCTACAGTATACATTGTCACGGAACCTGAAGGCTGACAATACACTGAATCTCCTTCTTGAAATACAAAGACGGTTATGGCGAAGGCTCGCATCTTATCGTGTGGCGAAATGATTTTATCTATCTTCAAATTTGCCGATGGAAGACACACAATATTGTATACAGCCCTTAAAATTTCTCCCTTGGGAACAAAATATTTTTACGCAAAGCGCTAAGTTGGCTGCAGTGTCATAACAAGGGTCCCAGAATTGACGTGCCGGACTTTGCTCAAGCACAGAAACAGATATGTTGTAGGGTTATGTAAGCGCTTAATATAATAGTGAGGGAAAGAGTTTTGTTATATAGCCTTTTATAACAGACGATATATATCTTTCCACGCCAGAACTAAAATACGTGATTATGTCTTTGAAAGTTACATATATACTTAGTACTATGGTTCCACCTTTCCAGATCATCAGTGTATACAGACTATGGTACTTCATAGCTGTATTGCTTTTGAATGAAGCGTTTTGTTGCTATATTCAGGAACGAGGGAATATGCGGACTGATATCGGTAAGTAAAGCAACTGCCAGTCACACTTTGAGGCACCGGAAGCACCCAAATAACTTTACAAGAAAGTGAAAAACATAATACACATTTTTAAAGCAAACAGAAAGTGAGATATCTGATCTTTTGTAATACCTTCTGAAAATATTTCAAAATTTCAAAATAATTGAATTTTACATTAAAACTGAGAAAAATGTTCGATAAGGAAGGAAGTACAACAAAGACTATAGAAAGTTCAGTGAGCACATAAATTTTCGTTTGTTTGCTTAAGCGTTCTTCAACTCATTGGTATCAGGAAAATTAATTTTATATAATCAAATCGGCATGACGTACCAGAAAAACGTAACAGATAGAAAATCTTCGGTATTTTTACTTCATTTTCCAATTTAATCTTCAGTTGCACTTTTTATTTACGACAGATTTATAGAATTTGAAGTGAACTACGAACACGAAACCCATCCTCAATAGGAGGTATGGTAAACTTCAAATGAAGACAGGACGACGGTATGAGGATAAAGTCTCTGGCCGTCACGGCTGTGAGATACTTTTATTTATTTATTTATTGCCAAATTATAGACCTGCTACCTGACAGTAAATAAGCAAACAAACAGGTTGTACATATTACTATATTCGTTTTTCATCTTTTTACAGTTTTCTGTCCTTTTGTTTTATCTACAGCATTTACAAAGAATGATACTTTTCAAAATAACAATAATTTAAGGTTGAAATATAAATAATTTTTTAAGAAGAATATAAAAAGAAGATAGGGTAGATGAGAGTTTTGTTAGTACCATCACCGAATATGACTGACGGTGAATACCTTGGAATGGTTCCTTCGAGCCGTTGACCGCCAGTCACACACACACACACACACACACACACACAAATGGTTATTAGTAGAGAAATAATGTTGCTTATCCTATTTATTACTAATCCTATGTATTAATTACTTTAGGTGCCCATCCATGTACAGCATTTGGTGTTTTCTTGGCTAGATTACCAGCACTTTTGCTTATTTACTGTCACATCTCAGCTTCCTCCTCCTGTTCCTCCTCATTGTCACTATTTTCGCTGTCACTGAGAGGTACTACAAGAACCAAAGCAAATCTTCTGAATTTGGAATACCCAAAAACGTCTACCCTGTGAAATTGTGGAGAGGTACAGAAAAACGAAACCGTATATTCCAGCCTTTATTACCCCACTGCAAGCAGTTTCCAGGAACTCACGTCAGCAGTTTCTAGTGGAAATAACGTCCCCTGCCTCCGGGCTGAACTAGTGTAACCAACAATCACTCTGATTTACCTTCATATTTGTCTTACATCTGTTACGTGCTACGTTCTAATGTTATAAGTTTACCTGTACGTTCTATTCTCACAACTTCATTGTTGTATTCTTTTAATTTGTAGATATTCTCTTCTGATACTGGTAGGGGTCTTTCAAATCGTGTAGTAGATGAAGACACGCATTATTGAAGACATCATTCTGCACCTGTGTATACTTGGTGGAAATCGTCACCTTATTCATCAGTAAGTGCCTCAACGAACTCAGGGAATTGGTCCAAATGACTCTCACACACTCGTGTGCGGGAAGTGGACACAATTTTTCATTCGGATCTGTGATATTATTTACTACCTCTTTGTTCCCATAACTTATTAAAGAGAAAACGACGCTGTTTCCTCCTTATTGTCGATGATTACAATAAATTCTTCATCGCAAAGATGAAACGAACCTGTGGTTTATTGGCAACTGCTATCCTGATCTCCTCGAATGACAAACTATGAACACCATAAATAACTGCCTAAACAATAAGCATCAGTACTCAATGGTCTGCTTCAGTGGCTCGACAGTGATGAGTAGCGATTGCTCCTTTGCCGACGTCTGGCATCCCTGCTAAAAAAGCTTCAGCGATGGGCTACTGCTTCTGTAACCAGAGCACGGCTGACCTACATACACAGATCCCTTGATACTTGATGACGCCTCATTGTTCTCTGAGGTCAATGTTTTCAAATATGCCAGCCGATCGCTTGATGATTAGTAAAGCAATTCTTAGACCTACTTCTATTTTATTGTGTTCTTATCTGGAACGCAGTATGTGTAGCAGACTTTCGTTGTGTAAGAAAATGCCCATTCTTGTACACACCTAAGGGAGGTGACGAACATAAATTAAGCAGGAAACAAACCACCTGCTTGAGATACAATCTTTGTAGCAAAATCGAAGTGGCCTGCTGGATTTTCAGAGCACATTAACTCTAAAGCAGAGTCTCCGGTAGCAAAACATAAATAGGTAAGATTGTCGTACCTACAGGAGAATTTATCTAGGAACATATGATGTTTCTTCATCGACACTTCAGTCCAGTGACTGAATTTAAAGTCCCATGAAGGAACATTGCACTACACGCCTCCATACGCACTTTCCTCAGTTTTCTACAGGTATTGCTGTTGTTAGAAACGAAGATGTGTTTCTTACAGTATCTGAAAATGTATTCATTTCAGCACATGTAAGTGTCGTATAATTTATTAAAGCTATTGGATGTATACTGTTAATTATTCAGTTACTGGATTTTACGTATTGTGAGTGGACTGCTCCATATTTTTAGAACTGTTTGTTAGGGTAGCTATTAAGTTCGTAGCGTTTCCCGTTCGCATGTCGGTATTCCTGTTGCTATGGATTCATTTATCGATTGTATTTTTTATTTGTTGTTAACTGCTTCTATTTGAGTTTAGATATTGTCATTTTTGTCATTTGTAGATAGTGTGTGCATGCCACAGTTTGTTAGTAATTTTCGTTTTTTTCCATGTAGTTCAATACACATGCAGGGTGATTCCATGATGACGTTATAACGTTTCTTTGATTATGGAGAATGCTAAATACATCAATCTGAGGTAAGGACCCCTGTACCGGAAACGAACGACTGGAAAGCTGCAACCGAAAACCGTTCTGATACCTCTGGCGGTGGAATACACGTATTGCTACCGTTCGTGCTACTTTTGAACGGTAGGCAACTTTCATAGATGGTTGTATGGACCAAAACAAGTAAGGATCTCTAGTAAACATGGGCTCTAAAATACATATCTCTAAATAACATGCCTGAAGAACTATTAACATTTGTTCAATAGAAGAGATGTGTTTCATAGAACAGAAGATGAACAAGCACTTGAGCTCCGAAGAGTGATACAATTATCCTTCTCTATCATCATAGAAAATCTGTAGCATCATAACGGAAACACCCTGTATCTACATAGCTGTATACCGTATCTCTATAAAGACACAGTCATAGGATTTGTCGACCTGCAAAAAGCCTTCAACAATGTAAAATGCTGCAAGATGTTCGAAATTCTGAGAAATATAGCGGTAAGCTATAGGGAGAGACGGATAACATACAATATGTACAGGAGCCAAGAGGGAATAATAAGAGTGGACGACCAAGAACGAAGTGCTTGGATTAGAAAGGCTGTAAGACAGGGATGTAGTCTTTCCTCCGTACTATTCAATCTGTACATCCAAAGAAGCAACGAATAAAGTAAAAGAAAGGTTCAGGAGTTGGATTAAAATTCAAGGTGAAAGGATATCAGTGATACCATTCGCTGATGACACTGCTATCCTGAGTGAAAGTGAAGAAGAATTACATGATTTGCTGAAAGGAATGAACAATCTAATGAGTACAGAATATCGATTGAGAGTAAATCTAAGAAAGACGGAAGTAATGAGAAGTAGCAGAAATGAGAACAGCGAGAAACTTAACATCAGAATTGATGATGACGATGTAGATGAAGTTAATGAATTCTGCTGCCTAGGCCGTAAAATAACTAATGACGGATGGAGCACGGAGGGCATCAAAAGCAGACTAGCAATGGCAAAAAGAGCATTCCTCGCCCAGAGAAGTCTACTAGTATCAAACAATAGCCTCAATTTGAGGAAGAAATTTCTGAGAACCTCGTACAACTGGAGTACAGCATTGTATGGTAGTGAAACACGGACGATGGGAAAACCGGAACAGAAGAGAATCGAAGCATTTGAGATTTGGTGCTACAGACGAATATTGTAAAATAGGTGGACTGATAAGGTAAGGAATGAGGAGGTTCTGCACAGAATCGGAGAGGAAAGGAATATATAGAAAGCACTGACAAGGAGAATGGATAGGATGATAGGACATCTGTTAAGACATGACGGAATGACTTCCATGGTAATAGAGGGAGCTGTAGAGGGCAAAAACAGTAGAAGAAGGTAGAGATTGGAACACATCCAGGAAGTAATTGAGGACGTAGGTTGCAAGTGCTGCTCTGAGATGAAGATATTGGCACAGGAGTTCGTGGCAGGCCGCATCGAACCAGTCAGAAGACTGATGACAAAAAAAATAAAAAAATTCCGACGCCTGTAATTTTAACGGTCTGTGGATTCATTTGATAACGTTTCCGGACATGGGTCCCGATGTAAAACTTGATGTACTAAATCCTCTCGACAATCTCTAGAAGTGTGTAACATGAATTGAGAATCCCTGTATAAAATGTGAACAGTTAAGCTATATTTATTCGGTCGTTCTCCACATCATACCTCGAGAAAGAAGACTTTAACCGTAGAGCATGTGGTAGATGCAAATTAACTGAGTTTCTTTACCGTCTTAGCTCTTTTGACTGTCTTGAAAATGGGAATCTGCGTTACTTTCCAACAGCTTCCGTTTCAAAATGTTTTTAACTTGTAACTAGTTTTATATAACACTTCTTATTAATGTGATTTGAGTTAATGATTATTGGTGTGCAGTGGATAAATAATGTAACACTTACTTTAAAATACAGTATTGATAAGATTTTCTCTACCTCGACGCTTTTAAACTGGAATACAGTATTTGTTCCAAGGAACATAGCCATATTTTACCTTGCAACATGGTTTTCACATTTGGGAAAAGCCTAATTTTGTGAAGTGCAATTAATAATGTCAGAAAATGGTTGCAGCACATGAAAAGTGAGTGCCATAATTTAAAAATGTAGAAAGAAAATAAATTGCACTTCTTTTACAGGGCTGATTAGAGCTGGAAGTCTGTATAGTGTATGAAGGTACAAGACTCTCCGCTAACATAACACTCACTTATTTAAAGAATACCACTCACAACACAGATTCTCAATTCTCAATTTTTACTTTGTGTGAAGGCGTCGCACAGAAAACCTAATAGAAGTTAATGCAGTAGATGATTCGTAACTGACTAATTGTAAATGCTCTGTTCATGCAGTCGCTGAAATACGATTGAGACTCCTACGGCTAGACTGCTTGGCAGTGCAGCTGGCTTGTAGGTAACTGTAGCGAACTACGCTATTGTCTGTGGCCGACTGCTGCGGGGGTGATAGCTGAATGATAACTGGAACTAGAACTGATGAGGACTGGAACCAGCGGAGCGTTGGCATGCGGTCGCTTAAATCGTGTGCTCGTCGTATGTGTGACACCCTGCGACCTATTTGGCGGATATCTCAAATAGTTCCGGGTTTCATCGCTCTTTATGGTGCAAGTTGCAGCTATTCGTGGCTGCCTGTCCTATTCGAAAGTCTTGAAGTGGAAGTACAAAGCAGTTTCTCGTAGTTCACAACGTGGGAAACGTCCGACCGTGCTACGTGCACTGCAGTTACTCCCGTTGTGCAGAATCCTGTGAGTCTAGCGCTATGTAGCGCTACTGGTGCAGACGCAGGACCCGTTTAACTTTGGTTGGAGTAATCGGGAAATTAAAGCCGTCCGTCTAGGCTACCAGATGCTACACGTAGTTCACCAAAACAAGATCATCCAGAATTTCAAGGCGATAGGCAGTCTGCTTTACTTTTGAAAAACTACCTAAAAGTAGCTGTTCCCACCTTCTAAATATTTTCTTGGCGTCTCATACAGACAGCGAAATCCCTACTCCTTTCTTAATAGCTGAAGATCCAATGAATTGACATAAAAGTTTTCGGAATATCGTAACTCGTCGTAATTTAAAAAATATATGTAGTGTAGAAACCAAATTTCGGTCTCGGTTAGAGTGGCTTTCTTCTGGCACCACTGGTTCACATCATTAGACCCAGAAGAAGGCAACTGTAACTGGGCGGAAACGTTGGTATCTCCCGTATAGGTTTCACATTGTGACGTGGTGCGATATTTAGAAAACTTTTATGTCAGTTGACTCTGACCATGGAAGCCTACGTAATTACATCCACTGAGTTATTCAGGAGGACAGTGGTTCAAGTCCACGACTGGCCTTGCAGCTTTAGGTCTCCTGTGATTTCTCTAAATCGCTCCAGTTAAATACGGTGATTTTCCACTGGAAAGGGCATTGCCGGGATCCTTCCCCATCATTCTCCTTTCTGAGCTTGAGCTCTGTCGCTAATGAGCTCGCAGTTTATCTTCCTCCTTTTTCTCCACTTGAACATGTAACCTCCCCCTTACTAATCGACGTATCCTACATGCGATATAAAATATGACCGTGGATCGCGTGTATACCTAACGGAATTCTTCTAATTGGATAAGGCTATCTTTCCCAAAGAAGTAATACCGACAAGTAGGGGGAAAGCGTACAACCTATCTTACTGAAAGAAAAGTCTACTAAAAATAAAAAAGTACTTAAACCGAACAGGGCCACAGTTTGTAAAAAATAAAGTTAGCCTATTTTGTGCATTCACTCACGAACAACACTGGACAGAAAAGGGGTACCGCTGATCATGAATCCAAAAGTTACGTCAATGAACGAAAAGGAAATAATTACTGTCCTCAGCCCTCTAGGGCGATTCACATCCAAAATCCTGTACAAGATGATAGGAAAGAAGAACATTTATTATTAAACACTGACGTGGCAACTGAACGTTGTCACGTTTTTTTACACTAATTTTAAGTGAGTGTGTAATGATAAAGAAAGCTGAGAAGTCACTTTTACGTTAAGTTTGTCATTCAGTTTTGAAAAAGGAAATCGAGTAATGGTTTGAAAATATCCACTTAAACTGTATGTTAGTATTGAACTTCGTTAGGTGAGCAATGACTCTCAGAAACCTCAACATAACGTCATCAAAGGAATTTAGAGAAAGGCAAGCCCTTTTTACTTTGCAGTTGCTTTATTTTCAAATTGGATTTCATATTATTGTCTGAACAACTGAGCCTTTTTTACTGACTTGAACAGAATGAAATACAAGAATACCAAACGGCTATGTGCTCCAAACTATATATAAAATAAATAAAAGTTCAGCACTCTTAATTTGTGCACTTTCTTTAGATTTGGATTTTGTCCAGTGATAGATTCTCAAACTTCGGTTAGCATATAAGGATAAAAGGAAACAAGGACCCTGCTTGGTAACAATGTCTGCGGGCAATGAGGACACAATCGCCCTGAATATACAGATTATTATTTAAATAAAGTTCATTAATCAAATGACATTCAGTTGTGCTGCTGCGTTAGCTGTTAATACTTTCTACTAATGAATAGTCTTACTTCAGTGCTGTGCGTGCGACGAAACTCGGAGCCGACGACGAATCTGTGTTGCGGGAACTGCTGCTGTTGTTGAAGACGGTAGCATCTTGCGGCGCCACGGCTAATTATAGGAACGAGCAATCGTAATTAATGCAGCCTCTTCCGGCCGTCCTCTGTTCTTCCTCCTGCTACTAGTCATCTGGCCTGCGCGCATACATGATGCCGCCGAAATGGTACTCTCTACTGCGCGAGCGTTAACACCACACTTCCGCACACTACTACAAGCGCTGGAACCCGTCTCTCTCTCTCTCCGCGCGCTCTGCGCAACGACTCCCTACCCAAAGATGTTACAACGCTAGTCGATGCAAATAACAATTCCTTTGGCTTTTTCCCAGAGCTTATAAGTTTCACAGTAAAACACAGATAAATACAATAAAACGTCAACAGACTTCTACCTAAATGTACACATACAGTGAGGCAATGTCCTTACTTATTAAAATAAAGCATTTAAATTACAAATATTTACATACAATTTAAAAAATTATATATCTGTAGCAGGTGCCATGCATCCTGCATTTCCGGTGTTACATACTGCCAGTGAGGAATCTTCCAACCCTTCTTCCTATATTCTTTGGCGACTTATAACGGGCTTCATAGTTTTTCTGTGTTTCTGCTATCCATGCTCAACAAAGGTAAAACTGTTATAAAATAAAACCAGATATTTCTCGCAGTGCGATAACACTGAACTAGGCAACCGAATGCCGGATCATGCAGGCGACGGCTTTAGTACAGACGAATTATAAATGTCCCCTGTGTGGTACTAGTGCCCTCAATAAACTATTTTAACGACCAAAATGTTGCATCATTGTCTCATGTTTAGAATCATCTTGAAAGTTATAACAGTAATTGCTAGGCGCGTATTTGTGGTTTTGATCACCCCAAAATGGAATTTCAAAATACAGTTCCAGGCACTCTTCACAAAGGATGAACGGATAGGAGGCACATAGAAAACAGAACGCGAAAGACCTATTACACAGTTGATTTGGATTTAGAACTTATAATCCGACATATCAAAACTTTGAAACTGTCATTCGTTTTAGTCTGACGTCGTCTTACAAGTCTACACTATGTAGTTAGAAGAAACTGACGTTTACACACGATTTAAAGATGTGTAAGATAGAGACTTTTGGCGTATGTAAAGGGCTATGTCACGGTTCCCGGTGTGTTTTATGGTTGAAAGATGATTACAAATCTTACAGTGCCCATTACGAAACCACAAAGTATTTCGAAAACTTACAGTAACATCGCGCTTCAGAGACCATGAGAGAGCTATGACGTACACATCGTCATTATCAGAAACAACTGAAATTCTCGAATTTCACGTAATTTTAACATCTAAAAGCACACAGTTTTCTTCCTTGAAATTTGAGTTGGAAGAAATGGGAAGTTATTAGGTTTCCGTCTTTAGGATGATTGATAAACAGCATAGGTTCAAAACTAGTCAGCAAGTAATAAAGAAAATTAATAATGTAATTTCGACGATTCTCTCTAATTTATTTCATAATTTGGTAAACGGGAACACTTTCGTAATCCCTTGCAATAGATATTGAGGAAAAATGTAAACTATTTTATTCAGTGTAAAAAATCCTGTTATACGGAGATTGTTATGCCCTACAGTGCTGATGAACAATGCTGCTGTTTGTTTTGGATGGAAAAAGTGATGCTCAAGATCAAGTGAACAGTGGACCACCTCAATAGTTATCGTAGATCCGGTGCAAAAGAGTGGTTTAAGACTTCATGAGAACTGATGATTTAAAAATATGGAATCAACTCATAGTTTTCCTTGCGTCTAACGCACTGATGATGTTTTGTTGTTAGGGTATTCTCTGCTTTTACCATGAAACCCAAAGAATCCTTTCGTTACTCAGTTTCTGCTATACCTCTCAGACGGGCTTATTGTGCTCTTGATCTTGTTGTTTCCGTAAGCTAGCATGCAGACAAAGCCACACAATGCTTAGTAAGCCCCCTGCGTTCACCACGAAACATTTGACGGGTTCCCCGACGTTTTTCTCCGGAAACACGGATTATTGTTTCCTGAAACAGTTGGTCCATTTCACTGAACGAGATAAATTTATTGATATACAATGTAGCACTAAAAGATTACGAAAAATAATAAAAAAATTTCATATGAAATGTTGTGTTACTCAGACGTCTTAAAGCGCGATAAAGACAGTCCAGTAGTACTGTGAGATTTTCAGGACTTTTCTCTGAAGTGTGAGCTATTTGACTCCGTAATCTTACTCCCCTCTTACCTAACATGAGAAGATGCCATTCGTGCAGATGCTTTGTAAACAGAGGTCTAGGTAGAGTGTGAACAATAATTCGACCAATTGGCCTGATATGGGTTACCTAAAAAGGAATCCTTGATTTCACAATTAAAGAACATATAAACAATGGTCGAGAGAAGAATGTAACAACCCATACCTTTATCATGAAAGCTATAAAAAGTTTAGAAACAGTAGTTACTAAAACTGCTAACTTACTGCGTCGCAATCGCAATACTTAGTGCATAAACTAATACGGAAACAAGGGGCAGTTTTCAAACACGATTCAATGTTCGAAAACGATCTGATGGAATGATAGTTCGCGAACTATTCGCACAATGCAAACGGGCAGGCAGTGTAGTTGAAGGTCTAGTGAGGAATGCTGGTGCCAGGAAGTACTGTAGAATTGGTCGCCGCAGTTTCTGGACTTATTCAGCAAGGTCTGTGATAGTACGTCCGGAGAACAGCAGCAAAGACTGGTTTCGAGAGTTCCCGAAGGTATTCGATACAGAGAAATACTCCATTCAGAATTCAAGCTAAACAAGTCGTACCCGCGACCGCTGTGTGATGAATGGCTGACTTTGCGGACCAGATTGTCACAGTCATAGACATTGAAGGTTTTGATGTTGACTGCATTTGGTTCACACATAAAGCTTCCATCTGAATGTACCCTCGAATAATCAAACCTGGCGATCTGGGTGCTCGGAAAATCCCCATGCGTGTAAACGCATCAGTCTTCACTTAATGATTTTTGGACTGCAGTACACAGAAGAGGCATTATTGGCTCGTTTTGATGAAAGAATCGATTGCTAGTGAACGTTACGTTGCATTTTTGGAGCAAAATGTCGCCACACAGCAATTGCTAGACGATGGACCAAGCACCGTGTAGTTCACGATGAGCTGCGGTAACATTACACCGAAAAGATGTTTCGATTTCATTGTGCCTACTTCGGGAATGGAGTCACTGCGTTAAATTATCTCGTATTTACTGGCGCAGGCGTAGGTCGTCATCCGTGTCCTCCCAGACTGGCTTCTTATAAATAATTTTTGTGGAGCGCAGTGAAAGTTTGTGTATACTTGAGTTGCTCCACTTCTGGAAGAGTTTGAATCAACAATTTGTGTGGTAACCGAATCCATATCCGCTGAGACATACAATAAGCGATGAATAATATCATTTCTTCTTTCGTCACTTCTCTACTGCGAGCTGTGGACCTTTTTAAGAGATGGTGCAATTGTAAACGCTATTTGCAAGATACGTGTTTGTTTAGGCACGCTGCTGCGAGCGATATATGCTCTCTAGAGCAGTATAGAGAGCCTTTATACAGAGAGAGTGGCCATAGGTGAAGTTGCGCGAGATTGGTTGATTAGCTTTGGCGCCATTTTTCTGCCAAACGTCCCTCACGCTTCCTATGTTCGCCGTGCTTTTGAGTTGAATTGAAGTTCAGAGGACTTTTGGAAACGATTAAAAGGTATTTGAATTATTGAGAGACTTGTTACGCGTTGTTCAGTCATGTTCGATTTAGTTGTATATTGTTTTTAATACGTAATTAGCGTTTGCGATCATAAATACTAGTTGAAATATTGAAGCGTTTTCTGATGAAGTCGGTAGGCCTACATGTTTGAAGTAAACACGTTAGTAATTGTTGTGCCATGCTGATTCGACTTTGTAGCGTCAAACTTTATTTCGTTCCGAATCAGAACACTAGGCATTATTTTAGTTCCAGTATTATTGCCTGACTGTTGACGCAGGCAAGTTGTAAGCAAGTTTTCCACAGTTGTCGTGGTTTCTGAAACATTATTCGTAGTAAATAAATGTAGGTACTCTTGAAGACAGTTTTTAATAGGCGTACTTACTGTGGGGTAGAAGGGATACGGTAGTTTTCTTGTTATATTTGGTCGTTATTACAGCAGCCTACATTTAACATTACCTGATTTTTGTAATTTTTTTCGTTTGTTATCTACGACAGGTATTCAGTATATATGAAAGAAAGTCGTAAGCAGTTGTTTACTTGTGACATGCAAAAAGTTTAAGACGTGACAAGAAGTACTAATACGTCTCACACGTTTTGCATGTCACAAGTAAACAACTGCTTACGACTTTCATTCATCTGACGTAATACAGGTACGTTAAATCTTTAGCTTTATGTACTTCCGATACAAAACAAATGCTGTACGCTATATTTTTTTTATTTACGTTACTTTCTTTGCAGTATGTCTGGTAAACGAGCTCTAAAGGAGATAAATGCAAGTAATGAATAATTTTTATAGCCACTGTATCAAATTTTTCTGTGCTGTTCGTAGTATGATACTATGAGTATATTATAGCTGTAAAGAAAGGAATTTAACGAATGATTTCGCCATATTGTCTTGTGCTTTTGATTCGGTGAGTGTGTACTCCACTACTGGCCATTCAAAAGTCCCGCCCGCAGTTTGGCAGAAAAATGGCCGCCGTATCGTCCGGTTGGCCACTCTCTCCCTGTACAGGCTCTCTAGAGCAGTATGGTGTACAGTGCCATCTGTCTGCAGCTTTTGTAAATACGAGGGTTGGAACTTTAATAGTGGCAACAATTTATTTACAGTTCTTACAAAATAGATACGTGTTTCAAAGTTTTACTGTCCTTCACAGTAGTCACCAGGATCGTGTATAACCCGTTGACAGCGATGTGGAAGTCGTAGGATACTCTCAGCAGTGCCAGTTGTGTTGACAGTTCGTGCGGCGCGGTCTGTTGCCAAATGAATTTGTAGCAGTTCTGAAGCGAATGCCCTCACCCCCTGGTTGCTCCTCTCCTCTCCGATCCCCGCCCCCTGCCACGTCTTCAACGTTGTGTCCCCCCTACCCTCCATCTCTACACCCTACATCTCCTTTCCCAAGGTGGCTTCCATCAACTCCCCCCCCCCCCCCGGATGATGCCCTCTGTCCTTCCATTTATCCCTCCTATCAACTCTGATCCTCCCTCCCCCTCCTTTCCTCTGTCCTTTTCCCAGGCTCCCTCTCCCCCCCTTCCATCCTCTTTCTTCCCCACCTCCCCTCTCTTTGCCCCCTTCTCTCCCCCGCGTCCTTTTACATTTCCCTCCTCTGCTTCCTCTCATTCCCTCTCGCGTCTGCCCTTCTCCCCCTTTATTCGTCCTCTCCCTCCTTGGTTCCCCCCCCCCCTTTTTCGTTTTTTTTCCTTCCCCCTCCTCCAGGTCCACCCCCATCTGCCTTTGGCTCGGGAGTGTCATCCTTGTGTCGCCGCTTTCGTGCAGAGTTCTACTATAGTGAGTGTGCTACAGTGCATGTTTTAATTTGAGTGTTACGTGTTGTTTTTTTTTTGGGAAGTGTTGCGAACGGCCATCATACTGTCGCTGGGTGTGCCTTTTATCTCTTGCGAACAGAAACCAGACTGTCGCTGTGTTTTTTAATTGTGTGTGTACTATGTTACTTGTCTGATTCCTGTGTCTTTACTGCTACGGTCGCAGGTTCGAATCCTGCCTCGGGCATGGATGTGTGTGATGTCCTTAGGTTAGTTAGGTTTAAGTAGTTCTAAGTTCTAGGGGACTGATGACCACAGCAGTTGAGTCCCATAGTGCTCAGAGTCATTTGAACCATTTTGAACCTGTGTCTTTTATTACCGTTGTCAAGCCCGTTTTGATTTCTGTTTTAACGTTCCGCATCTTTCCGCCGTTTTACACTTGACGTCACCATTTTATCGCCTGTTTTTCTTGTTTCTTTTCTTCTTCCGTTTTTAAAATGAAAGTCTGTAGGCTGTAGAGCAGCGTACTAAGCTGCTGCCAGCCCGCCCCTTTCGGGGGGAATTGAAAATCAATAAAGGAAAAAAAAAAGCGAATGCCATGAAGTGTTGCCTTCAGCTTGTAAATCGTGTTGAACTCACGAGGGCTTAAGTCAGGGGAGAGCAGTAGGTGGTATAGCACCGAGCAGCCCCATCAGTCAAACAAATCATTAACAGCTTGCACTGTAATTGCTTGAGCATTGTCCTGCAAAATGCTGGTCAGATCCTGCAGAAAGTGTCATCACTTATGTCTCTAAGCTGGTCGTAGACTGTGTTCATAGAGACAGAAGTAATGACACTTTCTGCGGGACCTGACCATCACTTTTGCAGGAGTATGCTCAAGCAATTACAGTGCAACCTGTTACTGATTTGCCGGCGGGGGTGGCCGAGCGGTTCTAGGCGCTACAGTCTGGAACCGCGCGACCGCTACGGTCACAGGTTCGAATCCTGACTCGGGCTTGGATGTGTACGATGTCCTTAGGTTGATTAGTTTTAAGTAGTTCTAATTTCTAGGGGACTGATGACCGCAGATGTAAAGTCCCATAGTGCTCAGAGACATTTTTTTTGGTTACTGATTTGTTTGACTGATGGGGCTGCTAGGTGCTATACTACCTACTGCACTCCCCTGACTTAAGCTCTCGTGAGTTCAACATGATTTCTAAACTGAAGGAAACACTCCACGGCATTCGCTTCAGAACTGCTACAAATTCGTCGGAAAACAGACACCGGCGCTAGAACTCCCGACACAACTGGCACTGCTAAGAGTATCCTACGACTTCCATATCACTGTCAATGGGTTATACACAATGCTGGTGACTACTCTGAAGGTCAGTAAAACTCTGAAACACGCATCTATTTTGTACGAGCTGCAAACAAATAGTTGCCACTATTAAAGTTCCAATGCTAGTACTGCTTCGAAATGAGTGTATAAAATTCAACAGGTTCCCAATAAGCATACAATTGGTTAAATTTTTCTATCGACTTTTGTTTTCATGTTATCTGATTGTAAAAGTAGGATATCGTTTGTTGGATGCGAGCTCAGTGTCTAAATGTGGCAGGTCATGATCTTGAGAAGTACAAAAATTACTTGAGAAGTACACTGATGCCCTATCTTCAATACGTTTTGACACAGAAGCCGTTATATGCGTTACAGTTTCCTTTATTATAAAATGGAAATTACTTCCCGAAAGTTCCACGCCTAAAAATGTTTACAGGTAAAAATTTATGTGATAACAAAGTGGAGTTAAAAAAGTGTATCACCTCTGCTCATTTACTGGTAATTTTCTTTGAGATATTAAAAAAAAGAGTGTGATTTTTGGTTAAGTCTGCTACTCATATTTGGCACGAAACTCGATATGAAGCGTGAGTCATCGTTTATGCCTGAGTCGGCAGCAACCGAAATTCTGGATTCACGACGTCAGTGACCTGCATCAATCTTCTGATATTACGAGTGGAGGTCCACTATGATAATTTACTCTTACGATAGAGGTATCCTGAGATAACGAGAAAGATGTGTTCACACCATGGTACACTGTCCTTGCTATATGACGAATGGTCCGGCATTTACGTTACAAACTTTCAGGTCCGATAGAGAAGGGTTAATCTGTCAATCTGAGGTAAGGGAACTTGGCCTGGAAACGACCGGGTCCAAACCTACAAATGAAAATCTTTCTAGTAAATCGGGCAGTGTAAGACTTGTATCGAGTTGTTGCTGGGACTGAAGAGTAAAAATGGTTCAAATGGCTCTGAGCACTATGGAACTTAACATCTGTGGTCATCAGTCCCCTAGAACTCAGAACTACTTAAACCTAACTAACCTAAGGACATCACACACATCCATGCCCGAGGCAGGATTAGAACCTGCGACCGTAGCGGTCATGAGGCTCCAAACTGAAGTGCCTCCAACCGCACGGCCACACCGACCGGCGACTGAAGTGTAGGCAACTTTCAGAGGTGCTGGTATGGACCAACACAAGGAAAATCGTGCACTAAATATGGGCTCTAAGATGCACACCTAATGGCTATGGGCACTTGTTCAGCAGAAGAGAGGTTTTCTTACTGTAGCCAAGAACTAATGCCTCTTAAGGCATGCATCATACAGTCCATATTGGTCCATACTATCGTCTCTCTAAGTTTCCTACTCTACTTAAGGGGCTCCGGAACGCCCTATACTTGCAATGTTAAAATAACGCTTATAAATTACATCTTTCCTCACAAAGTATTTCAGGTAGGAAGTTGAACTTTTTACAGATTATTTATTGGAATATGGGCTACAACTTAACACAGGGATTTTACAAAATTTTTGTTCAGTTATTAAAGATGATTTTTTTTTTCAATTGTAATGAAAATTCACAACATTTTTTTTGCATTTTTTTAATTATATATTCAAAAATATACAGTTTTTTGGAAAAAGGCTGTGTTAAATTATGCAGAAGGTACTGTGTAACATTTACTGAAAGTTTGAAACAAATATGTTTGGAAGATCCTTAGAAAACATGTAATTAGTATGAGAAAATAAAAGTTTTGGGAATCGAGCGACAAAGATTGGATTAACTTTTTAGTGCATTCCAGGTCCATAGGATGGATTATCTTCATCCTCTGCAAACTCCTCCTCCAGCTTCCTCTTGTTCCTCCTCCTGTTTACTCTTGCTTGTATTTCTAGACTCTTTACAGCCCTGTCTGCAGCCCGAAGGCGTTCCTTGTCCAAAGCAAGCATCGCTCGTACCATGTTAGAACCTATCTTCATTCCCATATTTCTAAATACCTTGCACCTTACAATGTTGCCATCATTGAAAGTCACAACAGCATCATACACACCAAAGTGAAATGTTTCTATTCCAACAAGTACAGCCTTGGGGATTCTCGACCATATAACACTATTTACACTTTCATTGGGGTTTTGAGTTTTTCCGTGAATACACTTTTTCAACAGTTCAGGTGCTGCTAAGTCTCTGAAAATAGGTTTTATCACCTCCATTATTGCATGAGGCAGACTATGCTTATGAGTGTACACTTCACCAGTTAGCAATCCTTTGTTATATTTACACCAACTGTCTTCTTCTTTGGGACACAAGCTATGTTGGGGATTTTCATCGTCTTTATTGTTTACAGTAATAACACATACCTTTGGCTTTCCCACATTTCTCCTTTTCTTAAAAGCCTTCAGAGGATTTCTAATAACTTTACTTTTACTCATTATTATACTTCAACAAAACAGAGACTCAAGAAACAGAATTAATTACGAATATTTTCGAGATAACGACGGAGTAAATAAACATGAAACAATCGACAATCACACCAGCGATATATATTGAACCATCACAGGTTAGCCACAACACATACTTTATCTCACATCACTAAAATGTACCTGATGAACATGGACGTTAATAATAACACCATTTGACAGCAGTTTAACAGCGCCACAGTGGGTCACGCCCATGTAGAACACATTTCAAAAAAAATTTAAAAATAGTTGTAGTCTTCGGAATTGAATAAATTATATATCTATTAAAAGGTAATAGTCTGCAGATTCATAAAACGCAAAAAAGTAAAAATTGAACTTTTCATGATTTTGAGCCTTTCCGGAGCCCGTTAACAGTACCGCTACATATGTTCCACTGTAAAAGATATAAAAATGATTTTCACTTATAAAATCTGACTCGGTCGTTTCCGGATTGGAATTCCTTACCTCAAATTCATACATTTACAATGCAACATTGTCTCTAAACTTGTGTAACAGCCTCACAGAATCATCCTACAAGCGTTCTCCAGAGCTTTGTCTGCCGTCAGCTCCCCACAGGTCTCCGGTACGGGCTGTTCCTGTGCTCGCACGTGAACAGATGCTAGAACACCTGATATGCTAATTAGCTAGCAGACACTAATACCCAGTTAAACACTACGAGGCTCATTATAGGCCGGGGCTAGGTGGAGGCGTGTTGGAACGTGGTCCTCCCTAATATGACATTAATGGTGAACGCACACTGGCATGTGTATTGACGTTCCACAATTACCTGCCTCGCGCTGGAGATAACACTTCGTCTCAGTTACTGTGCCCTCTATAGAGGGTCGTAATCTCATAATCAATGGCATTACACAGTATTCTTAAATGTTAGAGCATGCATTACATCTACTATCACGTTTGAAGACTTGTGTTGTTGAGGAGGTGGTTTTCGATTTCATTTCAAGGCCTCTTTGAACTGAAAATTAATAACGAAATTAATGAATTAAACTTGTCGGCATGAACGAAGGAAGGCGAACCTGTGATGTGTTTACGTATTACAAAGCGACAGGCAGCGAACAAATATTTGGACATCGTAATGGCATAAATGCAAAGTTATAGCAGATGGAAACGATCGGTGACAGAGAAAAGAGAAATTTATAACAGTTGTTACATAATTATCGTCAAGTATTTTCGAGTGATCGTGGCACAATAAAAGAATTTTCATATGAGTTTAGAGATAGAGGTCATCAACCTTTTTATGTCTGGCATTGCCCAGTGGCATTGTCCCCGGAAGCTGCAGTATCAGATGAGATAAAGAAGATGCTGCAGTGTGGGCTAACAGAAAGATACACATGTTACCATACAGTTCAGTTTTGATGTACCCGAGAAAGATGGAAAAATGAGAAAATCTCTGGATGTGAGACAAAGTAATGCAATTATTTTACCTGATACAGATCGACCAGAAAATTTGGAACAATACTTGAAAAGTCTTCAGGAGTAAAGTGTATGCCAAGCATCGATATGCATGGAGGGTATTGAGAAGTTGAGTTACCTGAGTACTTCACAAGATATATATTTGTTTTGAGCGGAATTACCAATTTGGAAGACACATTCTTGGCTCAGTTTGTTGGCTGCAGTATTTCTTCGTGTCCTAGCTTTTGTGTTCCGGGAAGATCTTAGGAACAGATGAACCTCATGAACAGATGATAGTCTTATAACGGGACATAATAGGAATGAATGCAATAGACTGGTAGAAGACATAATGTCGGCATTTGAGTAGATCGGAGAAACTGTCAAAATAAAGAAGTTATAATTTAGAGAAAAAAATAAAATTTGGGCGCACATTATATCTGGCGATGGAATTCAACCTGTTACGAACAAACTGGATGCAGCGCAAGAGTTTCCGTAACCATGCATCAGGAAAGAAACACGCACATTTCTAGGTGTGTCCATGTTCTATAGAAAGTCTCTTCACGACCATGTCTTGGCAACATCATGACTTCCTTTGCTGATCAGTCGGTATCTTGTAGTTGGTATGACCGGGCAGAAGGGGAATTTGTGGGAATTAAAAATGCTTTAATGAAAGCACCTCTACTGGTCCTACCAGAATACAGTTATGACTTCCCTGAGGAATCTACATCTACATCCACATCTACATGGATACTCTGCAAATTACATTTAAGTTCCTGGAAGAGGGTTCATCGAACCACCTTCACAATTCTCTATTATTCCAATCTCGTATAGCGCGAGGAAAGAATGAACACCTATATCTTTCCGAACGAGCCCTGATTTCCCTTATTTTATCGTGGTGATCGTTCCTCCCTATGTAGGTCGGTGGCAACAAAATATTTTCTCATTTGTAGGAGAAAGTTGGTGACTGGAATTTCGTGAGAAGATTCCCTCGCAACGAAAAATGCCTTTCCGTTTAATGATTTCCAGCCCAAATCCTGTATCATTTTTTCTGACACTCTCTCCCATACTTCGCGATAACACAAAACGCGCTGCCTTTCGTTGAACTTTAACGATGTACTCGGTCAGTCCTATCTGGTAAGGATTCCACACCGCGCAGCAGTATTCTAAAAGAGGAAGGACAAGCGTAGTGTAGGCAATCTCCTTAGTAGGTCTGTTACAATTTCTGAGTGTCCTGCCAATAAAACGCAGACTTTCGTTAGCCTTCCCCGCAACATTTTATATGTGTTCCTTCCAATTTAAGTTGTTCGTAATTGTAATACCTAGGTATTTAGTTGAATTTACGGCTTTTAGATTAGACTGATTTATCGTGTAACCGAAGTTTAACGATTTCCTTATAGCACTCATGTGGATGATCTCACACTTTTCTTTATTTATTGTCAACTGCCACTTTTTGCACAGTTCAGATATTTTTCTAAATCGTTTTGCAGTTTGTTTTGATCTTTTAATGACTTTATTAGTCGATAAACGACAGCATCATCTGCAAACAACCGAAGACGGCTGCTCAGATTGTCTCCCAAATCGTTTATATAGATAAGAACAGCAAAGGGCCTACAACACCACCTTCTGTAACGCCAGAAATCACTTCTGTTTTACTCGATTACTTCCCACAAGTTACTACAAACTGTGACCTCTGTAACAGGAAATCGAAAATCCAGTCACATAACTGAGGCGATATTCCATAAGCACGCCATTTCCCTACGAGCCGCTTGTGTGGTACAGTATCAAAAGCCTTCCAGAAATCCAGAAATACGGAATCGATCAATAGCACTCAACACTTCGTATGAATAAAGAGCTAGTTGTGTTTCACAGGAACGATGTTTTCTAAACCCATATTGACTGTTTGTCAATAGACCGTTTTTTCGAGGTAATTCATAATGCTCAGATACAATATATGTTCCAAAATCCTGCTGCATATCGACGTTAACAATATGGGCCTTTAATTTAGTGGATTACTCCTACTACCTTTCTTGAATATTTGTGTGATTTGTGCAACTTTCCAGTCTTTGGGTATGGATCTTACAGCACGCGAACGGTTGTATATGTATGTTAAGTTTGCAGTTAATGCATCAGCATACTCCGAAAGGAACCTAATTGATATACAGTCTGCACCAGAAGACTTGCTTTTATTAAGTGATTTAAGTTGCTTCACTACTCCGAGGATATTTACTTCTACGTTACTCATGTTGGCAGCTGTTCGCGATTCGAATTATGGAATATTTACCTCATCTTCTGTTGTGAAGGGATTTCGGAAGGCTGTGTTTAGTAACTCTGCTTTGGCAGCACTGTTTTCGATAGTATCTGCATTCCTATCACGCCGAGAAGGTATTGATTTTTCTTGTCGCTAACATACTGCACATATGACCAGAATCTCTTTGGATTCTCTGCCAAGTTTCGAGATAAAGTTTCGTTGTGGGAACTGTTATAGGCATCTCGCATTGAAGTCCGCGCTAAATTTCGAGCTTCTGTAAAAGATCGCAAATTTTGGGGATTTTGTGTCTGTTTAAATTTAGCATGTTTGTTTCGTTGTTTCTGCAACAGTGTTCTAACCCGTTTTGTGTACCAAGGAGGATCAGCTCCGTCCTCTGTTAATTTATTTGGTATAAATCCTCATTAGCTTTGAGTTTAGGCCACTTCTATTCTACTGTTATATTATTCCAGAGTGGAGATTGTCTCTCAGGAAGGCGTCTGGTGAATTTTTATCTGCTTTTTTTTAATAGGCATATTTTTCGCTTATATTTCGAGGATTTGGGTATTACAATATTCAATCTCGCTACGACAACCCTGTGTTCACTAATCGCTGTATCCGTTTTGATGCTCTTTATTAACTCAGGATTATTTGTTGCTAAGAGGTCAAGTACGTTTTCACAACCGTTTACTATTCGCGTGGGCTCATGAGCTAACTGCTAGAAATAATTTCCAGAGAATGCGTTTAGCAGGATTTCTGATGATATTTTATGTGTACCTCCGGAATGAAACATGTATTTTCACCAACATATCGAGGCTAAATTAAAGTCATCAGCAACTATTATCGTATGAGTGGGGTACATGTCTGAAATCAAACTCAAGTTTTCTTTGAACCCTTGAACCTATCACATGAATTGGGAGGTCGGAAAAAGGATACAATTATTATTTTATTCCGGTTGCCAACAATGACCTCTGCCCGTACTAACTCACAGGAAGTATCTACTTCAATTTCGCGGCAAGGTAAACTACTTCTGACAGCAACAAACACGCCACCGCCAACCGTGTTTAGCCTATCCTTTCAGAACACCGTTAGGTTCTTAGCAAAAATTTGGGCTTTAGCCAGCTTTCAGTGCCTATAACGATTTGAGCATCAATGTTTTCTATTAGCGCTTGGAGCTCTGGTACTTTCCAAACACAGCTACGACCATTTAGGACTGTTATACCAATGGTTTCTGCATCTACGTTCTTCCTGTGTTCGGCCTGCACCCTCTGTGACTGAAGCCCTTCTTGTGTTTTCCCGAGACCCTCTAACCTAAAAAACCTCCCAGTTGTCTTGTGACAGCCAGAGCGAGAGCACCAGCAGCAGCGAGTACTGTTTGTATAAAGCGTTTATTTTGCACTTTGTTTACGACCTTCCACTAAGGAAGGGATTCTATTAGTGTTTATCTGCTCTGCATAGTAACTAACAGTTCTTGATAAAACTTTACGTAGTTTTCATGTTAGATTTCTTAGTGTTTTCTTGATCGTTTAGAACAGAAAGCGCCCTAAAACCGTCTTTTGTTTGTTTCGCGGCCGTTAGCCACTAGTCACTTGAATCAGCAGTTGTCTTGTGACAGCCAGAGCGAGAGCACCAGCAGCAGCGAGTACTGTTTGTATAAAGCGTTTATTTTGCATTTTGTTTACGACCTTCCACTAAGGAAGGGATTCTATTTGTGTTTATCTGCTCTGCATAGAAACTAACAGTTCTTGATCGTTAGGAGAGAAATTTATTTTGTACTTATTTGCTGCGCTTAGCTTTTAAATAGTTTTTCTGGGAAAACCTAGCGTAGTTTTCGCGTCTCGTATTTCAGTGAGTGTTTCTTGATTATCAGAGTAGCTCATCAGAAGATTATCTTGGGAATTTGTCACCGTATAGAGTAGGGTAAACATAGTCATGTGTAGGGACTGTGGTTGTTGTGAGCGGACGCAAGGAGAATTGGCCACTCTTCGGGGGCAGGTGGAGGCTTTGTCTGTTAGGCTCATCGAGCTCGAGGCGCAGGCGTCGGCTCGTAGTGGCGTTGGGGCAACTGTGGTGAGACCTATGCCTACTTCGGTGGCCTTGGAATCACATGGAACCCCTGATGTCGCTGCGTCTTCCGGCAGTGAGCATCTTACCGGTCAGCCATCACTCCAGGGTGAATGGCGGACAGTGGTGGGCTCGCGTATTCCTGGCCGAAAGGCGAAGGTGGGATCTGGCCGCGTGGCAGCTGCCTTACCCCTTTCCAACAGGTACGGGGTGCTTCCTAGTGGTGATGACATCGTTTCCGAGCCACCACAGGATGCCTCGCCTGTTGGGCCAGTGGCCGATTCTCCGGCAAGGTCCCGACAGTCACAGAGGGCGGGCCTATTAGTTATAGGGAGCTCCAACGTTAGGCAGGTTATGGAGCCCCTCAGGAAAATAGCGGGTAGGTCGGGGAAGAATGCCAGTGTGCACTCGGTGTGCTTGCCGGGGGGTCTCGTCCGTAATGTGGAGGAGGCCCTTCCGGCAGCTATTGAACGCACTGGGTGTGACCGGCTGCAGATAGTAGCACATGTCGGAACGAATGACGCCTGCCGCTTGGGTTCTGAGGCCATCCTTGGTTCCTTCCGGCGGCTGGCTGATTTGGTGAAGACAACCAGCATCGCACGCGGAGTGCAAGCTGAGCTTAATATCTGCAGCATAGTGCCCAGAGTCGATCGCGGTCCTCTGGTTTGGAGCCGTGTGGAGGGTCTAAACCAGAGGCTCAGACGACTCTGCGACTATAATGGTTGCAAATTCATCGACCTCCGTTATTGGGTGGAGAACTGTAGGGCCCCCCTAGACAGGTCAGGCGTGCACTACACACCGGAAGCAGCTACTAGGGTAGCAGAGTACGTGTGGCGTGCACACGGGGGTTTTTTAGGTTAGAGGGACCCCCCTTGGGCGAAACGATAAAATACCTGACGACTTACCAGAGAGAACATCAGGATCGTTGATAAAGAACGTCCGTCCTCAGAGACCAAAAACAGGAAAAGTTAACGTAATATTGGTAAACTGCAGGAGTATCCAGGGCAAGGTTCCTGAATTAGTATCGCTTATTGAAGGAAATAGTGCGCATATAGTATTAGGAACGGAAAGTTGGTTAAAACCGGAAGTGAACAGTAACGAAATCCTAGACACAGAATGGAATATATACCGCAAGGATAGGATAAACGCCAATGGTGGAGGAGTATTTATAGCAGTAAAGAATTCAATAATATCCAGTGAAGTTATTAGCGAATGCGAATGTGAAATAATCTGGGTTAAGTTAAGTATCAAAGGTGGGTCAGATATGATAGTCGGATGCTTCTATAGACCATCTGCATCAGCAACCGTAGTAGTTGAGCGCCTCAGAGAGAACGTGCAGAACGTCGTGAAGAAGTTTCGTGATCATACTATTGTAATAGGGGGAGACTTCAATCTACCAGGTATAGAATGGGATAGTCACACAATCAGAACTGGAGCCAGGGACAGAGACTCTTGTGACATTATCCTGACTGCCTTGTCCGAGAATTACTTCGAGCAGATAGTTAGAGAACCAACTCGTGAAGCTAACGTTTTAGACCTCATAGCAACAAATAGACCGGAACTTTTCGACTCCGTGAATGTAGAAGAGGGTATCAGTGATCATAAGTCAGTGGTTGCATCAATGACTACAAGTGTAATAAGAAATGCCAAGAATGGAAGGAAAATATATTTGCTTAACAAGAGTGATAGGGCACAAATCGCAGAATATCTGAGTGACCACCATCAAACGTTCATTTCTGAGGAAGAGGATGTGGAACAAAAATGGAAAAAATTCAGAAACATCGTCCAGTACGCCTTAGATAAGTTCGTACCGACTAAGGTCCAAAGCGAGGGGAAAGATCCACCGTGGTATAACAATCATGTACGAAAGGTACTACGGAAACAAAGAAAGCTTCATCATAGGTTTAAGAGTAGTCGAATCATAGCTGATAAGGAAAAGCTGAACGAAGCGAAAAAGAGCGTAAAGAGAGCAATGAGAGAAGCATTCAACGAATTCGAACATAAAACATTGGCAAACAATCTAAACAAGAACCCTAAAAAGTTTTGGTCATATGTAAAATCGGTAAGCGGATCGAAATCCCCTATTCAGTCACTCGTTGACCACGATGGCACCGAAACAGAGGACGACCGAAGAAAGGCAGAAATACTGAATTCAGTGTTCCGAAACTGTTTCACTGCGGAAAATCGTAACACGGTCGCTGACTTCAGCCGTCGCACGGACGCCAAAATGGAAAATATTGAAATAAACGATATCGGAATTGAAAAACAACTGCTATCACTTAGTAGCGGAAAAGCATCCGGACCAGACGAGATACCCGTAAGATTCTACAGTGATTATGCTAAAGAACTTGTCCCCTTTCTATCAGCAATTTATCGTAGATCTCTGGAAGAACGTAAAGTACCTAGCGACTGGAAGAAAGCGCAGGTCGTTCCCATTTTCAAGAAGGGTCATAAATCAGATGCGAATAATTATAGGCCTATTTCGCTTACGTCAATCTGTTGTAGAATAATGGAACATGTTTTATGTTCTCGTATTATGACGTTCTTAGATAATACAAATCTCCTTCATCATAACCAACATGGATTCCGCAAACAGAGATCATGTGAAACTCAGCTCGCCCTATTTGTCCAAGAAATTCACAGTGCCGTAGACACTGGCGAGCAGATTGATGCCGTATTCCTGGACTTCAGGAAGGCATTTGATACGGTTCCGCACTTACGTTTAGTGAAAAAAATACGAGCTTACGGAATATCGGACCAGGTTTGTGATTGGATTCAGGATTTCCTAGAAGAAAGAACACAACATGTCATTCTTAACGGTTCAAAATCTGCAGATGTAGAGGTAATTTCGGGAGTACCGCAAGGAAGCGTGATAGGACCTTTATTGTTTACAATATACATAAATGACTTAGTTGACAACATCGGTAGCTCCGTGAGGCTATTTGCAGATGACACGGTTGTCTACAAGAAAGTAGCAACATCAGAAGACTCGTACGTACTCCAGGAAGACCTGCAGAGGATTAATGAATGGTGCGACAGCTGGCAGCTTTCCCTAAACGTAGATAAATGTAATATAATGCGCATACATAGGGGCAGAAATCCATTCCAGTACGATTATGCCATAGGTGGTAAATCATTGGAAGCGGTAACGACCGTAAAATACTTAGGAGTTACTATCCGGAGCGATCTGAAGTGGAATGATCACATAAAACAAATAGTGGGAAAAGCAGGCGCCAGGTTGAGATTCATAGGAAGAATTCTAAGAAAATGTGACTCATCGACGAAAGAAGTAGCTTACAAAACGCTTGTTCGTCCGATTCTTGAGTATTGCTCATCAGTATGGGACCCTTACCAGGTTGGATTAATAGAAGAGATAGACATGATCCAGCGAAAAGCAGCGCGATTCGTCATGGGGACATTTAGTCAGCGCGAGAGCGTTACGGAGATGCTGAACAAGCTCCAGTGGCGGACACTTCAAGAAAGGCGTTACGCAATACGGAGAAGTTTATTATCGAAATTACGAGAGAGCACATTCCGGGAAGAGATGGGCAACATATTACTACCGCCCACATATATCTCGCGTAATGATCACAACGAAAAGATCCGAGAAATTAGAGCAAATACGGAGACTTACAAGCAGTCGTTCTTCCCACGCACAATTCGTGAATGGAACAGGGAAGGGGGAATCAGATAGTGGTACAATAAGTACCCTCCGCCACACACCGTAAGGTGGCTCGCGGAGTATAGATGTAGATGTAGATGTAGTCAACGCCACACAGCCCCTGCTACCCGTGTAGCCGCTTCTTGCGTATAGTGGACACCTGACCAATTCAGCGGAACCCGAAAGCCAACCAAACCCCCTTTGTCGCAAGTCGAGGAACCTGCAGTCTACACGGTCGCAAAACCGTCTGAGCTTCTGATTCAGACCCTCCACTCGGCTCTGTACCAGAGCTTTGCAGCCGGTCCTGTCGACTACGCTGCAGTTGGTCAGCTCTGATTTCATCTTGAAAGGAACACTAGCAGCCTTTGCCACCTCTGTTAGCCGCTCGAAACCAGGGAGGATCTCTTCTGATCGAAAGAGACACACATCATTGGAACCCACGTGACCAACCACCAGCAGTTGGCTGCACTCTGTGCTCCTCATGGCATCTGGGAGGACCCTTTCCACATCTGCAATGACTTCACCTGGTATGCAATACTTAAAAGGAAAACAAACACCCTTCACAACAGAAATGTGTATGAAGTAGTTCCTTTGAAAAGTAATCACCACACTCATTAACAGTTTTGTCCCAATGTGATGAAAACCAAACACCCTTCACAACAAAAATGTGTATGAAGTTGTTCCTTTGAAAAGTAATCACCACAATCATTTAAAGTTTTGTCCCAATGTGAAAGGAGACTATCAATTCCGGTTTCATAGAAATGGCTGCTGGCGGATCAAAAAGCATTTCATTTCTGCAACGTGAGGCAAAGAGTGAGAAAAGATCTTACAGTGCTTAGAAGGCTATCACTTCGTTAATGTACCTAATGTCTCAACGAAAACGGCGACATAATTCTGCTCTGTAGAAGAAATTGAAAACACTAGCAACAATCAACATTCTTGGGCCATTATCAAGAATGGAGGCTGAATATTACTAATATTACATTTTGGCACTGTAGATGGTCTCCAGATCATCAGTTTTCACACTGATGGGAAATGCTACAACTAAATGAGCGAGCAGAATATTTACTCAAAGTCAAGTAAACGGAGTACGACAGGTGGACAAAGTAGTATCAGACAATGGGCCACAATGTAGATAATAATGCTGAAACAAACTCTTATTAATAGGATCATGAAACCAGTTTATACATCTTTAAATTATGCTGCGTCTATAATGGAAGAAACACTGAGAGAAATCGAAAAAAATATTGTCTATTTCGTTGCCATAAACGTCATGATACTTGCAACCCAGGCTGGAGGCGTTTAAAGAAGTCATAATTAACATACCCAACGGCTCAACAGGACTATGTTTTGTGAGAGTTCTCTTTAATGAGTTGTCAGCTCATACTATTCAAGAAACAGTTCAGTTTCATCTTTCAGGAATTTTGAGGAAACAAGTGTCAAAGCTATTGCCACCAAAAATTCGGAGAAAGGAGCAAGGATTCAGAAAACAAGAGAAAATATGAACGTTTGACCGTAAACATTCGTTGTGGAACAAAAGGAGCTAGTGAGGACCCACTGTGTGCTCTAAAACTTCAACATAAATGCAGAAAGTTTTTCAGGACGTTCATAGGTCATTCACAAGTAAGAAATGTTCCGCAACCTAACTTTGTGGAAGCGGAAACATTACGAACAAGATGAAATTGCTGGAAATGACATGTCTCAGAAGTCATTCCTTTTCGAAAATAATGAGAAAAGACAAGAAGATTTTGCTTGAATAATAAATGGCATACAGATGAAGACACTTACCCTGAGATTGAGAGCGGCGATCCTAAGAGAAATATACTTTTTTCTTGTAGTGTTTTGTTTTATTACCCTGTGGCAGGAGTATTTACTTGTTACTGATCGATATGAGAATGTCACTATCGCAAGGTAGGAAGCTGTAAGCGGTAACGACAACGCAGCATTTAACACCAATTTGAACACGGAACGACAAATACACATTTTGTTTTATTAAGAGACAAAAAGGACAGTAAACGCAGCCTCGTTAAACATTGCTCTCATCTAACTCTGTAGTTATGATGTTATTGTCTAGGACAACAATTATATAACCAGGTAAAGTAGGATCCCTGGATCCCAAGAAGTGACTCGGCAGAATAGGTCAGGTAAACGTAATTAATGATTATGGTTTTATGTAAAAAATTGTCAAAGAAAAGGTTATTCAAATTTCGTGTTGTTGGAGATACTGTGTCAGGAGGAGTGATTTGGGGGGGGGGGTTGGTCGACTGGAGGTAACGTGGCAGTATCAATGATAAACTCAGATGTCTCGTTACATTAGGCATTATTCAGTAAAAAACAATAGATTATTAAGTATCCAATGGATCATACTAAACAAACCTGAAGTTTAAACCCAGCATATTGTTGAAGATGATTCAGAATAACGCACCGGAGCGAGAAGCTAATGGCTAACAGTAAATACTGAATGTATACATGGATCAGATGGACACATATTGTACAACATCTGACGAGCAATGTAGATAGCGTGAACACGCTACCAGAAGTGTCTCACGGAAGATAGATGTATTCACCATATTGTGGCAGGAGGCGTTAGAGAGAGAGAGAAAGACAGAGAGAGAGAGAGAGAGAGAGAGAGAGAGAAGAAGAAGAAGACAACATCAAGAAATTGTGAGAGAGAACTAGCGTGTGATGAAAATCATGTGAACCAGTTTCTATATGACTGAGTGGACGAAAATGTCGGGGCCTGGTAACAAAGTGTCTTGTTATAGTTAGTGTCGCAACTAAAGCGAAATTTGAAATAGAAAAATAAACGGAAGTGATTATAGATATTTCATACTCTTGAAACTACTACGCTAAATTTATTTAAGAGTACAATGAATGTATAAATGAGTTATCCAAACAAAAAATTTTAGTGACCTGTTTCTAAATGACTGCCTACATGACATACAAGAAAACATTCGGTAAACTAAAGGTGTTACTCATTGTTATTCACTATCGTCGTTATTATTGATACCATCGGAGGAGTCTACATCAGAAACAGATACATTCGTTTTCCCCCATCATCCTTGGTGTCGTTCCAGAGCACGTCGTCCTCACTATCGTCCAGAGTATTTGAAATACAGCATTTCTTGAGTGATTTTACTGTCATTGGTACGTACATTCTACTCCAGGAATACGACAGCCAGTGTGCAATAATTCGATGTGCAGTACGTTTAATTTTTCCTGTTTGTGTCAGTTCGCAGTTTTGTTCATTTAATTATTTTTCGTGCTGTTCCAGTCGAAATGTTTGGAAGGTTTATGTATACTAACGTCCATGAGTTGTTACACTTCAGTCATTCCTCCAGGAAAAATAACAGGTAGTTTTGAAAGTCCACCAGGTCAGAGATCCCATATGTTTCAGTTGTCTACCTCCTTATCTTGATTTTGAATAATGTCATCAGGGAACAGCTTTTCAGTTTCAAGGTTCTTGGGGCTGGTTTTCTCACTTGAAGAGTAAGAAATGTAGAAGCTTTCTCCCAGCTGCTGTGATTGCCACTATTAGTTACACGCTGTTTGTACCACCTTGACGTTCTGAAGGTAAATGTTTTTTCCCTCTTCTTATCAATCGTGTAATTATGTGGCATGCCAAATCAAATTTGTGTCTCTTCAACTTTGCCCATTTGGCTGTACAAAATATTCTTCTCTATCATGAATTATGATGGTATACTGCCGAAATTCTTGAAGTTTTTCCTCAAAACTGCGTGGAAGTTTTTGGGATACTGTCTTACGGCATCGTAGAGATAAGTCCGACCCATCCTCGGATAGCCGTAAACTCTGGTCTCGTTATATTAAGAACTGCCGCCACCCCTTTTGCGTTGTTTCTTTGGTGTCCTAGCCGAAGGTTGCCCATTCCGACTCCCTTTACAACCGAATTCCAATACTTTTAATTCAAAGTTAGGATTTATTTCTAGAAGCTGTAATTACAAAAAATTCCAATTCCTGTTTCTTCCATTAGGGGACGTAGCACTCAGCCACAATGTACTCTCGACCCGACCTGCTGACAGCACATCTTTCAGCATAAAGAATTATTTAACGCTTTAAAGTAGGATCCTACGATGTTCTCCTCTGCTAGCCTTCCATTTCGTGACTATTTAACTTCAAAATACTACACAATAATATTCAACAATGACCTAACGATCTTGAGAATCACAAAAATGGATTTTGACGGAAGGAACAGTACCTGAATTTCAGTGATGTTGAAGATGAATGACGAATTCATATTTTTATTCGGATGTAATGTGCCATCGAATCCTACGTACACTACATTCGTGAACAGTATCTATGAAAAAAAAGAGAAGTCCGCATTATGTTCGCGTAGATGCCGAAGGGACACGAACTTACACCTCATAAAGATGTATGTTCACATGCGACAATGCAAGGCTTACAACTTCCTAAGAGATTCAAGTAGCCAAACTAAAAGCAAAGTGGATACAGAAGTGATCGGTGGAGATCATTGTCTATGTGATATAAAGTATGTATACTCCCCAGAGGATGGAGAGGACGAGGCGATATGCACCACAAAAGATGTTTAAGGATGGTCAAGATCTAAATGAAGTAAATGAATTACTTAAAAGAAAAAAATATCAAACGAAAACCTACAAAATAGGATTAGGTAAGCTAAGCACTGTTGAAATATATGTCGCTTATGGTTGTGTAGGAACCCATAACGTCTCGAAAGCTGACTAATGAAGAAGAACTTATGAAACATCCCCTTTTGAAAAATTATATACGTGACTGGGCTTAAACTGACACACAATATTTTTAGCGCAACGCAATCTGACTTTCAAAAATCCCTACAAAAGAATGGCCCTGACTATAACATTAACCTATACCTTTCACAAATCACTTACCTCACAAAAATCTTCGTTACTCGAACTACTGCAATACAGAGAGCGCCACTACTGCCAGCTAAATAAAATATTCAAACTACGGAAGGCACTAACTACTGATAGGCATAGTTAGCAAATGAAAGATTTCGATAGAGAACAAACAATGTATTTACCTTAATAGTCATCAAAAGTCATAATATATATAGGAGTTCATAACATCCATTCTTACAAATATCAAAACTCCGCCATTTCTCTGCCCACATCCACCACTGCTGGCGGCTCACCTCCAACTGCGCAACGCTATACGCTGTTCACATCCAGCTGCCCAACACTACAATGGCAGACAACAATGCAAACTAGCCACAGACTGCACAAAGCACAGCCAGTGATTTTCATACAGAGCGCTACGTAACGTTGCCAATAAGAAAACATAAACAGCCTACTTACAAACTATTGGATCAGAATGTATGAATGATGCACTAATCCTCATAATTAAAGAGGAAAGAAGCTCGTATATAACGAGTACAGTAAGCGTGACCTGGGAACTGGTGACTACAACGTATTATACGAATGTATCTACGTGAAGACATGATGAGGCTGGCAGTCAGAAACTGGTGGTCTAGCGGTCAGAGCTGCCGTATCTAGATCGCGCGTCCACGAATTCGATTCCCGGGCGGTTCGGGGATTTTCTGCGCTCGGGTCTGGTGTGTGTGTGTGTGTTTGTGTTAAGTGTGTGTTTGTGTGTGTGTGTTTTTTCCTCACCATTCGTCTCATGAGAAGCTCATTTCGTATCCAACAGACATACTTGCTCTTGGCGACTAAACAGACCGAGATGCGGTCTCCTGGGTAACAAAGCCATACGATCATCCCATAAGACCGCTGTGACAATCGTCAGAGAAGAACAGTGAGGGAAGAAATTCTTGCATGGTTAATATAGCAGTAGTGAAACAAGTAACACAGCATGTATGCGTATGTAGTAAGAGAACCTGTATTTTATTCATAGATCACATATAATAGCCGACGGTGTAGAAAAGAAATATGCATTTGCTACGTACTAAAAGGCAGTCACTAGACGTGACTAGAAGGATTAGCATGCCTAGTGGTATATGTTAGCAGAGTATAACCAAATTATGTTCACATAACGGCCCAGTGAATTATGTTTTTATTCCGTTAACTGAACAACTAAAGGCTGGTATATGTTTTGCATTTTAATTGCTTTTTATCTGATATGCATTACAAAAACTTCAAAATTTCCTCACTGCTCAGAATACTTGGTAGTGAATAAGATAAAAGAGAAGGATGCTTTAAAACTAAAAATAACGGGAAATGAGGCAAACTAGTATCATTGAAAAGAAACAAATTTGTCAGTCACTGAGAGCGAGATGTAGGAAATGAGAATGTGTCGACTGATAGTTTCTCCGCCTTAGTATAGTTTTGAATAAATGAAATTAATCTTTCTTTAGTGGCTATTAACATATTTCCTCAATGAATATTTCTGTTACCGTTCTAAGCAGACTTTAGAGAACTGGCACTAAATATGTCGCTGTTAAGCATATATTGCATAGCTAGTTCAAAGTAGTTTTTACCACGTAACAAGGCAATAAGGGATGACGAGAATTGGAAGTTTTCAAGCGGAAATGAAAGTTACGAAGTCAGAGATTGAAAATATGTCAATCTAAAGTCGCAGACGTTTCATAAGCTTTCAAGTACACCATTCTACGAGGCCTCCTTAGTACCACGAATGTCAGCATGCCATTGTACATCAAAATACGCATTTGCTATTTTTTGTGAAATGTACGTGCATCGATTCTAGAGTGTCCAAGCGGAATCTGATATTAATGCGGAGACCAACGTTCAGCAACAATCTATGCTGACACGCCATTTACCTTCCATATCCTTTGTTTTATTTTGTGAATCAGTCGACAGAAATTTGCAACTCATGCAGAGGAAAACGTCATGAAAATTTATTGCCGCTTTCACAAAAATACGCTATATCACGCTGTAAATTGTTGCCACCTACATTACTCGAAATTGAAACACTTTATTTATCGCTCAGAAAACAATTCACTCTGAACCTGTATTATCATTTATCTTCCACCGCAGACAAGAATTTTTATTCATGTTTTCCAGTATATAACTTTTACGCTTGGCAGAATTTTCATCATAAGTAAATTGTTTATAATCCGGACATAGGCTTGTTATGATCTTCTTCACAGCTGGTTTTATGTGATCCAAGACAATAAATACACATACACAGTAACAACTACTTATTTACACAACAAAATATCAGTGCGACTTGTTTGGGAATTTGGAATGGAGTATTAGATATGTAGAATTATTCTCATATGGCAGAATGCTCAAGCCGTTATTGACTTGCATAACCTGTCGGATGTGTTTATTGGTCTAATAGTCTGTGATCCTTTTTGAAAGTCAGAATGAATCAAAGTAAATTATCCTATAGTATTCCACAAATTACTGCAACCAGTCGCGAGTGGATGCAGTAATTTCTAGAAACCTTTACTCGTCACAGTCGCAGTGCTCCACATCCATAACGAATAAAAGAATTATAGTACGTTTAATGTAAGTTGCAGGCCATAGGTAATACATCAAATAGAGCACGCCGTTGCAATAAAAGTGTTTTCGTTTACTGCCGTGTAGCACGATTGTCATTATTTGGAGAGCAGAAATAAATGATAAGGTTATTCTGTTTTACTTCGTAGAGTGGGAAAGGTTTTTGTGTCAAGGTTATTCTCATTATGAAACATTCTAAAGGTTATTCAAGACACAACTGTCGGAAATCACATCATCTCAGTTAATGCTTCCAAGCCCTGGCCAAAGAGAAATCACATATTCTGTAACAGATTCATTGTTCAGGTTCTACGAACATAACAACACTCTGTGACTAAGTGGGCGTTTTCTGACACACTTAAATGATAAACGCTTCTGAAACATTCAGTATTCAGAAAACTGTACCGGCTTGGAACAGTCTAAATTAAGTACCTCATTTGTGTTACTTACATAATTATTTTCCAGTGCCAAATAAATTATGTCGATTGTGACAATTCAGTTTCCTTTCATGGGATGGATGTTTTGTTTACATTTATGATACGTAGAAGTAATGTTTGACATTAAACGGTGGAGATTAAATTGGTATTAGCAGGTTTAGTATCGAATTTCCTAAAGGGCATGAATAACTAGCACGTCGAATCCAGAGAACAAATCGCAGAGATAGTGTCAATGGTTCCTGAAAAAGTAGCAAGCAGACCGAACAATGCTTTGTGGGGTATTCCAAATGAACTGGAGGAGCGTTTCTATAAAAAAAACTTTCTCTCTCTCTCTCTATCTGACCTTTATTTAACTACTATCAGTGCATAACACTTTTCATTATCTTTTAATCTTACATTCTCGGTCGTCTGTACACTTCAGCTGTAAGTATGGCGTATGAATTTTCAAATAACTCTCTGGAATGAAACCAGATGACGTCTTCGACAAACGCTGGGCCACACTCCGTTCTTTGCAAGACAAAAATTCCATGAAAGACTTTTAATCAAGGAAATTTAAATCATTTGGTATGTGAAACACATGCAGAAAGAAAACATACACGCCGTAGACAACAAGTGCAACAACACAATAAAAAATGGCCAGTGTCAGAAGTTATCGATAGTAAATATTAGCGATAAAAGTGTGAGAAAGTAGTATTAACCATGCCTCCCTGTTGTTTGCCTAAGGAGAGACAAGGATTGCAATTGCTTCTTCATTAATATAACGCAATTAGCGGGAAGTGGACATCCTAATCTGTGTGCTGTTTTATTCCATACGATGACCAGTAACAAGGCATTGTTCTACAGCAGCAGATCCTCTCAGTTGTTTTACTCACGTGTGGTGCTTATGACCTGAAAAATGTGTAAGATGATACAACTGGAAGGGATGTGGCAGACACTCACCGTACGCAAACCAAGACCTTCCTTTACAGTCATAATTGGGCTTTAATCTTAGCTGTTGGTCGGGAAACACACTTCACTACATGTTTTCACAGAATATGCCCAAACCATCTGGAAATGCTGTCAGGAAGACTCAGATACCACCTCGTCGTTTTTGTCACTGATCCAGTTCACGGTTGGTTGACATTTGACAGCGTAAAGTGAATGCGACCTGCCTTTCACTATCATGTCCTGTCAACGAAGATGAAGCGCCGTCGAATAAAGGAAATAATTCGTATAACACAAAGTTTTATACTGTATTAGGATGGAGCACCATGAACAACGTATTAAATATGCTGACTGGTGGTGATGAGTACGAAGGTGGAGGACTTTGTAGGCCACGTTTTTACTTGTTCTTTAATAGCTTGAAAAGCGCGACCTACAGTGAAAACCTGTCCCGGTACAAGAATAAATTGCGTTAATTTCTGTTCACTGTTTCTCAAGGATTAAATAGTATGGGTGATGCAGGGGATTGAGAAATAGCAGATTGTGAAAAATAGTGTTTTAATTGTATAATATTAACGTGGGTTAGAATAATATTAAATGTGAGAACGATATGTAGGTGCAGTTGGATAAATTGCGTTATGGAACTGGGTTGGGGTGAAATGGGTGTGTTGTCGTTGAGGGTAGAAGTGTAAGAGAAGCCAGGTCGCCGGAATGTGGTCAAGCAAGCACTTCTCTCCTTTATGAGCCTGCAAACTGGCAGCGAAAACCGAATCCCCACTCTGTCTACTCCACTGCGTCACGAGAAGAAACTATACGCGCTTTCACGAATAAATCTACCCTGCTCAGCGCGCCTTGAAGCTGATGGCGACGCAGTGCGCAGACGCTTTCTGTGTTTGTTTATCTTACACAAAATGCGTGAGCATGACAGGGACCGCAGACACAAGTTACTAATAACACAAATACAATAATCACTACGAACAGAATCTACTTAACTCTCTAAACACTGCACAGTTAAATTCTGAAGTGGCTGTACAGCAGTTGCTTCGTTCTTCCGGGAAAGGCCGTTTCTCCCAATACAACAGCTGCTCGATCCTCGGGCTGTGGATACACTAGCCTCGTCCCCGAGTATTTCCCGTGTAGTTCCCTTACACGAGCAGACAAAATCGCGCGAAAAATATACGCGTAGAAAAGTTCCCTGACACGCCACCTTTGATTCTTTCACTGCTACTGTCCAATCCACACAGAGATGGCGTCGCTTCCCTCAGGTGTGCCCACGTGCATATCACACTGTGATCACGTGAACAGTACGCAGGGTGTGGCGGCAACAAAACAAAGAGAAATGTGCCTTTCATGTGAGCATCAGAGTCGTGTAAAACTCCTCTGGAAAATATCATTCCGTTGCGATATTTTACAATAAAACAGATGCACGAATTTAGTTGTTCATTTATTTATCCACTGTGCATCAGTAAAAAGGTGAGAAGATATATGATACCTGAAATGTTATAGTCACCCTACAACTTTAAGCTTTTTTCCCTTAATTCTGCCCTATATTGTTAACCAGAATGACAAATCTGTTCGTTGCCATTACCTGGCTACACATGAAAACTGGCCATGTCACTTTCTAGTTAATTTTTCCCATCCACTGGTCGATGAAGTTCTCTTGTCAATAGCTTAATGCACGTGGAGCTGTACTGAACACCTGATAAGTGAAGTATTATGATGGTGCATAAGTTAGTAGCGTTTTTATTTTGCATGTCAGCGTTCGGTTTTATATGGATTTATTTATCTATTGTCATTTTTATTTGTGTTTTACTGTAGCTATTTTAGTTTAAATGTTACCAGTTTTTCATTTGTATGGAGCTGTGGACACTAGGAAATGTAGTGCAAAGTGGAGAAATCACAATATTTTCGACATATTCTTCTGTTAGAGTTCATTAGAGCGGTGATAGCAGCGGAGGCTGTGAAAAACATTTGTGCTATGTATGAGGATAATGCCATTGGACAGAGCAAGGCAAATGAGTGGTTTTTTTAGTTTTAAGAGGGATCGTTTTGACATTACGGTCTCCCCATGTTCAGGAAGGCATTAAGGGTTTGATGGAAACCGTCGAAAGGCATTAAGCCACAATCATCCCGTAATTGTAATTGAGAACTAGGAAATGTGCGACATTTGTATGCAATAAGGATGGTTCTAAAATCGGGTTGAGGGGTACCACATGGCGTAAGACAAAATAAAAAATAACAGTGGGTGGTCACGTGTGGATTTCTGCTTGCTCGTCATAAACTGGCTCGTGAACAACTGCAACCTTTCCTATCCTGTATCGTTAATGGTGACGAGAAATGGTGTCTTTATGCTAACGTAACGAAAAGAAAGGAATGGCTGAGCTCAAACAAAGGTGCAACTCCCCGTAGAAAGACCTACGGGGAATCCACAAAAGATAATAATATGCAGCTGATTGAACAGCGACGGTGTGTTGTACTATGAACTGCTTCCCCTAGATGTAACCATCACCACTTACATTTATTGTCAACAACTCAAATTTCTTGCACACGCAGTCCAAGAACAACGACCAAGAAGTCTGCGTGAGGTGATATTACTCCACGATAACACCCTCTCGCATTGTGCTAGACGGACAAGGAACACTATACCGGAATCGGGGTGGGAAGTCATTCCGCACCCACGTTATTCACCTCATCATCCTCCCTTGGATTTTCACCTTTTACGCTCTCTGTGGAACAACCTTTCAGGTATTTTCTTTCTGGGTGAAAATGCGCTCCAAACGTGGCTCGAAGATTTCTTCGCCTCAAAGTCACGTGATTTATACAGTTGTGGAATCTAAAATTTAGCCCAGCGCTAGCAGACTGTTGTAAATACTGAAGGAGAATATATTATTGATGTCTAAGGTCTCCTTTACGTTATATGTGTCTGTTATGTTTATTAAACTTACCGAAAAACTCAAGTAACTTAAGCAGGAAACCAACATAATACGTAATACAGTGCGAAACGTCACCAACGTCCCTTGGCTGAGCTGCTCTTTTATTTATTGGTGAACTACACGTTTTACGGACGGCGCGGTCGGCGTCCCTCGATGGCGCGCCTGCTACAGCTGCAGTCCCGGCGAACACACCGCGTCGGCCGCTGTTGCCGCGATTCAGGGGGTTCTGCGCTGTGACGTGGACACGGCGCGGGAATTATCGAGTGCTTACAGACGGCCTGACAGGTCGGACGCACTCGTCCTATCAGCGGGTGCGCACGGCTTTAGCGATTACCACTCGTACAGCGAAACGTTCCGAGCTGCTCTGCTGACGTTTAACTTGTTTCAGCGGGTAGCGGGAAATAAATCAGGATGCAGAATGGCGCTGTCATCGTAGACCCTCTGTGAAACCGCAGCATGTAACGCCCAATTCCGTCATTTATTTCCCCTACAGAGCGCACTAGCTGTCCAGACAGCTACAGAAATGCTCTTGGGCAGTAACTTTTATTTCCATTCATCATAGTAATGCTTCTTTAATAATTTGATCACTACTTTTCTCTCATCTCCGTTTAAACATGCTCAAAAGCCAGTCAGTGACGATCAGAATATATAGAAACTATTTTATATATGTGTCACTTTTCCACGTTTTGTAATTGGTGTGTCACTGCTTGCTTTTGAAAAAGGGAAATATGTTAAGTTAGGGATACATAAGATGATAATATTCCGTCTTCAATCACAAGTTTCTATTTTCAGATGACTGCCTGTAGCGTATCACAGCTACAACATTTTCAAGCACTGTGTGGGGTAGTGAGAATTACATCGGCGTCAGTTTTTCATGTAACAGTAAATGAACGACACAGTTCTTAAATTAAACAAAGAAAAGCTGCCCCAGGAGCAATTAATGAGAGAACGTAAGAAAAGAGAGATATAAGGTTTTACGACACATTGCCTGCATTAGACCGTATAACGTTCGTCTTCGACATTGTTGAAAATCTTCCGCACTTGCCCTTATATTTTTAAACGATTTAACATATTTATCACAGTAATAAATGACTCAACTGATGCATATTTTACCTATATTACAATATTGTGATTGAATATTGAATTTACTGTAATTTCCCTTTACATGTGTATCGATAAAATGATGTGAGAAATTAAGAAACATTATAAAATAAAAACTCTTAGGAAGGGGAGAGTTCGCAATTTTAGTTATTCATTGTTAAGCGAGAATCAACATGCTTATTAGTATACAAGGTGACCCAGAATACTCGTTACAGTTATCTGTTTCAATTGCTAGATGTATGATTCACAGTTGATGGGACCATAACTTACAAATAGCGTCACAGTGCCAGTGGGTATTAATGTAGGAGGATGGGAGGGAGGGAAGAATGACTAGAGAGGGAGAGACGAAGACTGAGGTAATTGGTATATTTATTTTTGAGACTTTTATATTAAGAGAATCATTATAGGACGCAGAAAGCAGTCTGTTGTTTTCACTGCCTGTCTGTTAATTCAGTATGCCATTGGTCTTGTACATTGTATGTTTCAAGTGCCCATAGTACACCGAGTATTGTGACTGTATGTTGTCTCCCTCCCATAATAATCCCCAGATCGTACTCCCTGGAACCGTGCAGGTAGTTTCGCTTTATTGGTATGCATAGATGAGATTGTGCTGATTTATTACTAAATTACAATCTCAACAGCACTTTGTAATAGAAGCAGTAAACTGAAACGTGTACTTTGCGTCGCTCTCTATGTTAATAAGCATGTTAAGTCTCTTTTTGAATATCTAATGATGAAAAGCTAAAGCTGTGAACTGTCACTCCTCCAAGCATTTTTATAATTTCTTAGTTTATTGCGTCAGTATATGTAAATGCAAATAACAGTAAATGCAATACCCCATCACATCACTCTAAGGTAGGTTAAATGTGCCTCGTTTGTGTGATGTAATAGTGTTATAAACATGTTAAATCGTTTCAAAATATGTGCAATTAGGAAATTTTTTACTAATACAGAAGACGAATGCCATATGGTCAAACGCAGGTAATTTCTAACAAAACATCATTTCTCCCATTCTGTTAGTAAACACACCTGGAATACAGTTTTCTCGTTTAATCTAACACCTGTGTCACTCTGTCATTGTTGGGTGAGGAACTAAAGTGGATGTAAACCCATTATGCCTATGCAGTCCTGCAAAATGGAGTTGCCCCGATACGAGTTGGGTAGTAATCAGAAAATAAAAAACTTAAGCTGGAGACTGAATAATATTAATATACAAATACCGCTAAATTAAAATATACAGTCACAGACAACCCAACACTTAATATCTATTCATATGAGAAATATTTTTCCATGCACTGTAGGTTTATCAAATCAATCCTGAAAACCATTTGTCTGGATTCTGTCCTTGTATGACAATGAAACGCAAACAGCATGTAACATAAACATGGAGAGACTATAGGACTTTATAATCTGATGTTACAGAAGAATGATGTAGGCAGGTGGGAAGATCAGGTGACTACTGAAAAGGTACCGAATCTCATTGAGTAGTACAGAAACTTGTGGGACAACATTATCAAAAGCAATGATCAGTTGATAGGACACAACCCGAAGTATTAATGAATGGTCAGTTTCGTGATGAAGGGAATGTGTTTGTCTGTGTGTGTGTGTGTGTGTGTGTGTGTGTGTGTGTGTGTGTGCCGATGCCGGTTCCAGTAGCTAGGAAGAGATGCAGAGACTTGAACTAAACAGAGCAGCGTGGAGAGTTACGTCAAATGAATCTAATCAGCAAACCCAACTCTGCAATTTTTCAAATTATCAAATAGTAATGATAAATTTTAAAGTACATGTTTTTTCAGAAATTCAGCCTTTTTTACTCCACTGATCCTTTAATTAATATTTTTGGCTCAGTCGTAACTGGATCGATACAATACAATGAATTATAGTAATGAATATTAAACAGATATCATTTAATTTTAGGATTGGTAAGGTATGTTTCGTACAGACTCACGGCGCTTTAGCAGGGCATTTTCGTTAAAGGTCCAGTCACGTATTTTTAACCGTGTTTCTTTCCTCTGTGGTGAATCGGACTTCGTAGCAAACTCGATGATGAAGGTGGATCGAGCTGGACGACTTTTTGCTTTAAAGTACGGATCCTTTGGCCATACCAAATCACCCAACAATCTTAAAATGACTAAGGACGCAACATAAAATATGCACAGGTTAGTAATAACAATGTATTGTCAAATAAAAATACAATTAAAAGCAAACTTACGTTATGTAATTACGAGCGCTGTTTGGTTGCGACTCGTCAAATATTAATAAAATAATGTAGTATTAATGGCGGTGTGCCACATACGTCCGATCTGGCCAAGACCCAGGAAACAAAAGGTGATTCTTCCTCTTTCGCCAATGATACGACGATTCAAAATTTTCAAATGTTTCCAGCGGCTGCATACAATATTTACACAGCCGTGGACTATATCTATGGCTCAAATTATTTCTTTTTTTTGTTACTTATAATTAGGTTTTCTGCTAGTAAAATCTCAGCGTGAAAATGTGCCTTTAAACTGCCTCCTGAGTTGCGAGGCGAAAGGACACACCTACAGGCGATCAATTCACTCTAAAGCACATTGACTGTGCGGCTGGTCCCTGCGGAGGTTCGAGTCCTCCCTCGGGCATGGGTGTGTGTGTTCGTCCTGAGGATAATTTAGGTTAAGTAGTGGGTAAGCTCAGGGACTAATGACCTTAGCAGTTAAGTCCCACAAGATTTCACTCATTTTTTTTTTTTTTCTAAAGCACATCACATACATAAGTCTACAAATACACGTATATCATATATAACATACATGTCATAGCATATAATATTTACATAAACCAGATTTTCAATGTCTGAATGTGGCGTGTGCGCCGATAAAAACTCATGTTGCTATTGCGTCTACCGCTCATGAGCAGTCGCGTAAAGTTTAGTACTAGCGCGGCCGTTGGGAAGCGAGTTCATCACACGACACGTAGTTTATACTCAGTCCGTGTGTTCATGTGCACAAGACGTCACAGAGACAAGATTTATCATCATGGATTTCCCAAATGTGGCTTAACATTTAAAACAGGTACAAAATTCTAAAGTTACAACATTCGTTAACATGAAAGTACAAATTCTTATTGCTGATAGTCTCTATCGCAAAGTATTGCTCTTGAAATGTCTTTTTGTTTCAGATACGATGACTTTTCACTACGTGTCGTCGTTCACAGCTCCATGAACCGGAAACATCAGGTAACATTACGATGGTGAGCATTGTTTATGGCTGTTAAATGTCAAAGTCCACGGTTTTGATGCAGGTGCGTGTGCACAATCATTCGTAGCACAGTTTATATTTTTCTCACCCGTTACACTGTTTCTTTAGACTGACGTAACTGGTTTTTTGCCCTAGTTCGTACATCACTGGTGAAAGACTGGTGGTTTCCCATTCCAGAGCATAAGTTCTTGAAGGCATGGAAGCAGGACATCGGACGGCACGATGCTGGCGTCGACCCTTGTTTAGACCAGCTAAGAGTGCCGGCCATATCCGAGAACATTTTCCTCCCTTAGGACCCGTCCAAAATTCCTCCACCCGTCGAGTGGTCTTCATCGTTTTGGATAAAAGCGACCGTAGGTGCAGTAGTGAACCAGTTCTTGCTATTCAGACTTGCAGAGGTACTGAGATGCAGCGCAATATATGTCAACTTGCGATACACTCAAAAGTGTTGCAGCGCTTCACTATGACAGTTTTTCTTTCTCGTGCTTAGTTTGTCAGGCGTTACACAAATATTCGTTCACAAGTTGTTGTGACGTAGTAGAACTGTCCGTCATCAAGTCTTTACTCCAACAATTAGTAACACGACTCTACATTGACAGTTTGTAAACAAATTTCTGACATAAATAGTTCATCAGGCCTATATGCATAGCAATATATCATGAATAGGCTTTTTCAATTATGCGGTTTTGCACACCGGTTTCCTTGTAGTTGCAAGTTCAGCGACATACAGTAAACTTCCACAAATAGTTTCAGGTTATGCAAGTCTCGTAACTTTTCCCATATGGACACATGTAAGAAGTACAGATAACATATACAAACGAGCGTATATCATTTAGCTTAACCTAGATACAGATAAATACATAGAAACATGTTACATTTAGGTTTTTGCATATGAGCAAATACATACAAACACATTACAATTGGCTTTACATTAACATAGAAACATAGTTCTCTTGTCTTCACACAAATATGATTGCTCACATAGAAGTATTTTTCATATAGCTTTACATAAGTTTACAATATTTACGGTATTTACAATCATTGCAAGCTTAGATCTATGTCTTTGCTTTTGCAAATGCTGCCACCTGAAATAGGGGAGGATTAGACACGACATTCCACACCAGCAATAAGACCAAGCCCACAACTACAAATAAGCAAATAACAAATACAATGAACTAACAGCTAACAAAAAAATTACTCGCGACACGAGTGTAAGTGTGCTGCGTAAGCATGGCCTTAGCTACTCTTAAGTGTGCGACATTCCACACCAGCAATAAGACCAAGCCCACAACTACAAATAAGCAAATAACAAATACAATGAACTAACAGCTAACAAAAAAATTACTCGCGACACGAGTGTAAGTGTGCTGTGTAAGCATGGCCTTAGCTACTCCTAAGTGTGTGTGTTCAATGGTGAGATGCGTATCCAGTCAGTTTCAAGGTGAAAGTATAAGAGTGTAGAAATATTAAGTATTCACGCCAATCAGTCGTCAGTAGTCGAATACTGACGGTGCAGATAGTCAATCTCGTAGGCTGAAAATATATCTTATTTACACCCACACAAAAGTTAATATAAAATTTAATTTAAAATTGTAGTTGGCTGCTGTATGTATTCGGCGAATACGAATCTCTTCTTTCTCCTTCTGCTGTGCCAAGAACTGCTGAAATAAAACTCTTATACTACGTAGCTTTTCTGCAGAAGTACTGTGAAGTACGTGTATTTGATAGTTGTATATAGCATAAGCATGATCCATGGATGGGTTTACTGTTGATAATGGTATACACTTAAGGTCACGGTGAGCATGTAGTCGAATAATTCTGTATGTTTTAGTATGCTGCAGCAGATATTCACCAGGATGCGAAATGCTGACAGTGGTATAAGGACCGTCGTACAGCAGACGCCACTTCGCGTTCCGCCGCTGAGGGGCTGACGAAATATGGTGAGTACGCAAAAGCAGTAACATACCAGCTTTAAGTTCCTGCTTCCACTTGACAATGCGAGCGTGTTTTGTTCCTAATTTTGGCTTCCACCCTCAGCGTCGTACAGACGTCCCTTACCATTTCGTTGTGTGTTTTTTGCTGAAAAGAAAGTTTTGGTAACGGCGTTGTCCAATAGTAGTTTTCTTTGCGATCGAACATGAGCTCATTAGGAGTGTACGGAGTTCAATAAACATTGAAGTTGTTGTGTACCACTTCAAATAAAGACAAAAATTGTTACCTAATTGGTACGTTTGGTAGAAATGTAGGTACTCATAAATCCGTTAACCTCACAGAACACACTTAGTGGGGTTACACTGGGGACTATATCTTGTAATACAAATACTTTTAATACTATTGTCTTTGAGAAATTTACGCCACTTGTACCCAGTATAGTATGCAGCATTGTCGGATAACATAGCTTTTGGTTTTCCCACGTGAGGAATGTACTCAAGAAACGACGAAAGATGGCAGTGGCAGCATCAGATCTTATAGCGTAGAGTTTAACATGCTTGGTGAATAAATCGTAAACCTCAAGAATGTATTTCACGCCACCACTGCTTGTGCTTATGTCAGAACTTACAATTTCTAAAGGTTTACTGGGGAGAATAGAATGCAAATCAGTCTTCATAGACAAGTTCAGCTGTTTAGATTTTTGACGGATCGCACATGCTTTGAGTATACTGTGGATCTTGCGCCTCATACTGCGAAAGTAAGAAAAGGTACTAAGCATTGCTATGCACTTCTTGGTACCATAATGACCCCAAACAAAATATGTGTGCCAATTTAGGTTGCGTTTAGAATGCTTAGGAATACAAACACACCAAGTAGTAGCTTCAGGAAGACGGCAATAAACAACACATCATAATGTATCAAATATCGGTTGGACAGAGGATGGTCAGGTTGATTTGTAAGTAGAACTCTTACCTTATTCCAGTGAGGATAAGATTTCTGCAACGTTGACACCTTTCAAACAAAATTCGACATAATACTGCATAAGACGTAATCGGTAAACATTCACATTCTCCAGGTAAGAGTTACATTCATTCGAGCGTTGAGGCAGATGAGACAAAACGTCGGCAATGATGTTGATTTTACCCTTAATATATACAATTTGAAAAGAATAGTTTTGCAAAGATAAAGACGAGCTTGAAAATCTGGGATATACAAGCTTACAAGTTAAGAGAAATGTGAGAGCTTGGTGGTCAGTATAAATTTTAGTGTGCTTACCATACAAATAATAATAAAATACTTTAAAGGCTCACTCTACAGAGAGTGTTTCATGTTCTGTGGTAGAGTACGTGCGTTCACATTCACTAGGTGTGCGGCTCTCAGAACTAGCTATGTTCACATGTTCTTCAGGTTTTACAACTTCAAACAAACAACAGCCTAAGCCAGACGATGAGGAGTCACATATCACACACAAATCTAAATTAAAATAAATTTTTTCACTGATTTGTAAATAAATGATCAAATGAAGAAAGTGATTTCCAATTACTTCTTTTCAGTTATGAAATATTATTTTCACTTTATTTTACGGCACCAGCTGCTAACATACACTGTTACCCTTCAGAGGAACAAATTTCTCACTATGTCCAACAACTTGTCAAAAATGGAACTTTCTTGATAACTTTCCTATTCAATAGCTACATATATCATGTGGCCTCAGTACTCCTTCAAGAGCTGCTAATCATTTCAATATTTGTACAAAACTTCAACACCATTCATCATCATCCATTCTCAGTGCCACCACTCTTGACTTCACAGACCGTACTATCGATTTCTGACGTTACCTTTGTCTTCCCTCCAACTATTTAGCGTCTTTACTCCCACCGCTTTGTTTTTCCACCTATTACACTACATTGAATCATGTGATTTTCCGACGATTTCAATACTCTTCCTAACAATTCATTTACCTACCTTCGCTTCTTATCATCAAACTGCTACAAATGGGTCTGAGTTCAGAATTAATTTAAATGGTCATTTTCCTGTACAAAAATTAAATAAATTGATAATTAATAGGAATAAGAGAGGGCATCAAAAGTCTATGATGATATGGTCACCTTAAACATGTAATTTGGAAGGTCACTCTTTCAGAATAATGTCGACTTTTTTTAATTAAACGTGGTAGTCAAGAGAGATTGAAGAGTATGGTATCTTCGCTCAAGGAGATACGTACGATGTCTGACATTCAATAAATCTTCGAACAAACGGGAGTGTCGAGGCAGGCCGAATTTTTATCGCTCCTCGTTTACATTGCTTTACAATTATCCCTGGCCCCACTGCTAGTCACTGTAATTCTATGATTTCTGCGTGTTTATCATATGTGTTTTTCGTGCTATGTTCACGAAATTCATTCACTTACAGACACAGATGATTTTGACACAATCAAATATTTTCAAACACTTTACGGTTTTATATCTTGGAACAGGACGCTCGAGGGCGTAGTTTTAAACACATCATTTCATTACTGTAGCTAGGAAGTCCTTTTCACAACAGCAGTGCTCCTTTTGTATTATTCTCATTCCAACATAGTTTCCAAATAGATTATAAAAGGCAGTATAACACAAGTTCATATGTGTGGTTACTGAAAATAGTTGTATTAAAAATGTGGCTTGGTGTTGTACTGATATATTGAAGGAAGGAAAAACTTCCCATTCGTTTGCTAATCCACATTTATATTTCATATGGTGTTCCTAAATAGTTCAAGGCATCTGACACAGCAGAATTATTCCCCCATCTTTCCATAACCTGGGCCTTCGCTGTAATGCACTCGTCGTCGACGGGACCTTAACGCAATTCTTTCTTCGTTTAAACATTTAAGAAGACCACTAATATTCGGAGGATATTTCTATAAAATTCATCAAAAGCAATGACAAAGTCAAGGCGTGTACCGTTAACTTTTGTTTATCAGTCACCTGCTTTAAAATGGTTCTAAAGTCAAATAAGCACTAGACGGCGAAACATGATTTTTTTTTTCTTTTACTCAGCGCTACTCATTCCCAGAGAGAACATTTGTGTGTGCTAGTAGTATCACAACTTTCCATTTACATTTGTGTGTCTCACTATTTGTGTTCAACATCCGCTTATTATAATGAATTAGTGTCTCTGATCTGAGTGAATTCCAGATCTGCTGCAGTACTTCTTACCCGAATATTCGGAACTCGTAACATAAAATTACAAAAATGCTGATTTCATTATTCACTGGAATTCTTAAGTACTGGTCTGGTTTCAGAATCAAATTGTTTGACATTAAAGGAATGTGAACACACGATCAATGAGAAAATTTCAGGTTCAGTTTAAGAAAGTCACCATAATCTGTTTATTAAGCCAGGTACAAGCTTTTAAGTCTCAGCTGATGTGTGAAACTAGGCTAATTATTTCCTGATATTTGGGAGAAGTACCAGATCGGCGTTCAACAGCAATATTTGGAGGGTTCTGGATTGTTGTTACTTGACAATAGCTATGCGAAGTTATGTGACTGTCTTGTTGAAAATTTCTGTTGCTTCACGACAGAGCTACTTATCGTTCTGCGTATTTTATGATGATATCTGCCAGTAAACGTCTACTGATTAAGGGCGAGAGTTTACAAATAAAGTAGTCTACGGTTCGTAAGTGGTACTGTATAAGTGCCTAAGTGCCTAACAAATGGAATGATGAAATAAGCAACTGAATGTACGATACTTGGAGAGAGGTGGAGCTGGCAGGTCATCTTGTGTAATACCTACAGAGAGTGTAGCAACGAGCAAATGTAGGATTCATTATAAGAGCTTCTGAGGTTTCGGAAGACGCCTGTATGGAAACCACAAGACGTACTGAAGAGAAACGCATATCTTTGGATAACTCGTAACATATGTGCTCAATACGGGAACCGTTTGTTATATGGAAAACGTAAAACGTGTGTGCAATGTTCATGCATGCACAACGACGGTAGTCTGCTTAGGAAATGTGTTTCATAGTTTCCCGTCTCCAGGCCACGACAATATGGAGTCGATGGTTTGTCTAAAGATTCTCACCCGTATGCCCCATACTGGTTCTCTCTGCCACGGGAATATTATTGGCTTAAAATGTCTGTCCATTGATGTGCGTCTGTTTCTGTGTATGTTGCAATTCTCGTGTAGTCGTCTTCTGAAAGCTAGGGGTATTTGTGAATAACCTTTGGTTTGGTATACGGCTGAAGTTTCAGGGACGAGAGCAAAATGTCTCATTTCTCTGGAATATTTGCCTATGTAATTTTATAGCACGGCTCATACGAGAAAGGAAATAAGTGATCTATGTTAGCACGTGATAAACATTTCTAGTGTCAAAGACCACGTGATGAAAGCTACCCAAAGCTTCTACGACTACTCTTGATAAATGAAATACTCTATACGATTGCGAAGAAGGACATTAATGAAATCATTGATTAATGGATTTAAACGCCTCATATAGTTGAACTGAGAAAATAACTGTACTAGTTGTGCTGCTAACGGAGTAATAATATCAAATTGTATTTATTTCAATGTAGTTAAGTTATAAATATTCAGAAACTATTTTGGGAATTGATTTGTAATGACATTGCTCTGGGTGACGGTAGAATGTAGCATTATCTCGCCAATACATGTTTAAACATAAATTAATTCAAGACAATAAGATCATAAGGTGAAATTATTTGCTTCGACAAATTAATGAAAAAGAGATTCAGAGAAATGATGAGTTTCCATATTTGTTTAAATTCCAACAAATGAAAAGCATAAGTTTGCTTTTGTTCTACAGTATTAATTTTTATTGAGTTAACCGGTTATCGTCTTACAAGGTCATCTTCACACATTTGCAGAGTATTGTCACCAAAGACGTTACAATGTTTCCAAACAACGTTCTAAGAGAAGTAACACATCTAGACTGAAGCAGAAACATACAGTAAGTAACATCTTTGACAGTGTGGTGGTAATGCAATGAAAAAATAAGAAAACTGAACAGTAAATAAATAAAAATGGAGTAGTCAGGAAAAAAATTAACACAAAATAGTTACAGCACGCATACACAAGCTTCTATTAATAAACAAAAGTAATAATATAAAATTAGTACCTGATAAGGCTATATCAGAAGGTATGAAGCATGGAGAGTGACACACAAACCAATTAAAAGAAGAAACAATAATCAATGTGACTACAGAATACGTAATGAACTTAAACAGTATCAATAAGGTAAGGAGAAATAAATAAATGCAGGAAAATGGAGGACTTTGAGGGAACATACATTAAATGCAGTCTTTGAGAGTGAGGTGGTACTGCCTTTTAACATTAACATTATATGCAAAACTGTGGCTATGTAACAGTTTTTATTAAATAAATGAACCAAGTAAAATATACAGACTATTTGATGAGACAACTACAAGAGGTAAACATGGACAGTAATAAAGGTACCAGTTAGAAGAAAGCCTTAACAATTGAAACTACAGTCTAGATGGAATACACAGACAACTTCAATAAGACAAAAGACCTTAATGAATACAGGAAAATGGGAAGATGTAGGAACAGACAGTGTGGGAAGTACAGAACAACAGAGACGATTATATGAAGTTTAGGAGAAAGGAAGTGTTGTGCTGTGTCTGGTCATTTAGGATTATCTGGACTGTGAGCTAGATGTTTGTTAATTTCTAGGGTTTCCGTCAGGTTGAGTTTATGGCTTTGTGAAGCACTTGAGACACTGACTGGTAGTTGTGACCCTCACTCAGTACATGCTCAGCAAATGCGGTGTCAGAATTCTGCAACGTCCAGTTGCATTCATGCTCAGCCAGCCTTGTTGCTATGTCTCTGCCTGAGTGACTGATGTAAAATTTCTCACCATCAGAACAGGTGATATCATATACACAACTTTTGGCTAATAACTGTATCTTATCTTTGTTATTAAATTGTTTTTACATCTTTTGTCGCCTATGTTTAATCTATTTATCATTTCCATTGACTTTAACGATCACTACATGTTTTATCTTGGTGTTATTTACTATATATTCAAACATGTAGACGCCACCTAGCGGAGCATCAGTCCGCTGTGTCTGCAGTGTTCTGCCTGCCAGTCTCACGTAGTATGCAGTGATTTATTCACGACAACCACAAATTGTGTGCCAATATTTGCGTCAAGATTAGAGGTGTGGCATTATATAAGCACAGACGCAAGTCCTTCGCAGAAGGTAAGAACTGTTGCTGTTTCATGGTTCCACTATGAATTTGGCTCTTCTTTGCTGGTCTTGCACAAGGTTTCTTTTTCTTTCTTTCTTTTTTTTTTTAGGCGCGCACCAAACGTTTAGCTACTTGTGGCTAATGCATTACCCACAGTTCCTAAACGCAAATCCCCACTTCACTTTTATGATTTCATAGCTTTCTTAAAAATGTTTCTATCATTTTATCAAGTTACACAGAGCCATATCCGTAATCTGTTTCTGTGTAATATTCTTATGTAAATATTCTGAAGATGCCTCAAAAAGGCTTTGGCTGCCTTTGCATTCTAGTGTGGCTTTTCCTAGTAGACATGCTGAAACGCCCTTAGAAAAGTTAAGAATGACAATGCTGGTAAACATCTACGTTATTTGATTTTCAAACAGCTGAGCAAAACTGATCGTCCTCAGACATTACTCTATTTACTTATTCTGATCAACACTAAACTGACACACAATATTTTTAGTGCAATGCAATCTGACTTTCAATAATCGCTACAAAAGAATGGCCCTGACTAACAATAACCTTTACCTTTCATGAATCACTTATTTAACAAAAATCTTCGTTATTCGAACTACTGCAATACAGCGAGCGCCAATACTGCCAGCTAAATAAAAGATTATAATTACAGAAGGCACTAACTACTGATAGGCATAGTTAGCAAATGAAAGATTTTGATAGAGAACAAACAAGGTATTTACCTTAATAGTGATCAAAAGTCATAATATAATCAGTTCATGACATCCAGTCTTACAAATTTCCATTTTCTGACGGACACATGTCCAGATCGTCCACTCTCAAAATTCTGCCATCTCTCTCCCCACATCCACCACTGCTGGCGGCTCACCTTCAACTGCGCAACGCTACGTGCTGTTCACATCCAACTGCCCAACACTACAATAGCAAATATTCCAACAATGCAAACCAGCTACAGACTGCACACAGCACAGTCAGTGACGTGGCGTTACCAACATAAAAACCTAAACAGCCTACTTGCAATACATTCTCTATTGTTCGATATCTCTCCCACACGACGTTGACTGCTAATAAGCAGTGAGCGAAATTTGCTGAGACAGAGGAATGCTGTGGCAGCACAACAGTTTCTTACGTCAACGGCACGGCATTTGTAGCACAGCAAGCATTTTCAGATGAGGTAGTGTACACTGCTCGCGGCATGAGGAGGCTTGCAGGAACCTGGAGAGGCCTCGAGCTGGAACCAGGACCATCACAGACTGGCTGGAGTGTCAGCCGATGACACTGAGCGGCCTCCCCTCAGCAGGTCCAGTTCGAATCTCGGAACCACAGCTAGCTGACAGTCTGCGGACCAGCGGCTTCACGTACTTGATGATACTGCTCGGTGAGGCTCTAACAACTTAGCTGCGCATTTGACAGATGACAGGTCGAATGCCAGGCGGCGATGGAATTTCTGCCACCAGCTGACCTTGGAGCACAAAACTCGCCCCGGCCTGATGTTCTGTGACAGGAAGTAGCCTCTCATTACATAGTCGGCTGTGGAAATGCAGCCTTGTGCTATAGCATGCAACAGTCTAGTCCACTGCCAAGGGCAGAACTGCGCGTAGCAGGGTGCCACTACAGCTCCCAGGTGCGAAATAACGTTGGTCGCTTGCCCTGGTTGGGTGCGAAGCCCTGGCTGAAGGCAACGCAGGAACAACACCAACTCCATACCTTGTCTGTACTCTTCCACTGGAGTTTCAATCAACTACCAGTACTTCTCTATTACATCCGTCACAAGACATACTATTCCTTCCAGCTTTAGTCAAGAACGATCCACCTCATCGCATTATGCTGTTTCCTCTCCTTCCTTCATTCTCGCACTTAATAGCGTTTATTCAGCTCGTACTACTTTCGTACTCATCGGTCTACATCCATCATCAACGTAATTTTAGTACGCTTGATAGGTTCCCGGGAATTACGCCGGACAATATTGTAGAAACCGCACAATATTTCAGCGAGACAACTGCCCGCCATCTTCAGGTGCTAGTGTCGCATCGCTGAGGAGCTCGCCAATTTATATGTAGGCTTTCTGGAACAGCGCAGGCACTAGCGGGACATAACGTCATCGAAGATCAATCGTAGACAGCGGCGAATACCAGAGCCCTCTGCTGGAGAAACGGGTCGCGGTCTGCGGAAGCGCGCCGCGGCGCGGGAAAATGCGGCCGGGAGCGACGGACCCCGTTCGCGCGCCTGGGGTGTTGGCGCGCGATTTAAGCATCTGCGCTAAGGCTTCCCATCTGCGTTGACTCGGTTCAGTTGCTAATCTGCAGCTGACGATTCCTTAGTGCCGCCAAAGCTGACTCCCAGGCTTTGCTCAGGTGAAACCCCATGTCTCTGTTTATTAGGTCACTGCATATCCGTATTGCGACCGCCTCTTTGATGATGGAGTCCCAGTATGTGGAAGCATGCGAAAGCATCTTGGTTTCTTCATAATTCATGCCGCGTCCCGTGTCAAGGTAGTGTTCAGCAACCGCAGATTTCTCTGGCTGACCCAACCTCGTGTGACGTTTACGTTCGTCGCATCCGACTTTAACCGTACGACACGTGTGGCCAATATAAGACTTCCCACATTGGCACGGGATTTTATATATTCCTGGTCTCCTTAGGCCGAGGTTGTCTTTAACAGATCTCAGCATTGATTGCACTCGTGCTGGAGGCCGGAAAACACATTTAATCAGGTACTTCTTGAAAATTCTGCCCATCTTAAAAGACACTCTATCGACAAACCGTAGAAAAACCAACCCCATGGTGTTCTCTGCTTCTTCAGGTTCTTCATGATGTTTGGAGCGTGTTGGTCGAAATACATTCCGGATCTGCTTCTCGGAGTACCCGTTCTCGGCAAACACAGAGCGGAGGTGGCTAAGCTCTGTCGATAAGCTGTCCTGATCTGAGATGGCTCTAGCCCTATGCACTAGCGTCCGTAATACATCGCTGCGCTGCGAGGGATAATGACAGCTCATAGTTTGTAAATACAAGTCTGTGTGCGTAGGCTTCGGGAACACATTGTGACCCAAGGAGCCGGCTCCTTTTTTACGAACCAAAACATCCAGAAACGGGAGCTCACCATCTTTCTCTACCTCCAAGTGGAAACAGAATCTTGGATGGAGTGAGTTCAGATGTTGCAGAAAAGAAGGAAGCGTTGCTGTCCCACGCGGGCACACCACAAACGTATCATCTACATATCTCCAAAAACATTTGGGTTTCAAAGCCGCCGTCTGAAGTGCTTTGTCCTCGAAATTTTCCATAAAAAGATTTGCTATTATGGGAGAGAGAGGGCTACCCATAGCAACACCGTCAGTCTGCTCAAAATACTGGTCGTTAAATAAAAAGTAAGACGAGGTAAGCACGTGTTTGAAAAGCTGTAAGACGTCCTCTTCCAGCTTAGTCCCTATGAGTTGTAATGAGTCCATCAGAGGCACCCGTATGAACAAAGAAACCACATCGAAACTCACTTGTAAATCGGTAGATTCAAGGCGCAGGTTCTTCAGTCGTCGTATAAAATCTTCTGAGTTACGAATATGGTGTTCACATTTCCCCACCATGGGACTCAGAATAGAAGCCATATGTTTAGCTAGGTGGTATGTCGGGTCACCTATATTACTGACGATAGGGCGAAGCGGAACATTCTCCTTATGTATCTTTGGCACGCCATTAAGTCGTGGCGGATCTGGTGCTCGTTCTCTTAAACTCTTCTTCAGATGGTCGGGAAGTTGGCTGGATTTGAAGAGAGCGGATGTCTTCCTTTGTACGACATCCGTCGGATCTTTCTGGAGACGACGATACCCTGTATCCCGTAGTAAGTCCATCATGTTGCTAAAATACGTCGTTAACATTACCATTGTACCGTAACAGCATCAACACCTGCCGTGATCGCATTTTAATTTTAAAACTTTAAAAATCATAAAATTTATTGAATTTAATTTTTAAAATTATTACTTCTTTCATTATTTTTACATAGAGGCTGTTTCTGAAGGTCAACTGCAAAACTTCGGAAATGGATTACGCACATAACAAGAACAAAAAAGTCAATGTCAACATAGATGCAGAAATGCATCATTACAGATTTATTCAACCTTCAGTTTCTACCAACTGCACGGTAAGTCTGTACCTCCAGCTGGTAGACCCTCGTTACGTATGTTAAATCCTGTTTCACTTACTGGATAAACGAGAGGAAAGTTATACCATAATTTAAACAAAACAAATTTACTCTTTGAAGCCCACCATTGTATGTTAGAAAATTCTCACAATAATATCTCAGTACGATAATTTTCGTCAAGAAGCAAGTCCAAATCGACAACTAGTAACACACTGACAGATGTAACTAGGGCAAACAGTCAAGGATACAGTAGAATACAATGCCATGTGAGAGACAAAACTATAGTACATGCTGGCAATTGCGGCATTATTTTAATAAGAGGTACATTATACTCTGTCCGCAGCTCGTGGTCTTGCGATAGCGTTCTCGCTTCCCGCGCACGGGGTCCCGGGTTCGATTCCCGGTGGGGACAGGGATTTTTCCCCGCCTCGAGATGATTGGGGTTTGTTGTGTTGTCCTCATCATCATCATTCATCCCCATTACGGTCGGAGGAAGGCAATGGTAAACCACCTCCGGTAGGACCTGGCCTAGTGGGCTGTGCGGGTCTACCGCATCGTCCCCTACGCTCTTCGGAGTATGGGACCTCGTCATCATCATCATGTTATACTCTGTTTCCAAGTAAACACTGTACATAGTGAGCTAGATCGTGAAATTCCATATATACAAGCGTAATATCCATATAGATGCCACACTGCCGACCTTTTTACTCTACAATACATCGCAACTGCCGAAAACAAATCAGCTTAAATCATAGAAAACCATCTGATGTGGACTTGCTTCTTGACGGAAATTATCGTGCGTAGTAATTATTGTGAGAAATTTTTTTACGTACTACGGTGGGCTTAAAAGAGAAAATTAGTTTTCTTTGAATAAGTTTGCTGCCGTTTATCCCAGTAAGTGAAATACTATACAACCTCATATTTCTCTGTAAACTGTGTAATGTGTAATGGTTTGATTTAATCGTTTTAGGCTAAGCTTGCTAATGATCATTGACCGAAACTAGTAGCTAATTGTGTAAAATAAATGAAAACTGAAGGTTTTACCATGAGTTTTACAATTGTTTGGCGGCTGAACATCCCCACCTGCAAACATACAGAATAAATGAGAGATTTTACGTCTTCACACAGGTAATAATGCGTGGGGTGTAAGTTGGGCGAATCCCGTGGCCAAGCAGTGGGTCCACCTATACCTATCCCTCGCTCAGCAAAATATGCACTAAGGTGCCTTCGGACAGACAGATTAAATATGCAGGAGCACCATTCTGTATGAAATACAGTTCTGGACGATATGCAAGTGGCATGTTTTCTTAGTGTCGAGGCCATTAAGTACGCGGAAATTTTGTGTAGTTCTGTCCAGTAAGTCTCCCTGTAAGGACGTAAGTTCCTAACAAGCAGTCGCCAACATGTATTTAAGGGAGAACCTCTATTGGTGACACGATTGTATAGTTGCAAGACGATTGGTGTTAGCCCACATTTGCTGGTTATGCAAATTGTTGATTCCGCCCACAGGGAATGTCGCTTCATCTGCGAATAAAACAACAGTTCCAAAGTCGGACGTCACAACACATTGCTGTAGGGACCACTGTCAGGACGTTCGTTAGTGTTGGTGGATAATGCACAGGAGACAAGGCTTGTACACGATGCAGATGGTATGGATTCAGCAAGTTGTCATGTAAATGTCTCCAGGTGGCACATTCCCCTGCAATCCTTACCGCCCTGTGCCGATTCCAGGACTGTCCTCCACACCGTTGAGTAGACTTTCCTCATCGTCTGATGACATACGTCTAGGGTCCATCCGGAAATTCCCAAATTCTCAGTTGTGACGATGAAACCCTTCTTATGTATTTCGGTCTGGTAATCTGCTCAATGGGTAGCGTTTCTAGTACAAGGGACGTGCCTCCATTGCATTGCCATCCTCCAAATCATATATGTAATACATGGTCGCGAGCTCTTTGTTGGTGTACACCACGGGTACGGGCAATAAGAAACCACCCGATACACAGATCTGGTAATGGCTATGGATACAGTTACCGTTCCAAGTGGATACGTGTCGTTTGAGTGGACACTTCACACCACAATTAATATCCACGGATATTCCGAGAGCTACTTATTCGACTGGTGACTACAGTTACATCATTTGCACGTGGTGAAGAATATTCGGGCCCACATCACATTATTGCACGATTTGATTTCTTATAACCGGATTCGTACACTTATCATCTAGCATGCAGCCCTAGTCAGCAATGCGTAACAGTTTCATGCTCGAACAACTCGGTAACTACGCATCTCCGGACCCATGGTCAAATAAGCCTTTTTTCTTATTATTATATGTGAAAACCGTTCGAGAAATGTTGCCATCAAATTTCGATACACCATGTGTAATTAGGCTTTTCTTAAACAATGTAAAATAACTGATCGAAGCGCAGTGTTATATACTGCCAGCGGGTCTTCTCATGTGAAAATGAAGTAAAACTGGAACGAAAAATAGTTGATACTAAAAATACCAGGCGTATTCGGAAAGGAAGCTTCGATTAGGTGCGAAGTGGAAATCACTGTGAAAATCGCACAGAACTTTGCACAGATATGTTGGGCAGTGGCTTATGTGTGCCTGTCGATCGCTTCACGCCGCTCTTTTCAGTTCAGAGTGGAAAGTGATTATGTGGAAATGCCTAAAGCAACAGTGACTCCCGCCATGTATGGGGATCTGGTGAGAAATTTCGCCTGCTCCTATGCAGCCTACATAATGTAAATGTCATGCGTTTATTTCTTCAAGACAAGTTTCAAACGCAGGGCAATGAAGACGCCCCTGCAGCGTTTTTGATGGGAAGTGTTTGATCACCGACGATAAAGCCATTAATAGGCTCTCTCTGTTGTTCAATTCTGCTCATATGAACCGCGGGCTAGGAAGACAACATTTTGGCACAAACAACGAAAAGTAGACCAGCATAGAGTTTCGTCCCGCCTCAGTGTTGTGTCCCCGGAGGCGGAATACAGTCCAAACAAGTACATATAAACCAAATACAGGTTTACACAGAATATTTACACATCGCTGCACGACTGGCCCCTGTGGTGTCATCACCAGACACCACACTTGCTAGGTGGTAGCGTTTAAATCGGCCGCGGTCCGGTAGTATACGTCGGACCCGCGTGTCGCCACTGTCAGTGATTGCATACCGAGCGCCGCCACACGGCAGGTCTAGAGAGACTTCCTAGCACTCGCCCCAGTTGTACAGCCGACTTTGCTTGCGATGGTTCACTGACAAATTACGCTCTCATTTGCCGAGACGATAGTTAGCATAGCCTTCAGCTACGTCATTTGCTACGACCTAGCAAGGCGCCATTATCATTTGCTATTTATCTTGTGATGCATGTACCGTCAGACCGATGTTCACCAATTATGGATTAAAGTTAAGTATTCCAGAAGCTACGTACCTTTTTTGCTAGTCTCTATTCCTTTAACTGTTCCAGACATCACGCCATCCTGCGTGAGCTTAAACGCGTGCCTTTCGGCTACCTGTCATAGTGGATTGGCTGTCTTGCCAGTCCACAACAGCCCCTATAAGCGTAGGCCAGCACGGGTCCGAGCCAACTCTTGACTGACCTGGCTTCTGACGTAGTGCCAGAGAAACAGAAACTGTAGAAAGGGTAAATTCCCATACGTCAGTCACTTACACGTCGCCACTCCCACCCCCTGCCTGCTGCCTCGCCTCCTACATCGCAATAACTTAAAGCAACGCTGCAGTTGCCTGCCTCGCAGTTTTTCCACTCCAACCAAGTCGAATTTGCGGAATGCACAGTGGCTGCTTTCTGTGATGAGGCTACTGGAATGTAAGTACAACGCCACGACGAATGTCTCAGTCGGAGCGGTGACTATTTACAGAGGTACCTGAAAGTTTGGCCAACGGTTGCGACCAAAAAATTTTAGATTTTAACTGCGTTTTTCATTTCGCGACCGATCGGACCTCACTTTCCGAATAGCCCTCGTACATAAAGGAGAGCTGACTCCAGTCATTCGATCATACATATATAATCATGGTAAAATGCTTTGAAAGTAACCTTGTAGTCAGGTCTGAAGTTGAGCCCTAGTCACAGTCGAGAATGGTTGCTACTGATAACAGCTGGTTTAGTAAGTGTCTCTATTGGTAATGATTTCATGTAGCAGCGCCCAATTTCTCAGGAGTATCTTAAACAAAAAAAATACATCACGTGTGATTAATGCAGTTTCGTATTTCATTTCAGTTCCTTTTATAAAAGATGCACAAGGAAACCAGTGAGACAAAGGTATTGTTCACCTGGTGCTGTGGACGTATGGGCGGGATAAAAACTGCATTTACTGACAGACTTGACCTCGTCGTAATGGCACCTCAAATCGAAACGTAGGTTCTGTCTAAGAAAGGAAATGGAATTATCTGGGTGTCGCTGTAACGTAGGCAATGTGAGAACTGGTCTGAGGGCAGTAGACTTCAACAGTCAGAGTAAAGCACCACCTACATCTACATCTACATCTACATTTATACTCCGCAAGCCACCCAACGGTGTGTGGCGGAGGGCACTTTACGTGCCACTGTCATTACCTCTCTTTTCTGTTCCAGTCGTGTATGGTTCGCGGGAAGAACGACTGTCTGAAAACCTCCGTGCGCGCTCGAATCTCTCTAATTTTACATTCGTGATCTCCTCGGAAGGTATAAGTAGGGGGAAGCAATATATTCGATACCTCATTCAGAAACGCACTCTCTAGAAACCTGGCGAGCAACCTACACCGCGATGCAGAGTGCCTCTCTTGCAGAGTCTGCAGAGTCTGCCACTTGAGTTTGGTAAACATCTCCGTAACGCTCTCACGGTTACCAAATAACCCTGTGACGAAACGCGCCGCTCTTCTTTGGATCTTCTCTATCTCCTCTGTCAACCCGATCGGGTACGGATCCCACACTGATGAGCAATCCTCAAGTATAGGTCGAACGAGTGTTTTGTAAGCCACCTCCTTTGTTGATGGACTACATTTTCTAAGGACTCTCCCAATGAATCTCAACCTGGTACCTGCCTTACCAACAATTAATTTTATATGATCATTCCACTTCAAATCGTTCCGCACGCATACTCCCAGATATTTTACTGAAGTAACTGCTACCAGTGTCTGTTCCGCTATCATATAATCATACAATAAAGGATCCTTCTTTCTATGCATTCGCAATACATTACATTTGTCTATGTTAAGGGTCAGTTGCCACTCGCTGCGCCAAGTGCCTATCAGCTGCAGATCTTCCTGCATTTCGCTACAATTTCCTAATGCTGCAACTTCTCTGTATACTACATCATCATCCGCGAAAAGCCGCGTGGAACTTCCGACACTATCTACTAGATCATATATATATATATATATATATATATATATATATATATATATATATATATATATATTGTGAAAAGCAATGGTCCCATAACACTCCCCTGTGGCACCCCAGAGGTTACTTTAACGTCTGTAGACATCTCTCCATTAATAACAACATGCTGTATTCTGTTTGCTAAAAACTCTTCAATCCAGCCACACAGCTGGTCTGATATTCCGTAGGCTCTTACTTTGTTTATCAGGCGAGAGTGCGGAACTGTATCGAACGCCTTCCGGAAGTCAAGGAAAATAGTATCTACCTGGGAGCCTGTATCTAATATTTTCTGGGTCTCATGAACAAATAAAGCGAGTTGGGTCTCACACGATCGCTGTTTCCGGAATCAATGTTGATTCCTACAGAGTAGATTCTGGGTTTCCAAAAACGACACGATACACGAGCAAAAAACATGTTGTAAAATTCTACAACAGATCAACGTCAGAGATATAGGTTATAAAGGCAAATTTGCATGCCGTGCGTGAGTTTCCTCGGAAACGCGAAATCTTAATTAAATAATTAATCTCTGACAAATAAATAAAGACTATGGCACAGAACTGCAGCGCTATGCCGCTGAGAAAACAAAATACAATGATGACACTCTTATGTTTGATTAAGAAGAAGTCGGTCGAGGAAAATAGCTGAGGCTGGAAGCACCTATATTTTATTTACTGGCACACCGCCATATTTGATGTTATATAAGAACATTGCGAGTTGCAATCTTACTAGGCACTCGATTCTGTAAAGAATTTATATTTATGAAAGTAAGTAGAATTATTTAACTATAGGCTTATTCGTTGTATATATCTGATTTAGCTAACTGTGTAAACTTTTTATGTTTAGTAGACAGTCACCTCTGTACGATGTATTGACATGGCTGGCAAATTATTCTAATATTGAGATTTAGATTTGAGTCCGTACCTACCGCAGCAGTCTTTGGAAACGATTTAAATACGAAGTCCGATTATTTGAATCACATTTCACGGTCAACTACGAATAACATTGCATTTACTAAAAAGCCATTGTCAAGTGTCTGATACCAAACAATTAAACGTCCACGTTCCAGATAAGCGAATATTGATTACATCCAATCACTATCATACATATACAATAATCAATATTTTATTTTATTTATTTATTTTATATTGGCCACTGCGTGTCGGACTTGTTATTTTGTCATTTGTTACATTGTTCTCTTTGTTTCATGTGAAAAATCAACTTTCTGGACCTGGACTTGAATATACGAGAAATAACAAAAATCTTAAGATATTTGCCAATTCTAAAATTTTGCGGGAAGACGCAACGAAGCTTCCAGCAAAATAAGGTAACACGCAGCATCTTTGCATTGGCAGGCTTGACCAGATGCATAATTCAGTGTATTAGTAGATTCTGAAGTATTTCTTTCGCGTGTAGCAGTTTTCAGTGCTAAATTTCATTCTCAGTACTTTTCCTTAAACAATAACTTCTGCAACAATACCAATACACGAGTGCACAATATGGCCGACTTCCGTACGATACGATGTAACATGGCCAGCAGCCATTAAGAATAATCCGGTATTCAGTTTACATTTTTAAATTGACAAACAGCCATTGTTGCTACGAGCGATTCATGTTCAACTGCATTTTATTTTAAAACCAGTGCCAAACTTTATTTTCTTGAAACATATATTACGTGTGGCATGGTCATAACTAGAAAACAATACGCAAAGATGGAACAGCAAAGACATACTATTCAGATGCAAACCGACTCGGACGCGAGACAAATGTTTGAAAATGACTTTACGACAGCAACCGGTAGTGACGATTCATCAAATATTGACGCAAGTGTTAACGGAAATTTTGACAATAGGTCGTCCACCACAAAAATTTCAAAGTCTCAGTCAGAGCCCGTGTTAATACATGATGTTGTGACTTGGCAAGACAGCCAAGTCACTGTGAGAGGAAGCCGAAAGGTAAGCGTTTAAGCTCACGCAGGCTGGCGTGAGGTCTGGAACAGTTAAGGGAATTTATAGTAGCAAAGAACATAAGTAACTACTGGAATACTTAACTTTAATTCATAATTGGTGAACATCGGTCTGACGGTACATGCATCACAACATAAATAGCAAAGGATAATGGCGCCTTGCTAGGTCGTAGCAAATGACGTAGCTGAAGGCTATGCTAACTATCGTCTCGGCAAATGAGAGCGTAATTTGTCAGTGAACCATCGCAAGCAAAGTCGGCTGTACAACTGGGGCGAGTGCTAGGAAGTCTCTCTAGACTTGCCGTGTGGCGGCGCTCAGTCTGCAATCACTGACAGTGGCGACACGCGGGTCCGACGTATACTAAAGGACCGCGGCCGATTTAAAGGCTACCACCTAGCAAGTGTGGTGTCTGGCGGTGACACCACACATGACGTCACGTCTAATGACACGGCAGGGGCAGTGACCTTGCGAACAGTAAACATTGCCAACATGTTACAAATGCTAATGAAACGCAGAAAATATGGCAACCTTAAAGACACAAAACCACGAAATTAAATCTGATCTCATAGCAATCAGGACATGTAATGACACTTTATGTAAACGTGGGGAACTTATAGACGCCACACTAACCAAACAGATGACTGAACTCAGTACGAAATTTTCCAAGCTCAATACGATACAAGAAAAGACTACAAGTGACGTAGCACTTTTACAGACACAAGTAAAAAACCATAATGTCACGTGTGAAGCTCTTACTGAACAAATTCGAACATATCCTTCAGTACATGACAACCTTGAAAAACGAATTACTGACGTGCAGAATAAATTTGACGATGTTGAACAACACCTGACTAACAGATTACAATCTGATGCCACAGCTCATTTTCAAGGTATTAATAAGGAATTTCATGATTGGGTAGAAAACAAAGACAATCATTTTGATAGATGCATACGTGAAAGTTTACCAACAATTGTGCACGACTCCGTAGCAGAATACATCACTAACAACAAACAGCTGATTAGTGACGCAGTGCAGTCTGTCACTGCACCAATGACACAATTCACCGATCAACCACAGTCTGAATGTAACGAAAATATCAGTCAAAATGTACAGTTCAGAAACCAATATACATACGAGTATGACGCACACATACCGCACACAACAAACACACAAGAACAAAACACACCACGACAACAACACATACCACGACGTGCAAACACAAACACAAGCTATTATCATGGTAAACTACAGCAACATTATCGTAATTACTCGCCATCTGAACATTACAGTAATTACAGTGGAACAAATCCATATCATAATGCAAAGGAAGAAGAAAGCTTAATAAAACACAGGCAATTTCAGACTTTTATCCCAGAAAAACGAACCATTCATCCGGTGATTTTTCTTAAATCTTTTAGTAACGCATTTCCACGCACTTGAAGTGACCGGAAAAAGATTTCATATATTGTCGGTTACATCCAAGGCGATGCAGCTGTCTGGGCATACAGTCAAGCTGACGTATGTATCACGTACAGTGAGTTTGAGCGTGCCTTTTTGAACAAATTCTGGTCGCAATCCGTCCAGGAGTGACTCAGAAGACAAATTTTAGAACCTGTAACTTTTAACAGTAAAAATGGTAACTAACGCAGATATTTTGAAAAATACTTGAACATCGGACATTTTTTGGACGAACCAGTCGCAACACGTGATATACTCCGTGCGTTGAAGGCCAAATTGCCTTTCAACATTAAAGAAAAACTCTTACATATTCCGGATGACGATCCAGATTATTTTTTAACAGCTTTAGATTCGGTTGACATGTTACTAGAAGATCAGCGCTTCGCGCAGCTAAACAGCAGCCACAATGTTTATACTAGTGGTATGCAAAACATTCAGGCTTGCCAACTCAATTCTGGCGCGCCCACAGTTGGATACGCGATACAGCAAAAACAGCAAACTCACATGACGTCTCAATACGGAAATCAAAATCAACACGCGTATTCCAATACAAACAACATTTAAAACAGTAATAACACTTCATGCGGCAATCCATACAAAAGGCACCGCGGTAATAACAACAACAACAACAACGGTAACAACGGATACAAATGTAACAACAAAAACACAAACAGAAATAGAAATAATAATAACTACGAGCCAAGACAGCATCAAGGCAGGACTCGTAGCGATCAATACTTTCATTCAAACACTGCTATACCACAGCAGCCACCAGGACAAAATTGGAGCATACCTTACGACCGACAGGTAAGTCATAATGCGCAACAGCAACAACAACTGCAAACGGTTGGAGATCACAACAGGCAACATCCGAATGTGAATATAATAGAAGTGACACATGATACACAACCTCAGTCTCTGTCAGTATCTAATACAAATGCTAATCCAACAAACTAGAAACAGTCACTTCTATGCCCCGGGTCGTGGCTGAAGAATTCTTGGGGGGCGACTTCAATGTTAATCAGTTATTTGACACCACCATTGAACAACAAAATATTGATTCGCCTAATAATTCTAAACAAAAACTACCTGTTTTATTTATAAGATACAACCACAATGAGAATATATCAGATGAACTTTTGCAAGACAGTACACAATGTCGTTCAGACACAAATGAAATTGTTTTAGCATCTACTACTGGTGTAGTAGGTGGGATTCCAACTACTATTATCTTAGATACAGGTGCAGCTGTGAGCGTTTTGTCTTTTAATTTCTATAAAAAGACGTGTGAATTGGAGCCTGTGCCTGAGTTTCCCGCTCAAAACTGTAAAATAACTACTGCTCTAGGTAATAAGTCATGTAGGGTTAAGAAGCAAGTTTTTGTAAACATTAAAATAGGTAATGGAACCGTACAATGGCCATTCCTGGTTGTACAAAACCTTGTGACAAATTGCATATTAGGATTAGATATTATGAGCGAGAAGGACTGCACTATAGACTTCTCCAAAGATAAATGTATTTTAAATGATAAAGGCAGAGTAATTATTAATGATTTGGGCAGGAGAACTCTAAAGCATGACAAATACAGTGTGCCGGCCGCGGTGGTCTAGCGGTTCTAGGCGCACAGTCCGGAACCGCGCGACTGCTACGGTCGCATGTTCGAGTCCTGCCTCGGGCATGGATGTGTGTGATGTCCTTAGGTTAGTTAGGTTTAAGTAGTTCTAAGTTCTAGGGGACTGATGACCACAGATGTTAAGTCCCATAGTGCTCAGAGCCATTTGAACCATTTGAACAAACACTGTACAAGGTACAAGGTTCAGATAGTACTTGACAAAGACATTCAAGACACGCACACACACTCATCTGCAACAGAGCTAATGGACTTGAAAACATTGCTTGATCATAAGATAGATGAAGCTACAGCTCTCAGTGTACATGAACGTATGAAACTACAGGAAGTGTTATCCAAATATTTACAAGTTTTTACCAAACGATTAGGTGTTATCAACACGTATGTGTACAAGATTGAAGTTAAGCCTCACAAGATCTTCTACCACAAGACATATAACGTACCGTTATCTCAACGACCTGCTGTGTGGCAAGAACTAAAACAAATGTTAGACTGGAAAACCATTGAACCATCCACCTCGCCATACTGTACTCCTCTACTTGTTGTAAAAAAATGGTAGTATTAGACTAGTATTAGACGCACAGATACGAAACAAACATCACACAAACATAATAAAAAGAAAACAAAAATTCAAGGCAGGAATGCTTGTACTACTTCGTACTCATCATAAATCTGTAGCACTCAAACGACGCAATGCTAAGTGGCGTCTGCTATATGAAGGACATTATATTATTGTTAACATACCGCATCCTGGTGCGTATCTGTTACAACATCCTAGAATTAACAAAATTATTGGGCTATACGCACACCGAGATCTTAGAGCATTTCATGCTAAATAATGTCAAAGTCATATCCGTGAAAACATTGCTAAGAAACTCGCAAAACTCTGTTTGCTACAACATAGATAATAAGTAGTATAGAAATTTTCATTTCAGCTGTACCAGTGACGCAGTTGAAGACAGAAGAACTTGTCTTTCAACGCCGCGGCACTACCAAGAAGACTGAATATTAAGGTAAAATTTATGATTACGTAGCAGTGAATGATGTATTAATTTTTCACGGAACATTTGTGACTGTAGGTACCACTAACTTGGTATGACACCTGACGAACCGACAGACGTCATCTGTGAAGGGACCTTTTACTTCGAGAAATAGATTAGACGCACATCTCTCAGCAAGAAAAGCATCTACCAGTAGCCAAGACCACACAGACACTATACACACACGCACAAAACGCGAGGAATCTAACAGTTTTCCGTCTCTTATTATTTTGAATATTTATTGAGTAGTGAAAACGCCTGGTCTTGCCTACTGATGTAATGAATGTTGTGTCTAACCTATCTTAATTTCAGATGACATCACAAAAAACATCGATAAAATCCCAGCAAAACCGTTCAAGAGAAAGTAAATATCTGCAATTCATGTAATCAAATGTGACATAATGTAATAATTTATAGCTATGTAATGATGATGTAAACATGTTTATGTGTAACTGTATTATGTTTATGCTAAGAAAATATGTGACGTGTATATGCATGATTACTTATGTTTTTTTTAAAAAATGATGTATAATGTAACTGTTACTATGTGAAAATTTGAACGATAACGAGTGCCAAAATGTGAAAAACTTTAAAAAAAATTGCATAGTGAACGACTGTTCACGGACTTTAACGTACATTACTAAGTCTGCAACTACGCAGAAAACTATGTGAAAGAAACTGTTAATGACATTCATCATGCATCGTACCTTTGTAAACGCGATGAACAATTTCTTTGATTAGTAACTACGTTCATTTAGGTGAGCTACATTTTAAAAGAAAAACTGAAAATGTGAAGTGCATAATTGGTGCATCGTCTAGTGACATTACTACAGTACCTAACATCAAGATGTTAACTGGATTAAATGGTCACAACGTGCATGTCCAGACAACAACACGACGAGTGGAAGAATTTTGGTTGGAACTTCAGGGAATGGAATGTTCTCGAAATGTGACGGACACACTTACCTGGACTGTCCAAGGATCGACGCCAGCTATGTGCCGTCCGAGGTTCTGCAACAAAGCTTCCACGGAATATGGAAAACGAACTGCATATGGACCAATTACTCGACGGGTCACGTCTGATCTGTAATAAACAATGCTTTTTGTCACAACGAACTTCATCACAACGACTATAATGGAAATAGGAAATGGACATGCTTATGTATCAAGTACGTTGTTATACAGCGATGTTACTGGGATCAAAAAACTTTCCCATGACGACACTAACCTGTGAAACATTACTGTGCACCAGATGAATATAAACTGTAATAACGACACGATGTGTATAGGTCAACGCACCTGAAACAAAAAGACATTTTTCTTTTAAGCATTTCAATGCAATACTATGTAACTAAGATATTCAAGAATCTAAAGTTGTATTGATTATAACACATATCGTAATTTTAAAATTAAGTTACCTGTCATAGAATGTACTCTTCATATGTAATCTTGGTGGAATATTTTCTTTGTGCGACGACCAAGAAACGCGCGCGCACACGAACAATATGAACTGTAATACTGTGCCGCGTGATGTAAATTTACGATATAACGGCAGTGCCGGAGTCACATAGACGCTTCTGCGCATGCGCGCACTCTATTTTGCAAACATAAGAACTTTTACGGCGCACGCGCGTCATTCAAATTTCGTACATAATATACTGTATAATGTATGTCATGTAAATAGTTGTAGATAACTTAGATTTTCTTGTGCCTTTAGGTGAATTGCTCGCCTGCAGGTGTGTCCTTTCGCTTCGCAATTCAGGGGGCAATATAAAGGCACATTTGCATGCCGTGCGTGAGTTTCCTCGGAAACGCGAAATCTTAATTAAATAATTAATCTCTGACAAATAAATAAAGACAACTGCAGCGCTATGCCGCTGAGAAAACAAAATACAATTATGGCACTCTTATGTTTGATTAAGAAGAAGGAGGTCGAAGAGAATAGCTGAGGCTGGAAGCACGTATATTTTATTTACTGGCACACCGCCATATTTGATGTTATATAAGAACATTGCGAGTTGCAATCTTACTAGGCACTCGATTCTGTAAAGAATTTATATTTATGAAAGTAAGTAGAATTATTTAACTGTAGGCTTATTCGTTGAATATATCTGATTTAACTAACAGTGTAAACTTTTTATGTTTAGTAGACAGTCACCTCTGTACGACGTATTGACATGGCTGACAAATTATTCTAATATTGAGATTTAGATTTGAGTCCGCACCTACCGCAGCAGTCTTTGGAAACGATTTAAATACGAAGTCCGATTATTTGAATCACATTTCACGGTCAACTACGAATAACATTGCATTTACGAAAAAGCCATTGTCAAGCGTCTGATACCAAATAATTAAACGTCCACGTTCTAGATAAGCAAATATTAATTACATCCAACCACTATCATACATATACAATAAATAATATTTTATTTTATTTCATTTATTTTATTTATTTATTTATTTTATAAGGTCTATAGTTTTGCGCATCTGCTCGACGACCCTTCTTGAAGACTGGGACTACCAGTCCTCTTTTCCAATCATTTGGAACCTTCCGTACCTCTAGAGACTTGCGGTACACGGCTGTTAGAAGGGGGGCAAGTTCTTTCGCGTACTCTGTGTAGAATCGAATTGGTATCCCGTCAGGTCCAGTGGACTTTCCTCTGTTGAGTGATTCCAGTTGCATTTCTATTCCTTGGACACTTATTTCGATGTCAGCCATTTTTTCGTTTGTGCGAGGATTTATAGAAGGAACTGCAGTGCGTTCTTGCTTTGTGAAACAGCTTTGGAAAAAGGTGTTTAGTGTTTCAGCTTTACGCGTGTCATCCTCTGTTTCAACGCCATCATCATCCCGGAGTGTCTGGATATGCTGTTTCGAGCCACTTACTGATTTAACGTAAGACCAGAACTTCCTAGGATTTTCTGTCAAGTCGGTACATAGAATTTTACTTTCGAATTCACTGAACGCTTCGCGCATAGCCCTCCTTACGCTAACTTTGACATCGTTTAGCTTCTGTTTGTCTGAGAGGTTTTGGATGCGTTTACACTTGGAGTCAAGCTCTCTTTGCATTCACAGTAGTATCCTAACTTTGTTGTTGAACCACGGTGGGTTTTTCCCGTCCCTCACAGTTTTATTCGGCACGTACCTGTCTAAAACGCATTTTACGATTGCCTTGAACTTTTTCCATAAACACTCAACATTGTCAGTGTCGGAACAGAAATTTTCGTTTTGATCTGTTAGGTAGTCTGAAATCTGCCTTCTATTACTCTTGCTAAACAGATAAACCTTCCTTCCTTTTTTTATATTCCTATTAACTTCCATATTCAGGGATGCTGCAATGGCCTTATGATCACTGATTCCCTGTTCTGCACGTACAGAGTCGAAAAGTTCGGGTCTGTTTGTTATCAGTAGTTCCAAGATGTTATCTCCACGAGTCGTTTCTCTGTTTAATTGCTCGAGGTAATTTTCGGATAGTGCACTCAGTATAATGTCACTCGAAGCTCTGTCCCTACCACCCGTCCTAAACATCTGAGTGTCCCAGTCTATATCTGGTAAATTGAAATCTCCACCTAAGACTATGACATGCTGAGAAAATTTATGTGAAATGCATTCCAAATTTTCTCTCAGCTGTTCTGCCACTAATGCTGCTGAGTCGGGAGGTCGGTAAAAGGAGCCAACTATCAACCTGGCTCTGTTGTTGAGTGTAATCTCCAGCGAGGGGACTATCCTCGGAGTGCTGAAGACAGAGGCGGGGCGGTTTCTGCGAGCAGAGATAAGACGGCGGCGAGCTCTGCGATATGTTACCGCGTCAGCCAGCCGAGTCGATTGATGCGGCCCTGGAAGTTGGCGACCGCTTAGCGGCTTAGGGCGCCGCACCGGGCATCCCCCCTCCCCTCCCGCCCTGCCCTCTCCGCAGTCTAGGGGCAGCGGCCTCTGGAAGTGGAGGGGCTACACGTACACCTGGTCCCAAAGGGAAGACCTGAACCTGAGGAGGAGAGATATCTGGTAGTAGTTACATAGGACGAGACCCCTAGTATTAAGTAGGTGTTACTTTACTTACACATAGACGGAAGAAATGTTTATGCTGTCTGTGAGTATGATGTGATGTATCACTAACCAGTTCGACACATGAACACTATTGGAACGCATTATAAATACGTAAAAATGTGGTGAAATTGCCACACAAGGCACAAATAGCCACAAAGACCCATCGCTGTATGATCACACGAATTCCGAAGAGCCCTTGAAGGATTCAGAATCATTAAACATCTGGGGCTTACCTGTCTGGTGGTACGTTAAAGTGGAACGACAAAACAAAACTATTCGTGGGAACAACTGGTGCCAGTTTGCGATTGGTTGGAAGAATCCTGATAAACTGTAGTCCACCCATGAAAGAGCTAGGCCACAAAACAAATGTTTGGCCGATATATCACTGAAGGCCCTCAGTCTAGGACCCTTAACAGATGGTATTGATAGTGTGAGGAGAGAAGCTGCGGTGAAGCACGGTGTGTTTCGTAATAGGATCTTTTTAGTAGTGATCAGACAAGTGGCAAACAGGTGCTAATTCAATTGCACAGAAAGCAGAGAAACATAAGGCATCGAGCTTTGGTGTTTGCTTCACTATGAGACTTTCAGTAGCGTACGTTCGTAGTGGATTTGGCCAGGAACTGTATCTCGAGAAAAGGCCATGTCAGTAAAATTAGAAAGATCTGATATTACAATGACGTTCGTCAAGGATCACCTTTTCGCGGTTGGGAAATAGAAGGAAGAAATAGACCACGAAAAATGTGTTGTGGAGTATGGATGTACATATTGATGAACGAATCGGAGTAATGTGAAACAGAAAACTAGCGTCAGGCTGATATACAGGTTTATTCTTTTTAATTTGCGTTGTCAAGGGAATGCAGAATCATTACTGTACCTAAAATAATAAAGGCAGTTAACTGCAACAATTATATTACACTATCAATGCCACCAAAACACTCATTGGTTCATTTGAGAGCAGGATGAAAGGAAAAACAGATTAGTATATTGGTGAACACAAATGTGGATTCAGAGGAGGGAGAGGAACAAGAGAAGCAATTTGGCCTTGCTTATGCAATTATAGAGAAGGATGGATATAAATAGAACTGAGAATCCCTTGAGTGAATCAGAACAAGTTTTTGACAATGTAAACTGTGAGCTACTCTTTAGGACGGTGAAACAAATAGGACTGGACTGGAGGGAGAGAACAGTGGTTACTGAATTGTATCGGAACATAAGCACACAAATAAAAATGGCAAAGGTAGAGGAAAAGCTCTTGATTGGAAAAGGAGCTATTTATTTAATGCGTTCATTGAACAGGCTGTTCAGATAATGAAGGAGAACACAACAGGAATAGAAACTATTGTGAAAGGATACGTTGTGTTTACTGATGATATCGTAATACCTAAAGACCCCGAAAACAAATGAATACAATGCCGCAAGTCTTGCCAGACACTCTTCAGATATGGAAAGTAAAAGTGACCAAACGAGAAACAAAAGTTTGGATATCATGGAAAAAATATGAAACAAATTAAAACCAATATACTAACTGACGTAAACAAAATTAATAACATGAAACAACTTTGTTATCGCGGTAATATAGTCACAGAGGAAAGCAAATGCTTAATGGAAATGAAGAGGAGGTTTGCATTGCCGAAACGTGTATTTATGGATAAGATAAACAGTTTAACAGGCAAATATATGAATACAGATGTCATAAAATCCATTACAAAATAGTTAATGAAGATTACGAAAGCTGGGCTACCGGTCATTTGGAAAGGAGGTGAGTTGAAACTGCTGTTAAGTGTATATGGCCGAAAATGAGACGAACGAACTGGACGGAATGAAAAACCAATCTGGGAGTTCTAAGGAAAGTCAATGAGGAGAGACGATTGACAAAGCAAATGGAAAAGAGCAAAAATAAAAAATGGGCTTGTTATCGGGCATTTTCATTATTAACATTCGTGAAATGAAAGTGTTGGGAAAGAAAGGGAGATGACTGCATAGGGTGAAGCATTTGAAAGTTGCTGAACAGTCAGTGACAGAAGAGAAGTCACTAACTCTTAGACAACGTAAGTATGGTATCAAGAATCCATTGCCAGTAACGGGGCTGATGGTGATTATTCCGAACATCTAAGGTAGTAATTCGTTTCTCGGACAATTGTTCCATGTCTAGTAAAGGGAGAATCATTATAAAATTTCTATAAAAAGAAGAAACTTTCACGATGGAACCACGTTACTCATTTTGCTTATAGGACGTGAACATGCAGCTGCAAGCTCGGATTTCTATTAAAAGACAATTGCCCCATGTTTCACTGTTAACAGCACTATCTCGCAGAAGGTGGATAGTGCTATGAAGTTGTTCTTGTTTTTTGTCTGATTTTGGTCCTTACTGTACTATTCTGCAACGCATAGTGCGAGGTGCCGGGGCTAGTAGTGTATTTATCACTAAATTCTACTAGAATCCACATGTGTAAATCATGCTCTAAGCCCCCCCTATTCTAACTCCGACTTTTGCTGTTGCACAAGGATAAAACAAATACGCGAACTGACTCTAATCAACCCTGCTAGTGGAGTAGAAGAGAGTTTGGCACCTGCAATAATTTAATTTGATAAATAAGTTAAATAAACAAAGGTTTCATTAGCATAGTGAGGAATGATAGGGTTGCTCTATTGATTAACAGAAAGAAAGTTCTGTCCAAAATAACAATATGATTTATTAAGATTAAACGCAGAATAGTAAAAGAGACACAGGAAATATAAAACATCAAATTGGCTAAAATTGGAGATTCATACAAACACAGTAAAGGTGAAGTTGTCCCTAACTTAGATCGTGAGGTTTAAGACGAAGTGGTATGTGGAGCCAATTCCTTTCCACTCAAATCTCAAGAGAGACACACAGCTAACCCAATAGTAATTGCTGCTACTCGAAACTGAACAAAGTTAGAAAAGGATGAACAGGCGCGCTCTGCTGAGCTCTGATTATCACCTAGGAAAATCCCTATCTGCCGGTGCTGCGGACGTACATTACCAACAGTCTTCTTATCTCCCAGAACACGATCTGGCGTACCGCAGGCGAGGGCTGGTTGCTCCGACGTCCTCGACCGAAAGGCGACTGCCGACTACCCAGAGCACCCGCACAGGCCGAACACCGAACATTCCCGCCCCCACGACAGTGGCCGTGGTTACGTTCCAATCAGCAACTCGAAAACCGGCGGAAATTCCACTCCATTGCCGGAGCACTACCATTCCACCAATGGAGATTCTTGGCGCCAATTTCTGTGCTGATTTTGCATAAAGTGCGGGAATTTTCCCGCCACAACTGCGTGGGTACACAAGTCATTCCCACGCCTCGCTGGTAGCCCGCCAGAAAGTGTTTTCGCAAAGTTTCTCTGAAGTAACGGAACCTCTAGCCCAGCCGCTACTTCACACCCCAGCGGGCGTGTCTCTTGACAATGTCGGCGTCTGAAAAGCATTCACTCGACTGCCTCACACACGTCGGCTTAACTCTCTCCAGTTCCACCGAGCCCGCCTGTCACCGGCCCACCCGGGTGACGAGAGACGCTGCGTGGGAAGTACGCGTGTTAAGGAAAAGCAACCCTCCACCGCATGCAACTAAAGAGGAGAATCGTAAGATAGAAATATGAGAGGGGGCTCATGCCACCTCTCATTGCCCCTACGCCATTTTAGATTGTAATTGGTGAGCGGTTGGCTCACTTAGGAGCAAGGTAGTGAGTCAATCGCCCAAGAACAATCTTACAAAGTGACTCCACATACCGCACTCTATAAAAAAGATCATTGCAACTGAAAAATGCAACTCATAGAGGGAGGATTATTTATGATGTAGCCAACTTCACCTTCTTAATATGGAACACTAACACTCACATCACACATCCATACCCAGGGAGCCCCTTCCAAACACCGATTCACGCAGACATTCACTCTCTAAATATGGCCCGGGCATCTGAGCCAAATATGGAGCAGTTTATTCTTTACAATCAGAGTTGGAGTGCTCCGCAATTAAATGCCCAAGATGTTACAACAATTTTAATCATTAAACTAACCTGACCTCACTCACACATGATAATATTTAAGTTAACAATCTCTTTGTGAGTTTTCAGAATCTAGTTACAACCTCCGATTCATTCTGTCTCCCTGCAGCAAGAATAACCTTTACAAAATGTTCCCTGAACTGATGGTCCATTCACAATGACAGTGGTGGTATCTGCTTCAGTTTATGGGGACTTCAGGCACACTGTTTGCATACACACAACAATAAACACAAAATACAAAAAAACATGGTGTGGAGAACAATACAGTAATCTGTAATAAGAATTACAGTGTAAAACACAAACGCATACAAGGTATAACATACATTACAAAAACAACATCAGAAAAAGAAATTTAAGAAAAAAAACAAGGTTCATGGGGCATCAAATTGTGCGTGCACATTGCACAAAGTTCACGACTGTGCTGAGAATGAGGCACTAAATCACATTGTTAGAAATATCCGTGGCACTTCACAAATTCCACCGTACTGACATCACATAAGGCTAAACGTCGGGTGTAGTTGCTACGTTGTGGCAACAGCAATAGGGAGTTCTGGAGTGTCTGCAGTACGCTGTTGAGATTGTAGTCAGACCCACGCATATGATCACGGCAGTACGGTAGGAAGACACAGTGATAGGTTCTCCTCACGTCGATTAATTGTCTCTGAGATCTCCTTGTTGGGATACATCACTAGTCTAGGTCTCTTCTCTCGCTGGACAGAACCTTACGTTTCCCAATATTGCAGTTCGACGAGGGATGATGGCACGTGGAGTGACTCCACAAGTGTGTGAGGTCATCCATACAGGATCGAACTAGGAGCGACTATTGTTAAAAACTGCTCTCTAATAGAGAGGAGAAGTAAGACATGAGACCATACATTTGTTAGTGTGGCACGATACTGCTTTGTGTATGCAGATCGGCCAATGCTAGTGAGTTGTAAAAACCCAAACAGGTGAGTATAGAGCGTCCCTTTCTGTCCTGAGGCACATGAGGCGCAGGTTCTGACACGATATGTGATCTTCTTCGTGTACTCACGACAACGTGGTCTGCCGCAGGGAATCCCTCCAAGCGGCTGCCGCGTCCGGAGAGCTAGCAGGCTGTCGCGTGTCAGGGTCAACGGCCAGCCCCACTTTCGCTTGTGGCGGGGCAAGGGTCCCGTGTAATCCCTCAGGTAGGCAGCCGGGTGACTGTCAGCGTGTAGGACGGGACGCTCGCCCTCTAGCAGGTAGCCGAAGACCTCTTGTTTTTGCGCTGGCTGGCCTCTGCATTGCCACGTTCCTCGTCATCTGTACAATTCTTACAAAAGTCTTATGCCTAACTTTTTCCCATGACCTTCTATGTTATAATAAATTTACCTAATGAAACATTGATGGTCTGTCATTTCAGACACTCTTATTTTACTTTTATAGTTATTAATCTATGGCAATCATTATAACATCTAATCTAGACATGGAAATAATTTATTTTGATATACGTGTAGAGACCGATCTCTGTAAGTACATGGTGTGTGATAACTGATGCTTTGTAATGGATGAACAACTAAATGTGCGGGCCCGCACTAATATTACTATTAATTATATAGATCGACAGTAGACATGCTTCAAGAATTAACTACCATATCCCAACGATCTACATTCTACGTCTTTTAATTAAATTATGTTGTTATGCAGGTCTAAGTTTTACTGTGCTATAAAGAACATGCAACTACGCTACTTTCGCTCGCCCGTCGTCCCTCCATCTCGGGTCTGTGGTTTGGTGACCTGAAAAATAGCAACTCAACAGGCGCGCGCCACACTTGTGGTAGAAAACCCCCACAATATTAATCTAGTTATTGTTAAATCCTACAGTTTAACTTATCCTAGTATCGTACTTTCCCTTTTATTTATTTATTTATTTATTTTATTTTATTTATTTATTTATTTATTTATTTATTTTATTTACCTTATACAATACCCTTACATAGTTCCTGTTACGCTGAGATGTCTTGCTGCTCGCCGCTATTGACGACAGTGATGTGCGCGCCGTACGACATGACCTCCGAGTTTTCATTACGCCTCACTGAAACTCCAGAGACTGGGTTAGCCATGGCTATACACGACAATAAATTTATAGTTGCAACTTCCTTCTCTATGTGAAGCGGTTTTCGCGATCGAAGTACACCTTTCCAGAAGCAATGTAATATGACCAAGCCAGGACTGGTTCCTGTTGAGGATTCAGACTCCCAACACACGCCAGCTACACAGTATGTCACGAATATCCAAGTACAATTCCTTGGTGATTCATCTGTGACAAAAACGAGCAGCACGCTAAATCCCCAACCAGCACATTAGCATGGTAGGCTTTTATGCCCTCATTTCTCTCGTCTAGGGCACCATTAGAGTCAAATGCTCACAGGTTCACCCCGACTTGCAAGACAACGATACCGGCGCAGCTCTGCAAAAACTATACTGCCCATATTCACCCTCGAAATCGCGCAATATACCACAATCGTGCAGTGCACTGACGCGTGCCTGCAAGCATTGGTATGAACGTCTCACGAACTGGTTGTGGCCGCTATGGAGCGTATCACGACCTCTCAGAACGCTTCTAAGAGCACGTTCTTGTATGCGCCCGTTTGTGCGACGTCTCGTCACTCATCCTTATCCCTTAACATGGACACCAGATAGGAAAGGACAAAAACATTGCTCATGAAAAGGTAGTGTCTCCTACTCCATCGACATTGGAGATCGCAAACATAAACAAAAAGAGGATAGCAGCAGTAAATTCTTATGCAAGACAACGCAGCGTGTTAATACTTTAGCAATCTTAATCTATTAATGTAACGATTATTGTTCCCCGAAAAAAGGTTCATATCTTTGCCTATTCTACTATGTACATTTCTTACACTACTACTATTCTACGAACTCCTTTATGTGAGAGAAGTGGTGGAGTCCTATGGACTAGCGTCAATCCCTTCTTAGACTCCCCCTCCTCTGACGTGCATTAGGATTTGGAGGTCTAATTTCAATCTCCTGGTTCTCCTGTTGTCCTTGATTTCGCTCCCTCCAATTACGGTCGCTTTGCCGTTCGTCATTCCTCCTGTCCCAGATTGCTTGTCTGGATTGACCCTGTTCCCTGACGTTCTGGTTTCCGTGTCTCTGGTTTCCATAACCTTGAATAGCGTAACCTTGATCTCGGTAACCCTGGTTTCCTAACTGACCAGTGCGATTATGCGATCTGTTGTCGTCTTCCCTTGCTGGCCCGTGGTATTTGTTATTTTGCGCCTTCTTCCTGTCCTTTGCGTCTTGTTTATCGAAGACTACTTCGAGTTCGCGCAGTAGACTCTTGAATGCATCTATGTCAGATCCACACTTCCCGACAAGTGTCTGTTGATACCTAACTGGCAATTTCGAAAAGCAAAATTTAATAATTTCTCCGTTGCTGTATGGACTATCTAAAAACTGATTCTTCTTGAGTAAGTCATCAAAAAATTTGGTTGCGCTCTTATGCCCGGACACTTCCAGTTCAGGACAAAATATTATTTCCTCTTTAATCCTGTCTTGCGTTTCCTTTGACCAGTAGGTCCGCAGGAATGCACCAACAAATTCCTGATAAGTCCGACACGTCGCTGCCACGCCCCGCATCTTTTCCGCGGCTTGGCCTTCGATGTGTCCACACATGAATTCTAATTTGGCCTGGGTTGGCCATGACGACGGTAATGAATTAGTAAATTGCATCACCCAGCTCTTCGGATGCATCGACCCTCCATTATCTTTGAACTTCTGGAATTTGAGTATCGACAGGAAGTGATTGTGATCAAAATTCTGTCCGATCCTCGCACTGGTGTTGTCAGACGTTTCCGATACTTGCACGTCTGCGGAGTGTCCTGATCTATCTTGCTGATAACTGTGATGTGCTACGTCTGTATCACAGTGGAAGTGGCATTCAGCATTCACTCTTCTAAGTGGGCTGCAATTATTGGAGCTATTACTCGCTGTTTCTGCGTGTGCATTGTTTGTTCCGCACGCTGTCACTGGGCTAGAGCACGGCGGGCTTTTCCTCGGAGACACAATCCTGTGTGCTCCATCATTGGTATCCGAACGCGCAGTGCTCGTGTGCCCATTTCGCTCTAGTTTTGCTATCCGACTCTCTACTTCTTTCATTCGTTTCGTGATGTTCGTAACCGCAATATTACCTTGAGTCTTTAAGGCCGCTAGGGATTTCGAGTGGACTTGTGTCGCACGTCGCAAGCGCCCTGCGAGTTTAGAAGTTACTCTTGCGATTTTCATTGCCCCTGTTGCTGCAATTTTGGCTAGGCCTGCTACTTTTTGTGCTACCATTGACATTTGTTTTGCTTCTCCACATTCTTTCTTTATTGTTAATAATTCCCCACGAATTGCCCCTATATGCGAGATTATTGCCTCAGTGTCCCTCTTACGCTGTTCGTCAGCTTCTTCCTTCTCCTTCTTACGCTGTTCGTCAGCTTCTTCTTTCATTGATCGTAGGAAGCTCAGTATTGGGTTTACGTCATCTTCTTGATCCTCTTCAAACATGGGCGATGTAACTCTGGACACCTGGGCGCTAGAGCTCTGACGTGACCGAGCTGGCCTCTGTCTGCACTCGTTCGTTTGACTATAAACTTCTGCTACCGTCTCGACCTGTGTGCCTGTCTCTGTTTCATCCTCTACTTCACTATCATAATCACGGCCGCAACGCTGCTCTGAGATCGCGTCCAAATCACCTTCCTCATCAATGCCCCTGGCGTCCTGTCCTGCTAAAAATGTGCCCATCTCATCTCCGAACCTATTCCCGTCAGTAAACTGCCCCTTATCCATTATGCTATCCTCTTTTGTTTTAGCTTCGCCCGATAATAGTCGTGCCTTACTTCTCGTTATCATTCATAAAAACAAATTCATCTAAAATGCACAATAAAATTAATCTACTCCATATATTTTTTTACACATAAACATAAAATTTCAACAACGCTGTTCCAACGCTGTAATCACAAACACAATTTGATGTGGTACAGAAACCGCACACAAATCCGACAAAGTGCGATGCTGTACAGACACCACATCAGCGAAACACAGAAAAAACAATGAACAAAAAAATATATACACTGAAAACAAAAACTGTAGTCATGCGCCGCTACTTAAAACTAAACGCGGAACTACCAAAAAAAACTTGGGTATTAATCATTAAAAAAAATAGAGAGAAAAAAAATTGAATGTTCCTACTAAGAATCCTGTTTGTTTATCAGAGATTCACAGGAAAGATCCGAGGCCAAGGGTCGCCATATTATGCGAGGTGCCGGGGCTAGTAGTGTATTTATCACTAAATTCTACTAGAATCCACATGTGTAAATCATGCTCTAAGCCCCCCCTATTCTAACTCCGACTTTTGCTGTTGCACAAGGATAAAACAAATACGCGAACTGACTCTAATCAACCCTGCTAGTGGAGTAGAAGAGAGTTTGGCACCTGCAATAATTTAATTTGATAAATAAGTTAAATAAACAAAGGTTTCATTAGCATAGTGAGGAATGATAGGGTTGCTCTATTGATTAACAGAAAGAAAGTTCTGTCCAAAATAACAATATGATTTATTAAGATTAAACGCAGAATAGTAAAAGAGACACAGGAAATATAAAACATCAAATTGGCTAAAATTGGAGATTCATACAAACACAGTAAAGGTGAAGTTGTCCCTAACTTAGATCGTGAGGTTTAAGACGAAGTGGTATGTGGAGCCAATTCCTTTCCACTCAAATCTCAAGAGAGACACACAGCTAACCCAATAGTAATTGCTGCTACTCGAAACTGAACAAAGTTAGAAAAGGATGAACAGGCGCGCTCTGCTGAGCTCTGATTATCACCTAGGAAAATCCCTATCTGCCGGTGCTGCGGACGTACATTACCAACAGTCTTCTTATCTCCCAGAACACGATCTGGCGTACCGCAGGCGAGGGCTGGTTGCTCCGACGTCCTCGACCGAAAGGCGACTGCCGACTACCCAGAGCACCCGCACAGGCCGAACACCGAACATTCCCGCCCCCACGACAGTGGCCGTGGTTACGTTCCAATCAGCAACTCGAAAACCGGCGGAAATTCCACTCCATTGCCGGAGCACTACCATTCCACCAATGGAGATTCTTGGCGCCAATTTCTGTGCTGATTTTGCATAAAGTGCGGGAATTTTCCCGCCACAACTGCGTGGGTACACAAGTCATTCCCACGCCTCGCTGGTAGCCCGCCAGAAAGTGTTTTCGCAAAGTTTCTCTGAAGTAACGGAACCTCTAGCCCAGCCGCTACTTCACACCCCAGCGGGCGTGTCTCTTGACAATGTCGGCGTCTGAAAAGCATTCACTCGACTGCCTCACACACGTCGGCTTAACTCTCTCCAGTTCCACCGAGCCCGCCTGTCACCGGCCCACCCGGGTGACGAGAGACGCTGCGTGGGAAGTACGCGTGTTAAGGAAAAGCAACCCTCCACCGCATGCAACTAAAGAGGAGAATCGTAAGATAGAAATATGAGAGGGGGCTCATGCCACCTCTTAATAAAGGCAGTTAACTGCAACAATTATATTACACTATCAATGCCACCAAAACACTCATTGGTTCATTTGAGAGCAGGATGAAAGGAAAAACAGATTAGTGTATTGGTGAACACAAATGTGGATTCAGAGGAGGGAGAGGAACAAGAGAAGCAATTTGGCCTTGCTTATGCAATTATAGAGAAGGATGGATATAAATAGAACTGAGAATCCCTTGAGTGAATCAGAACAAGTTTTTGACAATGTAAACTGTGAGCTACTCTTTAGGACGGTGAAACAAATAGGACTGGACTGGAGGGAGAGAACAGTGGTTACTGAATTGTATCGGAACATAAGCACACAAATAAAAATGGCAAAGGTAGAGGAAAAGCTCTTGATTGGAAAAGGAGCTATTTATTTAATGCGTTCATTGAACAGGCTGTTCAGATAATGAAGGAGAACACAACAGGAATAGAAACTATTGTGAAAGGATACGTTGTGTTTACTGATGATATCGTAATACCTAAAGACCCCGAAAACAAATGAATACAATGCCGCAAGTCTTGCCAGACACTCTTCAGATATGGAAAGTAAAAGTGACCAAACGAGAAACAAAAGTTTGGATATCATGGAAAAAATATGAAACAAATTAAAACCAATATACTAACTGACGTAAACAAAATTAATAACATGAAACAACTTCGTTATCGCGGTAATATAGTCACAGAGGAAAGCAAATGCTTAATGGAAATGAAGAGGAGGTTTGCATTGCCGAAACATGTATTTATGGATAAGATAAACAGTTTAACAGGCAAATATATGAATACAGATGTCATAAAATCCATTACAAAATAGTTAATGAAGATTACGAAAGCTGGGCTACCGGTCATTTGGAAAGGAGGTGAGTTGAAACTGCTGTTAAGTGTATATGGCCGAAAATGAGACGAACGAACTGGACGGAATGAAAAACCAATCTGGGAGTTCTAAGGAAAGTCAATGAGGAGAGACGATTGACAAAGCAAATGGAAAAGAGCAAAAATAAAAAATGGGCTTGTTATCGGGCATTTTCATTATTAACATTCGTGAAATGAAAGTGTTGGGAAAGAAAGGGAGATGACTGCATAGGGTGAAGCATTTGAAAGTTGCTGAACAGTCAGTGACAGAAGAGAAGTCACTAACTCTTAGACAACGTAAGTATGGTATCAAGAATCCATTGCCAGTAACGGGGCTGATGGTGATTATTCCGAACATCTAAGGTAGTAATTCGTTTCTCGGACAATTGTTCCATGTCTAGTAAAGGGAGAATCATTATAAAATTTCTATAAAAAGAAGAAACTTTCACGATGGAACCACGTTACTCATTTTGCTTATAGGACGTGAACATGCAGCTGCAAGCTCGGATTTCTATTAAAAGACAATTGCCCCATGTTTCACTGTTAACAGCACTATCTCGCAGAAGGTGGATAGTGCTATGAAGTTGTTCTTGTTTTTTGTCTGATTTTGGTCCTTACTGTACTATTCTGCAATGCATAGTTTCACAATTTCGCAGTTATTTTGGCCCACATATTTTGATGCGTCAACTTTATTCTCTAGTCTGCAGCAACAACAGTCGAATTAAAAATGGCCCTCATAACTCATCGCTTTGGTTTCATTTCCCATGACGGTATTTAAAGTGGAGGCACATTACTCGTTAACATCATGATCACCAACATTAATTTAATAAAATATGGCAGAAACATTTACAATACAAACTGAAATTTTGGTCTTAAAAACACAAATAATTTGAAGTAAACTAGTGCTATGAATGACAAGACGAGGATATTTAATTTCGCTGTTATAGTTAGGAATTTTTTCCAATGTAATATGTATTGTACCAAGGAGTTACATGTTTATTTTTATCAACTTCAGGCCACAATGGTATTTATAGTCGTAACACTCGAAAAAAGGTAACTACGTAGTCGTGTAAACCGATATCTAAACGCCTGCAATTTCTTAGAAATAGCGACTGCTGCCAAAACTACAGCTAGTCGTATTATTCGAGATTAGAGGTATTACTGATTGATTTCAGGTAAACTGTTGCATTAAACCACATGAGTTACACGTGATGCCAGAAATTTGAGGTAACCATTTCTATTAGCCTCTTTATAGTTTATACGTTTCCAAACTACCAGATTTACTCATCAGGAGTAAGTTAACTGTTTGGAAGAATTCAGTTTTAAAAGTGAATGAAACGTTGCACACTCGATATTATGTAGATAATAGGTTCTGAAGTTTCACATTACCGGTATGGAATCTGGTATTACAGTGATTATCAGCTTCTGTAAATCCATTTTTCTGTCCTGTCTTTTCACGTAAGAGATTTCACCAATTAGTAGCTGTTTTAAAGTTTGATGCATAACAAAACAGAACATTCAGAACAGCAGATACAAATGATACGATTCGGGCTGTAGGAGACGTTTTTGATACTAGGGGCGATCGATAAGCAATGCAACACGTTTTTTCCTCGGCCAGTTTCGCTATAAAAATCGAGAAATTTGTTTTGGGACATCGTGGAATATTCCCGCTTCAGTCATTATAGTTTCATGAAGTTCCGATACGCGACGGCGCTGTACCTGGCCATGAAATTGGCGTTTGTAACAGAGGTGCGTGCCAAATAGAGAGTTGCCTTTCTATTTCTTTTGGCGGAAAACCAGATCATCTCAGATATTCATAGGTGCTTGCAGAATGTCTACGGAGACTTGGCCGTGAACAGAGGCACGGTGAGTCGTCATCGTCAAAACAAGGTCGAGCAAACCTGTCCGATCTCCCGCTTGCCGGCCGGCTGCACACAACTGTGACTCCTGCAGTGTTGGAACGTTCGGACACTCTCACGCACACAAAATGATCGACGGATGACAATCCAACACCTCGCAGTTCAACTGGACGTCTCTGATAGTAGTGGTGACACACTCATCCACCAGTTGGGGTATTCACATGTGTATGCCCGCTTGGTTCCTCACCGCCGAACAGAAGACCTTGAAGAGCAACGAAGCTGTGCGGAATTTGTAGCTCGCTGTGAGATTGATGGTGAAAACTTTCTTGTCGGAAGCTGTCGCTGGCAATGAAATGTAATCATTTCGAATCGGAATCGAAACGATAACCCATGGTGTGGCGCCACACCACCTCTCCTCCGAAGAAAAAGTTCAGAGCCGCATCCTCAGCCGGCGAAGTCATGACGACGGCCTTCTGGGACTCTGAAGGGGTTATACGGTCTGATGCCCTCCATCATGGTGCAGCGATAAACTTGGATGTGTATTATGCTACCTTCAGGATATTAAAGAAAGGACTTCAGCGTTATTAGCGCCACAAAAATGCAAACAAATTTCTCCTTCTTCATGAGATCGCAAGGCCTAACACGTGCCTGTGCAACCGATAGGAGCTCACAAAACGTCACTGGACTGTTCGTCCTCATACACCCTACATGCCAGATCTGTACCTTCCGACTTTGGAGCAAGACCTTGGCACCGACGTCGACCAAGGGTGTGATACCATGCATGGATTCATGCCCGCCCAGTAAGCTGTCGTAAAGCCGTCGCATTGAACGGAGATTATGTTGAGAAACAGGGTTTTGTAATAACAACAAAAAAATGAGGAATATCATGGTGTATTGGAATCCTGAATAAAGCCAACCTGCTTTCAGAAAAAAAAATTGCATTACTTATTCAACACTGCCCGTATATTTGCGCTTGTTTGCGTAAATAATTCTAGCCGTAATAGTACCTGACTAGTGACAGAAAACTGCCCGTTCCGAGTACACGTGAAATCGAAAGCAGGGAAAAATTAAATGAAAATGGGGTACATGAAGATGCTAAAAGTGAATATGTATGTAACAGACGAGTAGAAAAAAATTATAAATGACAACGAAGGAGAGATAAATCAAGGGCCACGAGATGGGTTGGATATGGTTGAACCATATTTTGAGTCTGGAAGGCGAATGATTACGGATAATTTCTTTTTTACTTCCCAGCTGCCAGCAGAAAAAATTGTTAGGGTCACAACTTAATATTAGCTGGAGCTCGACGAGTAAACATAAGAGAAATACCACAAGAGATTTGCCCAGTGCAACAGAAAAGGAAAAGTCTTCATTATTTGCATTCACCAAAACAATGACTACAAAAAATTGGCTCTGAGCACTATGGGACTCAATTGCTGAGGTCATTAGTCCCCTAGAACTTAGAACTAGTTAAACCTAACTAACCTAAGGACATCACACACATCCATGCCCGAGGCAGGATTCGAACCTGCGACCGTAGCGGTCTCGCGGTTCCAGACTGCAGCGCCAGAACCGCGCGGCCACTTCGGCCGGCCAATGACTACAGCCTCATACGTTGAAAAGGAAAAGAAGTGTACTCTTCTGGTTTCAATCCAACAACATAATTACTCTGTTGAAGAAGGAAAGTAAAACAAGACACCTACCTAAAGGAGGTAGTCTTGGGTGAAACGGTGACAAGGCTATGCAGGGTGATTCACGAAGATACCCAAATATTTTAATATGTTACTCTACAAGTGAAACTAAAAAAAAAAGTTCATATAAACGTAGGTCCGCAGATGTTTAGTTACGGATTAACGGCTGATAAAAGTTTTTGCCTGAAATTTAGCAACTTCGCTAACGGGAAGTCATCTCTAAACTCTACGAGGTTAAAGTAAAGCACGATTTCCATTTATGTTGTTGTTATTGGTGTGGTCGATCAACGTATCCCAGACGTGTATCTATAGTAGTTTTCCAGAACTAAGGCTTCCGTTCACTCCCTTGTTGGCTAGTCTAGTGTGGCAGTTAAAGATAGCAAAATGAAAGCAAAAGTATTAAATTTTAAGTACATGAAATCGTTCACACAGTAGAATCGTACAAACATACCGTCATTCGACCATAGAACAGACTCCCTGACGAACGACATAGTCATAAGCATCCCTGGCGTAGAGGAACAATTGAAAGATATGAAAGCAAATAAATAACCAGGTCCGGATGGAATCCCAGTTCGATTTTACACAGAGTATTCTCTTCCATATACCAGTTCTCACATGCTCGTTCTATTTCATATCGCTTTGCAACGTGACGCCCAGATATTTGAACGACTTGTCTGTGTCAAGCAGGACACTAGTAATACCTTAACCGAACATTACAGGTTTGTTCTGCATAAACGTACGGTTTGCTACATTTAGAGCTAGCTACCATTCATCAGCCCTACTGGAAATTTCGTTTAATTCCTCTTGTATCTTCCTACAGTCACCCAACTTTGACACCGTACCGTGCACCATAGCATCATCAGCAAACAACCCTGATTGCTGCCCACCATGTCCACCAAATCAATTATGTATAAAAAGAACAACAGCGGTCCTATCACAATTCCCTGGGGCACTCCTGGCGATAACCTTGTCTCTCGCCTTCGAGGACAACATACTGGGTTTTGAAGTCTTCTAGCCACTCACGTATCTGTGAACTTATTCCAATCGCTCGTACCTTCGTTAACATCGTGCAATGGGGCACATTGTCGAATGATTTCCGGAAATCTATAAATATGCTGACCTTCATCGACAGCTCGCAATACGCGTGAGAAATGGCAAGTTGAGTTTCGCAAGAGCGATGCTTTCTAAAATCATGCTGATTCGTGGACATAAACTTCTCAATCTCAAGGAAGTTTAATATAATCGAGTTGAGAATATGTTCCATGATTCTGCAGAAAACTGTAATTTGCGGTTCCGCTCTTTTACCCGTCTTGTACGCTGCAGTTACCTGCGCTATTTTCCCGTCGATTGGGACTTCGTGCTATGCTCGAAATTTACGATAAATCCAGGCTAAGTTAGGGGACACCGCATACATGACACACGTGCGACGTGTTCTTGAATACTGCTAGATTGTATGGGATCCATATAAGGTCGGATTGAAAGGAAGACATCGAAGCAATTACCGGTAAGTTCAAACAACACATAAGTGTTACGGAGATGCTTCGGGAACTCAAATGGGAATCACTGGAGAGAAGCCGACGTTCTTTTTGAGAAACACTTGAGAAAAATTTGAGAAGCTGACTGCCAAACCATTCTGCTCTCGCCAACATGTATTGGGCGGAAGGACCACAAAGATAAGACACGAGAAGTTAGAGCTTATGCAGAGGCATGTGTGAGTGGAACAAGGAAGAAAATAATTAGTAGTGGTTCATGGTACGGTCCACCACGCACCGTACGGCTGCTTACGGAGTATCTGCGTTATGCAGATGTACATTACTTAAGCGTTACTTTTAAGAAATTGCTATCAGAGAACCATATCATTTTAAGAGCATCTCTTCTAAAATTTGAGAAGTTTCTGGATCAAGTAACTGATTTCAGGACTATATTAGCAACAACCATTCTTCAATTTAGAAAAATTCGTAATTGATGCCCCAAAAAATAAAAGTTTGTATACAGCATTATTAAGATTTTACTCAGCGCTAATTCTGTGAATAAAGGTCTGGAGATTACTTTTATGCGAGCGCGTTAAGTACGTAAACCACATTAGGGGGTTCAAGAAAAATACGACTTTTTATTGCATAAATCGTTAGCTTAACTATCCACGTTGTCAAAATTCAAAGCGAAACTCGCATTCGTTTGCATCTTATGAGCATGGAACCGAGTGCACATCGGGTACAGGCTCGAGCGCAGATAGGGATGAATTACTGGAGGGATGTTTAGGTGGCTACACACAAAATGCGTATGAAAATTTTAATTCCAGTATTTGGCGATTAGCTCCTAAACACTTGCACTCCGGACTAAAAGTCACTGAACTGGCATCGTATTTAGCAGCGGGCTTATTCAGTGAAGGAAATTCATTCCTTCGGATGTCATGAAAGAGGCAGGAATTGTAGTAGGCACGCAAAGCTTCAATTATGCCGAACAAATGGACGCAGATTAATTGGTAAGCGTTTTACATTATTGTTAACGTCCTTGAATTTCTAGTTTCCGAGCATTTATTTTTCAAACGCGTTTATCTCGAAACGACTTTTTTCACATTTGCGTGCAGTTTAACCAAAAAAAGTATAGAACCGAACATTATGGAAATTGACAGTGTGATTTTTTATAAAATTAGCAATCATATAAACAAACTTGTGAGATAATATCCTGATTGTAAGGGTATTTTTCTTTGCATAATTAGATAAAAAAAATCGTGAAACTCAAAGTATGCTGTTCCAGCGCCTGAAATTTTCATTATTTTCACCCTATTGAGGTTCATATTCTTCGATAACAAGTTATTATAGCACTTTTTTGATTTCAGGCGAAAATCGGAATGGCTACATTGCATGCAATTGGAGAACTATACTCACAACCTTCAGCGGATATCACAGCGTAACTTTGTTACTTTTAGCTGTAATTATTCAAAGTCACAAAAACTGATGGAAATATGAATGAAATGATGTCAAAATTTGATTAAATTCTAATTAATTCTTCCCCCCCCCCAAAAAAAAACGAAAATCAGTGTCAAACAACTTCTTAATGTTGTTGCCCCCTTAAATTTGTTTGTGGGGGCTGATCTTTTTTTCGTATCCGCTTACATTTGGGAAAGACAGTCTTTATTTCGCTTGTTTCTCAGTGGAGGACCTTCCCCTTTTTGTATTGCCTTACACGAATTCCTGTAGTTTTTGTTGGTTATACCTGTGGGCTAACGAACCGCCTTGAATTTGTTGTCGATAATAGCTGGGATCAGAGTGTTAATGGACACCATCAATTGTCTACAAGGATTTCTGCTGCTGTTGTTGCCAATCCACGTTGACTCTCCCACAGGAAAGTAATAGAAAACAATGCTTTATGAAAAGAAGATTGTAATTTTTGAGAATTTATTGCCGCTTTGCAGACTATGAAATTTAATACTACTTAATACTGCGTAATTTAGTTAAACACACTCATATATATATTATTTTCGATTATTCTCATTTAAAGAGAGCGTTTGAACTTGAATTCCTTCATGATGATTGTTTATGATTTTTCTGAGCCCAAATTTTCTTCATGTATTCACTGTGTTGTTTCTTTCGCTCCGCAGTCCATTTGCATCCTGGTCTCTTCTGTGTTGTGGTGTCAAATTTATGTTTTTTGACGATGTTCCTGAATTCAGTTCTATTTTCTGCATCGTTTACTGCTATGTGTGCTTGTCTGAGGTCCTCTTCAACTTCTTTTACCCATTTTGTTTTTCCCCTGCATGACTTGATGACATTAAGAATTCACATTGAAATTCTGTTTTCATTCATCCTGTGGATATGTCTGTAGAACTGCATTCTTCTTTTCCTTATTGTATCCGTAATCATGTCTGTGTATTTATATAATTCTGATGTTAGTCTCTTCTTCCAGATTCCTTGCTATATTACTATTTATAAAGAAATTGACTGTTTTAGTAATTTTTTATTTTATTTATCGTGCGGCATACGCCACAATCCTTATACATTTTATACATAGGTTATTTACAGATTGACATCAACACATTCAATATAATGGATTAGCCATAATTCTACCTCTATGTGTCGGACTGTTGGTTTTTCTGCGCCTCAGTCGCAATTTGATGTTGGCATCGTTCCCCGTTTGTAGAGGGCGTCAGCACATCTTCCGTGGCCAGTATGTATGCGGTTCAGATCTGTCCACACATTTCGTGACTGGTTGAAGGCAGGCGGTTTCGCAGCTGTCATGAAACTTTGTCATTTTGGTGGACAGTCTTCTTGCCAGTGTTGTTTCCACAGATTGTCGACATTAAAGTTGGAGTTCGTCATCTCTTTATCAGAGAGTAATGCTGTTATTCTCGATTTAAGTCTTCTGCGCTCCAAGGCAGATATGTCACTATGTATGGGCAGCTGTGGGTTATGAGTTATCTTGTTGAAATCACTGAGAAGAACGTTTTTTCGCCGAATTTCTGGGGGGTATGTGGCTCATGGTTGGTAGCCATACAGTGGGCGTAGATTTTATAGTGCCACTGATAGTGCACATGGTATCAAAATGTTTTTCAATGGAGAGTGTTGAGGAACAGGATAAGTTTATATAGATTCCATATATATGTCTCAGAAACTCTCACATTAGTACATATTTGCCATCTTCAGATATCGCAATGACAGGTTCTAACTCTGCTTCGTTGCTGATATCTACGTGTGGTAAACTAACGACAAGTGTTCCTTGTATACAGAAATAAGTTACAAGATATATTTGACTCAGTAACAGATCGCAGACTGGTAAACGTAATTGGAAAGAGACCATGACGAAATTGTGAAAGAGTTTAATTTTTGACAACCAATGAGACATATGGGGCAGTGAAATGAAAAGGAGACAGATGTAATAAAAGCATGTAGAACATTTATTGTTTTAACAATAATGGCCATAAGTGTTAATACATTTATTCCACCGGAAACAAGACGGTCAACGTCTTCATGGAAAAAGTTAGGGGTTGCCTACGGAACCATGATTGTACCCAGGCGTGCATCTCTGCATCTAAAGCAAATCGACGTTCTTCAGGGCCACTTACTTCTTCCATCTGTCTCATCTGCGTTTGACTATCCTTTATTAAGACCGCACCAGTTCTTTAATCGACATCTCTTAATTGTCGTCAACAGTTCTGGTAATTGGAAAGTTTTACTGTAATGGTTGTCATGCGGTAATTCCTAACACGTAAATCACAAACGGTAAAGGGCGGATGAGTGAATGGCAGCCTTCCAGCTGGGATCTGGTGCCTTGCACCTCAGTGGCTCAGAGCCCCGGCATCAGGGCCACGGCAGGGTCACGAGCAGCTGCGGCAGCCGGGACGCGCGCGGCATGCTGGGTAATCACCTGGCCTTCCATCACGCCTCCGGCCAGCCACGTGGCTCCCATTAGCGCCATCCCAGAGTGCCACAGCCGCACGTAACATTCCAGAGGGGGCCCCAGCGGGAGGACGTAGCCAGCTGCATCACCTGTCAGTGTGTAGTTCACCAGTCACAATCGCACCCACACCAGAAAGTACTGTGTCCCAGACGACCAGCGACGATGTCTGTCTAGTAAGAGTGTTGAGTCTCGCGGATGTTACATTGAATAATGTCTTCTCAGGTTCCCAAATGCGTAAAGTAATTAAAATTGCACGAACATTCGGCCAAGTAGTCCTTAGCCACTGTCAAATGTTACGACTGTCAGTGGGCTGTGGCACTTACAAAGAACTGGGATACTAGGTGCAAACAGGCACATTCTTAAGCAACGCCACCACATTAAAACTGCTTTTTGTCGTCTCGTTGACACTGTAGAGTCTTGTACCATGGGAAGCAAGGAGAGAATGTTGTTTGTTAGCCGGTATCCTCTTTCTAGACATGTATTAAGAGCGTTCTTTATTTTCCAGAACAGAAAGCTACTAATCTTTAAGCTGGTCCATGTGTTGTGGTACAAGCTTTTGGGTAATAGTCCTCACTGCTGATGAAGTACACGTCTCACTATAAACATTACACTCTCACTATGTACTGCCTGATACTGTTAATCTGACTGCGACTGCGACTGTAACAGCATCTGCAACTGGGCTGACTGCCTGTGACTGTGACTGACTGCCACTCTGGTCCGCGGCGGTGATCTAAATACTTGCGGTGGAGAGGGCGTTGGCGGCACATTACTTGCGAGTCTGTCTTTGGCCTCTCTCCTGGTGGGCGTATTTGCTCCAGCGCCTATTAGCGATCTTCTCGCCGCCTCTTTGCCGACCGGTGTGTTAGCGACAGCTTACAACAGCACAAACTGACCATGATGTCACTTTCACTAAGTCGCAGACGATTAATTTGATTGACAAAATTAAGTGAAGTGATTGAGCTATTGAGGCAGAATCTGACATCTTATTTTCTGTACAATGGCCAGTATCACCATCAGACAGACGGCGTTGCAATGGGTTTCCCTTTAGCGCCAGCTCTTGCAAACCTCATCCAGGAGAATTTTGAGGTCATTGCCTTTGACACGGCGCCATTAAAGTCTAGTTGTTTCGTTCGATGCATTGACGGCACATTCGTCATTTGGCTGGGTGGACGCGAGAAACTTGACGAGTTCTTGGAACACCACAACGGCATTAGCACGAAAATGCAGTTTGCAATGGAGGTTTTCGAACGCCGCAAATAAAATAAAACCCACCCACTCTGATCTGTACTTGCACGCCATCAGCCAACATGACCCAGCACAGCAGCACACTGTTTTACAAACATTGGTGCATCATGCAAGAATGCTATCAGACGGTGATAAGCTGCCCCATAAGCCGGGCCGCCTACGTAAGGTCTTCAGGAACAACGACTACAACGTCTATCAAATATATGAAGTGATTTCGTTCAAGACTTAAAACGAGACCATCGACGAGGAGCAGGAAAAGAAACTTGCTCTCTCGCTGTTCCATGGCTCTGTGTCGGCCAAGACAAGGTGCCTGCTGAAACGACACAAGATCAAATCGATCTTCAGACAAACAACAAGAATCCATCAGTTACTGAGACCTGTTAAAGACGCAGAAGGTCTCGGAACGCATCGGGTCTATAAGATACCATGCGAATGTTGCCAGGCTTCTGTCGGGCAAACAGTACACACTTCGGAACAACGCAGGAAGGAGCATGAGAGGTTTTACCGTCTACGCTACCCCGAGAAATCTGACTTGGCTAAGCATGTTTCAGAAAACGGACAGTGGAGAAAATTTCACGAAACATCCATCATGGTTCACGCAAACGGTTTTTCGGTTTCTGTAATGATAGAAGACATTGAAATAAAAATCGCCAGTAACACCCTAAGTAGAGACACTAGCGAGCAGCTTAGCATGGGTAGGACCCAGCGATCGAAAGGTTGAAACGGGCAAATCGAATGCAGAATCAACGTGGGCCCGTATGCGGCTATGCTGCAGACACCAATGACTTCACAGGCGGCAGCTAGTGCATGTAACGGGCGTACCAGGAGCCCACTTGACAATTGCCAAGCAGTACTTGGCCCAAAGCTCGTGCAACTTTAATTATTTGGCGCGATGGAAAACCCGAGAACTTTTTATTCGATTTGTGTCTAGGGCTGTAAAAGTAGCGACTAGATGTATCATATGTACTGACCATAGCAGCGACACGTATCCATTTCAAAGTATGCCTTATTCGTTTCCTTCACAACTGAACGTTATTACGTACAAAGATTTCCTGTGGATACACCTCAGACAATAAGGTTTTCTCCGGCGTTAGTGGCCGAGCGGTTCTAGGCGCTACAGTCTGGAGCCGCGCGACCGCTACGGTCGCAGGTTCGAATCCTGCCTCGGTCATGGATGTGTGTGATGTCCTTAGGTTAGTTAGGTTTAAGTAGTTCTAAGTCTAGGGGACTTATGACCTCTGATGGTAAGTCCCATAGTGCTCAGAGCCATTTGAACCATTTTTAATCATCTAATCTTCTATTAGTCGATCTCCTCTGCCCTCCTCTCTCTGTCGATCTCAGCCTTCCCCCTTTCTCTATCTCCACTTATCCCCTTTCTCTGTCCATCTCCTCCTTCCCCTTCCCTCCATCCACCGTCTCCTCCCCACTTTCTACTCATCCCCTCTCTCTTTATCCTCCTCTCCTCCCTTTCTTTATCTCTCACCCCTGTCCCTATCAATCACCTCCACCCTTCTCTCTCTCTCTCTGGTTACCTCCTCCACAACAATTCCTTGTGCAACTCGTCCTCACCCATCTCTCTGCCTGTCTCTTCCTCCACCTATCTCTCTCAGTCTCCTGCTATTCCCTTTCACTGTCCATCTCCTCTTCTCCCCTTTCTCTCTACATTTCTTACTGTCCTGTCTCTGTCGTCCTCCTCCTTCTCCTGCTCCTTCTCCTCTTTCTCCTTTCTGTGCCTGTTTTATTCTTCCCCCTTGCTGTCTGTCCATCTCCTGGTCGTTCCTTTATCTCTCCAAGTTATCACATTCACCCAAAAGGGAGGCTGGTGATTCGTACCCAACAGTAATTCTTTCCTGATGTGGCAAGGTTGACTGAAATTGTTCCAGTAGTTTAGACTGAGCATTTGACTCGTGGATTTGCTAGGATACTTACAAGCCAAATGTACTTCACACATGATCAACATAGTTAACTCGTATTTGTACAGATACTTCAGGCGTGTGTCTAGAAAATTTCGCACTACAGTCTCATTTTCACGCAGCTTAATGCTCATGACATCATATCTCCTGAAATATATGCTGTACAATGTTATAATTTTGCAAGTACATCTGGTGGTATTCGTGGCTACTGCCTGCGAAACGTCTTGTGAATAGAGTTAGTAGCAAAGAGTAAATACATTTAAACGTTTTGTACGATGCGATAATTTTTCACACATCTCGGTATTTCTCATATCATATCTCCTGATCAATGTGTCCTACAATCATATAATTTTGTAAGTGCATTCAGCGGCATATGCTTATATTGCCTGTAAAGTGTGTTGCGAATAGAGTTAGTAGCAATAAAATAATAATTTTAAACGTCTTCCATGATAAGGTAGTGTTTCACACATTCGGAGTTATGACTTCGTTTATTATGAATTAAGTGTCGTACGATGATGTAATTTCTCTGGTTCGTTCAGTGGTATATGTGAATACTGTCTGCCAAATGTGTCACAAATAAAGTTAGTACTAAAGACGTAATAAACGAAAACGCCATTCTTCATGCGCCAGTTTACTGCACGAACTGCGAAAATGTAGTAAGCGACAAACTTTTTTCCTTTCATCGTTTTGTGGGAATCGTCAGCGAGAAAAGGTTTGGATGTCAAATTAAACACCTTCCAGCAATCAAATTTTCAACCTTATTTTATTTGGCAACCAGTTTCAGCGCCATCTTCAGGTCCCTGACCGACGCGTAGGAAGAATTTACCTCGGTTGTGATCAAAACAGTGGCCAGAAATACTGGTATTAGTGGATTTTTGGTACGGTGTTCACTTCTACTATCACTTGCAGTATTTTGGAAATCGTAAAACCAAAGTGCAATTCATATAATACCCTTATGAATCCCTGAAATACATTGTGTGCCTAACTCGTTATGGAAGATAAATATTGGGGATACACTAGCTCTAGCAGTAATCACACGTTCTGCGTGTGTAGCTGAACTGAGTTACTCCTTCAATTCTAGGATGATGGTTTACTAATTAACGTTATACGACATAACCTTGCGATTAAAGAGCGAAGGACAATCCATGACTCGTTACCAGTTCAATCTACTATGATCCTGAGTAAATAGCTGCTTAGAGTGTTAAAACAGGAGAAATTTAGCCGTACTGCCACGAAAGTTAATGATTATGCTGAGAGCTATTGCATTATTCGTATTAATTTGTTTCCTTTTTTTGTTTTACCAGTAATTTATACATGAGGTAAGTGGCTTCCAAAACACTTGTTCGACTGGTTCTTGAGTATTAATCATCAGTCTTGGACTCTTTCCTGGCTTGGGTATTGGAAGAGCGAGAAGATCCAGCGAACAGCAACATGTAGCGTTGTGGGATGATTTAGTCGGCCCGAAAGAGTTATGCATACGCTTAACGAACAATAGTGGCACAGGCTAAAAGAGAAGCGTGTGCATTACGGGTAGGTCTCCTGTTGTAAATTCGCATGTCTATACTGGGAGTTTTGGCAAACATATTACTTGCGTCCTTGCCAACAATCGTCTCACCGATGCGCCGTTAGCGAGCGGGAAAGGGAAGAGGGTTGGGGGCAAATGTGGTGGCACCATGTTCCCTCTACCACATACGGTAAGGTGGGTTGTGGAGTACAGATGTAGCTGTACATGTGGACGTAAATGTGGAAGAAGAGCAGCACTCCTTCTCCAGTTTATGGTCGATACATGCAACGCTCCTATTACCACAAATGAGGTACAGCTTGAGTATTACAAATAAGGTCCCACATCGAACCTACGAGATTAGGCCTTTATACACTCCTGGAAATGGAAAAAAGAACACATTGACACCGGTGTGTCAGACCCACCATACTTGCTCCGGACACTGCGAGAGGGCTGTACAAGCAATGATCACACGCACGGCACAGCGGACACACCAGGAACCGCGGTGTTGGCCGTCGAATGGCGCTAGCTGCGCAGCATTTGTGCACCGCCGCCGTCAGTGTCAGCCAGTTTGCCGTGGCATACGGAGCTCCATCGCAGTCTTTAATACTGGTAGCATGCCGCGACAGCGTGGACGTGAACCGTATGTGCAGTTGACGGACTTTGAGCGAGGGCGTATAGTGGGCATGCGGGAGGCCGGGTGGACGTACCGCCGAATTGCTCAACACGTGGGGCGTGAGGTCTCCACAGTACATCGATGTTGTCGCCAGTGGTCGGCGGAAGGTGCACGTGCCCGTCGACCTGGGACCGGACCGCAGCGACGCACGGATGCACGCCAAGACCGTAGGATCCGACGCAGTGCCGTAGGGGACCGCACCGCCACTTCCCAGCAAATTAGGGACACTGTTGCTCCTGGGGTATCGGCGAGGACCATTCGCAACCGTCTCCATGAAGCTGGGCTACGGTCCCGCACACCGTTAGGCCGTCTTCCGCTCACGCCCCAACATCGTGCAGCCCGCCTCCAGTGGTGTCGCGACAGGCGTGAATGGAGGGACGAATGGAGACGTGTCGTCTTCAGCGATGAGAGTCGCTTCTGCCTTGGTGCCAATGATGGTCGTATGCGTGTTTGGCGCCGTGCAGGTGAGCGCCACAATCAGGACTGCATACGACTGAGGCACACAGGGCCAACACCCGGCATCATGGTGTGGGGAGCGATCTCCTACACTGGCCGTACACCACTGGTGATCGTCGAGGGGACACTGAATAGTCCACGGTACATCCAAACCGTCATCGAACCCATCGTTCTACCATTCCTAGACCGGCAAGGGAACTTGCTGTTCCAACAGGACAATGCACGTCCGCATGTATCCCGTGCCACCCAACGTGCTCTAGAAGGTGTAAGTCAACTACCCTGGCCAGCAAGATCTCCGGATCTGTCCCCCATTGAGCATGGTTGGGACTGGATGAAGCGTCGTCTCACGCGGTCTGCACGTCCAGCACGAACGCTGGTCCAACTGAGGCGCCAGGTGGAAATGGCATGGCAAGCCGTTCCACAGGACTACATCCAGCATCTCTACGATCGTCTCCATGGGAGAATAGCAGCCTGCATTGCTGCGAAAGGCTGATTTACACTGTACTAGTGCCGACATTATGCATGCTCTGTTGCCTGTGTCTATGTGCCTGTGGTTCTGTCAGTGTGATCATGTGATGTATCTGACCCCAGGAATGTGTCAATAAAGTTTCCCCTTCCTGGGACAATGAATTCACGGTGTTCTTATTTCAATTTCCAGGAGTGTAGTCCAGTAGAGTTAAAACTAAAAATTAAACAAATCAAAAATAATTGCTACAAAAGGTTTTATAGTTTTAATGGCTTCATTTGTGGCCCAATATGACTATCCTAGGTTTTCCCCCCTCGGCGGGCCGGCCGCGGTGGTCTAGCGGTTCTAGGCGCTCAGTCCGGAGCCGCGCGACTGCTACGGTCTTAGGTTCGAATCCTGCCTCGGGCATGGATGTGTGTGATGTCCTTAGGTTAGTTAGGTTTAAGTAGTTCTAAGTTATAGGGGACTGATGACCATAGATGTTAAGTCCCATAGTGCTCAGAGCCATTTGAACCCCCCTCGGCGGCGTTCTGGAAAAGTGTGGGGGGCAAAAATGTACCCGAAAAAGGTGAATTTTTTCTTAATATCGAAAACATATGGAATTAAAAATTGTAGGGCATGAAAGACTGCACTGAATGAGACCATCCGCATATTTTTTGGACCACCCGTCTCCATACTAGTGCTCTTCAGAAGGGACCAATTTTACATGTTCATGAAAAATTTTCGTTTTAACCTCTGTTTTTTGGTAATATCGTTGAAAGTAACCCATCTCTCAATGAACTGGTTGATACAAACGATATAGAGGAATAAATTCTGCGTTTGATGAGATCAAAAGTGAAATGGACCACCCGTTTCAGTACGGCTAGGTTTGTACTTTCATTGCTATGCATGTAAGGTACTTCAAACTTACAAATGTATGTCTCTAGATCAGTTTTATGCAGAGAACTCAAAAATAATATTATCATGAGTAAAGACTGAAAATAAATTATGAACTTGTAACACCATAGCTCTAATGCTGTCCTGTTTTTTTTTTCTTTTGTTTCATTTAATGTTACATTGCTGTGCTTCTGTAAATGTGTTTGATTGAATAGATAACACAAAATTGTATACTCCTTTCTTTGTACAAACTTTGACGTCATGTTTTGGTTCAATGCAAAGTAGTGTATCTGCAATTTATATTCTTTGTCCCATTTAGAGGGAACAAAACTTACTGTATATGATTTTAATTTTGTGTGAATAATTTTTGGTAGAAACGTCAATATGTGCAAATGTTCTGTTTTATTTAATGTATTTGGTTGCTGTTATGTAAACTGCTGATCCTCACTTAGGGTTCTTAGTGAGTTTGTATGTCAAAGGTGGTTCCCCTCGGGAACGGAACTGTGTAGCGCGCGCAAATTGTGGTTGGCCTATGTAGAAAAGGTGGAACTGATAATCAGTCGGGGACGAGCTACCAGTCGGGGACGAGCTACCAAATTGTGCACTGCTATGTTAATGTTGCATATTGTCCTGGTTCTGAGAGAGGCTTTTTCTGCTACTGCCCAATGCCTCGGATGGATGGATAAATAGCTGGAACGATTCTGGATTTGGTATTCATCATTGCCACCAAGAAGGGCCAGAGTCCAGGAATTCTGTCTGCGAATCCACCTACCAACATGCAGTTGCCACCACGTTGCGCAATCACTGTAACGTGATACTATAATGATGTACAGTGAAGGATCAGCTTACTGGATGTTTTAGTGTGCACAAATATAAGGTAATTTATACCTGAATTTATGTACCTACCTTAATTTTTCCTTATCATAACACCTCTCAGATTCCTTTCCGTTTGAACTAAAGTAATTACCGAGTGTCCCTACTGAAAGAACATTTATGACCAATGTTATGCTAATTAATGCCTCTTTATCTTAGTAAAAAGAAAGTTAAAGTTAAGGTGGCAAGAGAGTGAGTTAAAGTAAATGTTGTTTGCTGAAAATATTCCTATTAAAACTACTTATTAAAGTGCTGTTGCTAACTTCAAAATTAAAAGTTCTTAAGACTGAGGCTTATAAAGCAAATGATCACATTGTTGTCTGTGGTAAATTCTAAAAGGTGAGTCAGTTTCTTCCAATTTTGTCAACATTGTGTTTCGCTGTAGTAAAAGTGAGAAAGCTGCAGTTGTGAAACGTTATATACTCATGTTTGCTAAGTGTTTGTCTCTCTTGTGTATTAGAAGTGCATATTAATAGTAATGTTATAAAGACCATTCACTTTGTGTAAGCCCTGAAAGTAATAGTGTGTTTCGGTATCTGTTATAATTTTGCAAAGTGTTTCTGCTGCTCTGTTAGTTTCAATCTTACCGTAAATATATGTATGTGTAAGAGCTCACTGCACTCGCGTGTGACAAAGTATAGGTCGTGTTGATCCGTTATAATTACTTATATCTACTTCCTTAAACGAGAACGTTAATCTTTCTCTTGCCTAATTAGGTTGGCGACCGTTTTCCTTATTCTATAAACAGTATAGCTAGGCAAAATTTTGTTTGTTACTGTTCAAATATTTACGTAATTCTGACTTTCACTTCCGATAAGCCACCTCCGTTAGGTACAACACGGTCAACATAACAAAATTCCTGTCAGAGGGTAACACTGATCTGTTGCTTTATACCATTATTACTCTAACAAAATAATTCTGTTTTGCAAATTGCCTCCAGTTTCGAGGTTATGGTATAGCAGTAGCAGACAGGAGTGTTATAAACTGTTCAAAGTCAGGGATAAATTCTGTGACAAGAAATTTAAGGTCAACTTAGGCAATCCCTTATCAAACGCAAAAAGACACACTACTCCAGAGGTAATCTTTACCGAATTAATGATGGTGACTATGGCTCAGGAGCAATTCCTTTCCAATGACAGAAATAAAGCACGTCTCATTAGCTTGCTTATTTCGAGGCTTGAAGATGAAGGCTTCTCAGTAAAGCAAACTTATGAAGACGCAGACCACCTAATTCTTGCTACAGCGCTTGAGGTATCACAGGAACATGAGGAGGTTGCGGTTGTTGGTGAGGATACGGACCTTCTCATCATGCTCAATGCCCTAGCCACATCATCAGCAAATATATATTTCTCGAAACGTGGAAGAGGGAAGACCTCATCAAAAGTATTTAATTCCAGCAGTTTCAAACTGGCAAACAACATCAGAAAATCACTCATATTTCTCCACGCCATAAGTGGATGTGACAACTTAAGCAGTCTTCGGTCGGGGCAAGAAGAAGGTGGTCAATCTACTGGTCAAAAATAAATGCCTTCTGGAAGATACAAAACCTTTCTTAGAGCATGACACGCAAGCTGACGCTATTGGCGAAGCTGGCCTCCGATTTTTAACCCCCCTATATGGAGGTACGACAGGAGGCACTTTAGACAAACTGCGATTCGACCTGTTTTCCAAAGCGATTGTAAAATCCAGATTCACCCCAGCATCCCTACTATCAACGTTGGAAGCAGCTCGCCAGCATTGCTTGAGGACCTACTTGCAAGTACAAATGTGGAGAGGACACCAGATGGATCCACTACTCTGGGGATGGCAGGCTTCAGAGCTTGGTCTTGGCCCCATTCCTACCTCCAAAGAAATAGCTCCACAGTCTCTTCTCTGAACAATATACTGCAAATGCAACAAGGGCTGTGCAGGAAGTTGTAGTGTCGGAAGGTTGGTATTAAGTGCTCATTAATTTGTGTCAACTGCAAGGATAACTCATGCACTAACTCCCTCCAACCAGATGAAACTGACGAACCAGATGTTGACGAAGACATGGACTGTATATATGACGTGACGAAAATTATTGTCTTTGAGGAGCCGAGTGACTGGGCGTCAGACTCAGAAATTACAGACTTTGAAGAGCCGAGTGGTGCAATGACAGTCAAACGTCGACGTATGTGAAATTTGTGTACATGCCTACCCCTTTACACTTTTCATCTCATATATTTATGTAAAAATTTTTAATTACGAAATTTAATAACCACTACTTAATTTCAAGGGATGTCTCTCCCTTCCTGCCTCCTTCATATATATATATATATATATATATATATATATATATATATATATATATATATATATATATATATATAAAGTTCAAATGTGTATGTAATCTTATGGGACATAACTGCTAAGGTCACCACTCCCTAAGCTTACACACTACTTAACCAAAATTATCCTAAGAACATACACACACACCCATGCCCGAGGGAGGGATCGAACCGCCGCCGGGGCCAGCCGAACAGTCCATGACTGCAGCGCCTCAGACCGTTCAGCTGATTCCGCGCGGCCCTCATATCAGTTGAATGGGTATCATTATTTTATATCGAGGGTTAAGAGGGAGACCTCGTATCTGACAAAAGACAAATTTTACAGGGGAGCTATAAAACATAAGTTTTTAATAAAAATTTTGATTGCTTTGATTTTTTTATTTGGAGTATAATCATTTATTACTCTCAGGTCGTGCATTGTCTTTTTTGCATCATTTTTTTAAGACATATATTTTTTTCACTTACAAGTTTTATTGAGCCAGGAGTCAGTTCTTAACCCTCGATATGTGAAAAACTTTTTTAATATTATTTTTCAAATTTTACAAAATTTAAATATTCTATTCTATTACTATATTAAATAAGAACAAGACAAGGGGTTGCTATAATTCTGTATTTAAAATAGTGTACATAATGATTACTGATGAACTACATTTGAAATTGTCTTCATTGATGATGAGAAATGGTCCAACTTTAATAAGGAGCTGTACACAAATGGGTGGTCCAACAAATTCACTTTTGGTTTCATCGAATGCAGAATTTATTTCTCGATAACTTTTTTATTAAAGAGGTTAAAACGAAAATTTTTCATGAACATTAAAAAATCGGACCATTTCGAAGAGCACTAGTATGGCAACGGGTGTTCCAAAAATATATGCGGATGGTCTCATACAGGGCAGACTTTCATGCCCTATAATATTTAATTGCGCTCTTTTCGATATTGTGAGTCATTTACGAGATATAACCACAAAACCGAAAAAATACCTCTTTTTCGGGTACATTCTGCCCCCCCCCCCCCCCCCCCACACCACTTTCCCGCAACTCCACCGAGGAAGAAAACCTAGGATAGTCATACTGGGACACAAAAAAAGCCATTAAAACAATAAAACCTATTGTAGCAATTATTTCCGATTTCAATCGTAATTCTACTATATTATTTTACCTCACAGGTAAGGTTCTAAGCGTGTTATACTGAAAAAAATTACTTAATACGCTGTTTCTAATTTAAACACATCACCACGACATCCGGATTCCCTTATATAATAATCAAAAGTAAATATATTCGGTGAGATTATCGCCCACCCCACGGATTTAACTTTTCAGGTTTCCTCTTTTCACTCATTTCACTGATTCAATTCGGCCCGCAATGAATTCCTCACTCCTGCCATCCTCTTCACCTCAAAGTAGAACTTGCCACCTATGTCCTCAATTATTTGCTGGATGTATTACAAACTCTGTCTTCCTATACTGTTTAGATCCTCAATAGCTCTCTCTAGTAAAATGGAGGTTATAACATAATGTCTTAACAGATGTCCTATGATCCTGACCCCTTCTTCATGTCAGTGTTTTACACATATTCCTCTCCTCTCCGATTATGCGAAGAAACTCCTCATGCCTTACTTTATCAGGTTATAGAACTACATCACAAGTGCTTCGATTCTTTTCTGTTGCGGTTTTCCACAGTCCATATTTCACTGCTGAGCCGTGTGTGTCTCGCACTCGTGCCATCTCTTATTTTACATCCTGTATTTTTCCTGTTGCCACCTCGTTATGTTAGTTTCAATTTCTGTTGCCACTGGGTTGCTGCTTTGTCTTCCCGTCAGTGGCACCTATCGATGTAACCCTCACGTGTTATCTTTGCTGCACTGCTATTACTTCCCGGTTGTCGTTTGTTGTGGAGTCAGTTGGAACGTGCCAGGAGGGCAGATCAGACCTGCCAGTCGTGGAGTTGGAACGCGGCACTAGTTCAGTCGGGATGCAGCAGTGGGGCCTGGATGTCTATGGCTCGCCTAACCTCTGCCTCCACGCATCACTTAGGCTGGGGACGGTCTTCGTGGATCGTCGGTCAGTCGTCATACTGGACGACATGAATTGGCTTGCCGATTGCTTATGGATTGGCGGTGTGTGTGTGTGTGTGTGTGTGTGTGTATAGACTCCCGATTTGTCCTCGTCATTGCACAGCCACTGCTGAGTGTCGTTCAAGGCTTCGTGCAAGTGTTTGTCGAACTGTGTGTGTAGTTGGTGTCATTTCCACTGACAAATTGTTTTAAATGTTGTCGGCATACTGGCAGTGAGTCGGTCGGTTGGAACGATCAGCAAGCAGGTCTCTGCGCGGCGCGGTCCGACGGGTGCGCTTTAGGTCTCTATGTAGTGTCGGAGCGTGTGGCGGCTGTTCCGAGAGCTACGAGGTTCGTGGCCCACCGCTCCAGGACATTGGAGTTGGGTGGCGATTTGATTACCAAAGCCACGTCTGTTCCCATTGTCCCCTTGGTTGGTGGTTCGCTGTTGGCGGTATTCTTGGGAGCAACAGCGAGTATTCGAATTGGTGAAGATTTAGCCGCCGTTTGGTCGAATTAACTATATTAGTCGTTTTGAAATTCAAGTTCAGCAGCCGAATTTTGTGTCTTGTGGCCGTTAGCGTTCCGATTACCTGCCCTGATCGCTGACATAAATTCAGGCAGTCTCTTTTCCTCACATGTTTTCGCTGTCCAACCTGGTGTGTAGCTTTTGACAGCTTAATGTATTTTTGCTTGTGGGCGGCTATGTCTGTAAAGTTTTGGCTTTGGAATTCTCGTATACTGGTCGGTGGTTAGCAAGTCGTCTTGTCTGTGGATCCCTGCCTGTCTCTTGGTTGTGTTGCCGGTGGATCGAGTATAGTTTGGCCGACTTCTTGTCTCACCTAAGCGAACGTTAAGATTTCAAGGGCAGACTGAGCCCCCTGGAAACTTCTGAGCGCCGTTGCCTATACTGCCTTTCTTCTTGGCGTTTAATTGTGTTTTTCTAATGGCTCATAGCCGATGGTTGGAATTTGTATACACGTAATTCTATTTTTAAAATCAAAGGACTTCAGCCGTTTTAAAAGTAAGTTTTTCTAAATTGGGCAAGTTTTACGTTCTCTGAAAATAAAGCTTGGGCCGTCTGTCCGTTGAAAATTTATTGTATTGTTTTTAAAAGCACCGGATTTCATCCGCTTTAAGTTTTAAAGATCTTATTTATTACGTATTACCTTTGGAAGATAAAGCTGTGGGCTTTCTGCCCTTTGAAAATTTATTGTAGTATGTTGGATTAAAAACATTGGACTTCAGCGGCTTTAAATTTTAAGGTTGTTATTGAACAAGTCTTACATTCTTTCGAGATAAAGCTGTGGGCCTTCTGCCTGTTCAAAAGTTATTGTAGTTATTTTGTTTCAATATATGGGCCTTCAGCCGCTTTTGAAAACTTAATCTATCTGACTAGTCAAGTCTTACATCGCTTGGCTTTCAATACTATTTAAGGTTAAAGCCTAGAGCCTTCTGTCTCAAAATAAATAAATAAATAAAATAATTATAACAATTGTATTTAATTCCTCGGCCTCCAGCCGTTTTAGAATTAAAAACGTTTCCTGTCGATACTCAAGCTTAGAAGTTGCGCTGTAATGTTTGGACAACTAAATAAACTGTAATGTTTGGAGTGTAACTGACTGCCGCTCATTTTGGCCCCCTTCCACAATTCCCACTACTTGTCTTGTCCTGCGGGTTAAGCAGGCGTATCATCTGCCATACAACGCTGTGATCCAAACGTGCATTCTCAGAAATTTCTTCCTCAAAGTAAGGCCTGTGTTTGATACCAGTAGACTTCTCTTGGTCAGGACTGCCCTTTTGCCAGGGCTAGTCTGCTTTTGACGTCCTCCTTGCTCCGTCCGTCATTGGTTATTTTGCTGCATAGGTAGTAGAATTCCTTAACTTCATCTACTTCATGACTATCAGCCTTGACATTAAATTTCTTGAATGAGATTTTCACTCTGCAGCGGAGTGTGCGCTGATATGAAACTTCCTGGCAGATTAAAACTGTGTGCCCGACCGAGACTCGAACTCGGGACCTTTGCCTTTCGCGGGCAAGTGCTCAACCATCTGAGCTACAGAAGCACGACTCACGCCCGGTACTCACAGCTTTACTTCTGCCAGTATCTCGTCTCCTACCTTCCAAACTTTACAGAAGCTCTCCTGTGAACCTTGCAGAACTAGCACTCCTGAAAGAAAGGATACTGCGGAGACATGGCTTAGCCACAGCCTGGGGGATGTTTCCAGAACGAGATTTTCACTCTGCAGCGGAGTGTGCGCTGATATGCAACTTCCTGGCAGATTAAAACTGTGTGCCCGACCTAGACTTGAACTCGGGACCTTTGCCTTCTTCATATCAGCACACACTCCGCTGCAGAGTGAAAATCTCATTCTGGAAACATCCCACAGGCTGTGGCTAAGCCATGTCTCCGCAGTATCCTTTTTTCAGGAGTGCTAGTTGTGCAAGGTTCGCAGGAGAACTTCTGTAAAGTTTGGAAGGTAGGAGACGAGATACTGGCAGAAGTAAAACTGTGAGTACAGGGCGTGAATCGTGCTTCGGTAGCTCAGATGGTAGAGCACTTGCCCGCGAAAGGCAAAGGTCCCGAGTTCGAGTCACGATCGGGCACACAGTTTTAATCTGCCAGAAAGTTTCATATCAGCGCACACTCCGCTGCAGAGTGAAAATCTCATTCTGGAAACATTCCCCAGGCTGTGGCTAAGTCATGTCTCTGCAGTATCCTTTCGTTCAGGAGTGCTAATTCTGCAAGGTTCGCAGGAGAGCTTCTGTAAAATTTGGAAGGTAGGAGACGAGATGGTGGCAGAAGTAAAGCTGTGAGTACCTGGCTTGAGTCGTGCTTCGGTAGCTCAGATGGTAGAGGCAAAGGTCCCGAGTTCGAGTCTCGGTCGGTCACACAGTTTTAATCTGCCAGGAAGTTTCATTAAATTTCTTGCTTTGCTCATTTCTGCTACTTCTCATTACTTTCGTTTTTCTTCAATTTATTCTCAGTCAGTATTCTATACTGATTAGACTGCTCATTCAATTCAGCAGATTACGTAATTCTTCAACACTTTCACTCAAGTTAGCAATGTCATCAGCTAATCGCATCGTTGATATTCTTTCCCCTTTAATTTTAGTTTTACTGCTGAACCTTTATTTTATTTCCATCATTGCCTCTTCGACATACTGATTGGACAGTAGGGGGGAAAAGACTTCATCCCTGTCTTACACCCTTTTTAAGCCGAGCGTTTAGACCTTGGTCGTCCACTCTTTTTATTCCCTCTTGGCTCTTGTAAGTATTGCACATTGCCCGTCTGCCCCCATAGCTTACCCCCATTTTTCTCAGAATTTCGAACATCTTGCACCGTTTTACACTGTCGAACGCTTCCTCCAGGTCGACAAATCGTATGAACGAGTCTTGATTTTTCGTTAGTCTTGCTTCCATAATCAACCGAAACTCTGCTGAAACCAATCCATCACGATTCCAGCCTTGTGGCAGCGACTGTTATCCTGGTGGAGGATACCAGTGCTGTTGACGAATACATTGAGCCTGAAGTTATGCAAATGGTTGGCAGTATGTGTGTGTGTGTGTGTTTCAGGTTTACGGGCGCTAAACAGCGGGGTCATCAGGGCAGTATGTTCACGGACCTTACATCCGCCATGGTGCCTGCGTTTATTGCCAGAAACCCCATGAATGTTCGGCTTAAAGTCTTTCATGGCATAATGCTGCCCTCAAAAGTCTGTACCCGAGGCCAGTTGGATTTCTTGTGTAGTTAGTCGCTTGATATTTTGACGAGACCATCGACGTGGTCGAAACAAGAAACATGATCCATCTGAAAGGAGACAAGTTTCCATTGATGCACTGGTACTGTGTCGATAACCTCGTTCCCAAAAAATGTCGTGAGTGATGTCGCAGGGTCAACAAAGGAAGACGTAGGGGAAACGTTCCGGACAGCCCTTTGTTCAAAAATGTGCGATAAACTGTGTGCCCCTGCGCTGTACTCAGTCATCAGATCTGCCACACATTGCCGCCTGTACTACTTTGCAGAGCGGACAACGTCCTATCCCCACGTTATATGATTTCAACCAGTTTCCACAGATGTTGACTACAGTAGAACCCGAAAAGTCGACAAGTATCACCGTTTCTGAAATGCTCGTTTCTAGGCAACGGGAAATACAGATGTGGCCTCTCTCAAAGTCGTTTATGCTGTGAATTTCTCCATTTGTGGCCGGTTCCGTCCCTAGAATGATTTCCCAGTAGTCTCTGCTCTTCTACAGTATTTTCCTGACTGCGTCACGTTCCCGCAACACCAACTCCTAGCACTCCGTGTCGCGTTGGCCAGTGGTTAAAAAAGATGGCTCTGAGCACTATGGGACTTAACTGCTGAGGTCATCAGTCCCCTAGAACTTAGAACTACTTAAACCCAACTAACCTAAGGACACCACACACATCCATGCCCGAGGCAGGATTCGAACCTGAGACCGTAGCAGTCGCGCGGTTCCGTACTGAAGCGCCTAGAACCGCTCGGCCACCGCTGGCCAGTGGTCACCACGTCTAAGCTGACCAGTGTATATTTCACTGCTGTGTGGCAGTGAAATTCAGGGCAAATAGGAAGTGCACAAAATTTTTTTTTAAATATTTACTTTTTTATAATGTTTTTTTTCCCTTCTTTCTTTCAGTCAGTACGAACTTTGCTGTAGAACCTCTTATTTACGTGTGGTAATAAAAATTCATTTAGACAGAACTAAGTACATTTAAAATTACGTGAACTTAGTCAACCCTCTCATGCTGATAAATTCATATTAACTGATTAAGAATATTTAGTTGAGAATTAAATCCTTTACATAATTCGGCCTTGGCACACATTTTCTAAATTCAGTGGTTTTTTTTAAATATTTACTGAATTCTTTCCCAGCGTTAGCTATGGAACACAAGACTGTCTCTATTAGCAGAAAATGGTTAAATATTGCCAAGCCGACGTTTAATTATCATTGATAAGACACACTTCACTATACATTTAAGTTATTTGAAAGAACCAACAAATTGTTAAATTTCAACGTTAACTATCCACCTATGAATGCACAAATGTGAAACTAGTAATAAATTCCGTCAGTCTCAGGATCGCTGTAAAAGAAAAACATTTACTTAATTCACCGCTAATTTTTATCTGCTCCCGATTTACGGGTTTGGTTAATTTTTCTTAGCGGAACAATTTTTTAAATGTGCCGCCGCTGCAAATCGTTCGGTCGCGGCACAGCCCAGCAACACCGCTAAAAATGCTGAAAATTCTTTAAAGAAATATTACAGATGACATGGTCAAGCTAATTTACATTAGTAATACACACTTTTGATAAATTATAATGTGTTTAGACCACAACAATAATTCAACTTACATTAGTTTGTGATTTCACCTCTAATGGCGGCTAAATCTAGATACAGACAAAAGAAGTCTACCCATTCATAACATGCTACATCACAGGTTCCTCTCACTTTCAGCTCTCCAGGTAGACGACAAAGAATACACGCTACGTGGTGCTTTTTATACTACTGCTGACCATTAACATCTCTTTGTAATCTTACAACATTATTTTCCTCTGTGGCTGAATTTTACATTTTTGTTATCGCAGATATTGACACATTTCGCAATTACATTATGAGTATAGAAATATTACAATCATAAATACATCGAGAATATTACTGCAGAAAATATTACAATAATAACGAATGTCCTTTACACAAAATTAAATAATATTTTTTGTTAAATAATTACAGTATATACAAATTGCTTCATAGCGGCGTATATAGTACAATTCAATTTTAGTTTATTAATAGTGTGAGTGTTGCCAGGGAACGTTACAAGTAGAACCGAAAAGTCGACAAGTATCACCGTTTCTGAAATGCTCGTTTCTAGGCGCCGGGAAATACAGATGTGGCCTCTCTCGAAGTCGTTTGTGTCTGTGAATTTCTCCATTTGTGGCCGGTTTCGTCCCTAGAATGATTTCCCAGTAGTCTCTGTTCGTCTTATATTTTCCTGACCGCGTCACGTTCCCGCAACCCCAACTCCTAACACTCATTGTCGCGATGGCCAGTGGTCACCACGTCTAAGCTGACCAGTGTATATTTCACTGCTGTGTGGCAGTGAAGTTCAGGGCAAATAGGAAGTACACCGACCGATATTAGTCACCCTCAGGATACATCTTACAAATTCCGTGTAACACTATCTTCAGCCTTCACAGTGGCCCTAACTCGATGAGGATACGAGTGTATAAGAATCGTCAGGCATGCCAAATCTTGTTCCAGGTTCTCATCGTTGATTACGTTCAGTAGAACTACCAAATTGCGAGGATGGTGACGTTTAGGTTACCCCCACTGTTCCACATCGTTTGAAGTATTTACAATCTGATTATGATCGAGTGATTCAAGGGACCACTCGTGTGGCGATTAGGCGCCGAAGTCTTAGACAATCCAGGACGTATTTGTGTAGCGCTCTGAATCCGAAGGTTGTCGTGCTGGAAGACCGGACTGTCGGAACCATACTCATAAGACGAAGAGACAAGGACAACACTTGATTAAAACGGACGATGAAATTAACACCCTGGATGATGTTCAAGGTAGCCTGAATGAGCAGGTCCAAGTCATGATGCCACAAATACCTCAACCCATGGATTAGGTGGAAGGAGCGAGTAGGAAGTAGTAATGTGCCGGGCTAAGATATATTACAGATTTTACTGAAAATAATTTATTACATGGAAATTCAAACTTCAATATTAAAACCCTAAAACCATGTTTTAACTTTGACAGATTGAACAATTCATGCTCTGTTCTTCACATTAAAATTGCTGATGACATTATGCTGCAAGATATAACAGTTTAACGATCTGATATTGATCCACATGAAACCAAGACACTAATACAAATTTTTCACACTGAGTGTGCCTCAGGAAAGGAGGAAGTGTTAAAACTCAAATAAGTTTCAAGACTGTAGATAACATATGTAAAACGATAGACCCACTTAATATAAAAGTTAAATCCTGAGATGAGCAGACTGTGCTTACGAAATTTTCACGTAATCCTGTTACAATATTTGCAGCTGATGAATCTGATACGAACTTGCAACTAGAATATAAATTACTAAACCATGTAAATGGCGTTATGTCAATGCTGAATGCAATGTGCACATAAAAAAGAAAACAGAACAGTAATTACATAACTTCAATTAGTGAACATCTCCTAAAATTTCAAGCCTGAGAACACAAAGGCGAAATCACATTACTCACGGGCACATAGCCTTTCCGAAACGGTATCTACCATCGGCAGTCGATTTACCGTATTATAGGCACTCATTTCGGTCTACAGAAAAAAAAAAGTAAACACAGTTTGCAACTAAATAAAAATATTTGTATCTAACAGCCCCCATAGTATAGAAAATTGACTGTCTTACAACCGGATGAAAAGTTAAAAACCCGAATTAGTTAACTGAAGAGCCCGGCTTAAAGTAATAACACACAGCTACAAGCCGCACTGTCAAATGGCTGCTTTGTACATTTTTTAAGAAATCGGTCGTCAATATGACCTTTACAACGCTAAAAACAGGGCAGAAGATTGGGAGAGAAATACGTGGAACATAAATTTGTTGCCATGAGCAACCCACATACATGAGACACAAAGAAAAGCACTTATACGCGCCGGCCGGTGTGGCCGTGCCGTTCTAGGCGCTTCAGTCTGGAACCGCGTGACCGCTACGGTCGCAGGTTCGAATCCTGCCTAGGGCATGGATGTGTGTGATGTCCTTAGGTTAGTTAGGTTTAAGTAGTTCTAAGTTCTAGGGGATTGATGACCACAGATGTTAAGTCCCACAGTGCTCAGAGCCAGCCACGTATACGCTAAAGAAGAACTGAATTAGTGATATCTGTTACATACAATAGCTACCGATTTAAAAATGGTTCAAATGGCTCTGAGCACTACGGGAGTTAACATCGGAGGTCATCAGTCCCCTAGACTTGGAACTACTTAAACCTAACAAACCTAAGGGCATCACACACATCCATGCCAGAGGTAGGATTCGAACTTGCGACCGTAGCAGCAGCGTGGTTCCGGACTGAAGCGTCTAGAACCGCTCGGCCTCAGCGGCCGGCACTGATTTAAAACGTAACAAAACGTGGCTAACTAGAAGACACGACAGTTCAAAACTCGGCAGGACAGTAAACATATTACACGTACTTCAGAAGAAACCAGGGCGCTGGACAGTGTGATAAGCACAGTAATTCTTACCGATTTCCGGAGAACCCGGAAGAAGGGAGCCATAGCACCATAGCATACTGTTTAAAATTTTTCTGGAACTTCTTTCATATTCAATTCCAGTTTCAAAAACTAACTAGAAATAATATTGTGGCCACAGGCTACCAGAGTGAATAAGAACTGACAAAGAGCCCAGTAGCAGTCCACCACAATGTCACCAACTTATTGCGGGCTGCAGAAGACTCCGGGCCACAGAATTCCAGAAAACCAAGCAGCAACCGTGAGTTGTTCTTCAGGATGCCGACAGAACCGTTCCATAAACACGTGACTCTAGCAATCGCAAAGCAACCGACCCAATTACTACTCTGACAGTCGACTGATCCGGCACCTCTACGTCACTCGCCGCCACACAACCCTGGCACAGCAATCCAAATCTCTCCCAGCTGCAACTCGCAGCACAAGAAAGTTTCCGACAGGAAATTTCGAACTAACCAAGGAGATAAAAGGCGCAACAAAGCCATGGCAAAAACAGTTGGCTTCAAGCTAGCCGCGGACGGTTCAGCGGGTTAAAAGCCTCCTTGGTACACCTGTGCACACCAAGTTTCTCATTATTTCGAGAGGGGAGAAATTAGTTGTCGGACCATGCTACCCGTTTCCAAACAAATGCTATCCAGTTTCTGTGTTATTTTGATCAATGAAGACGTGCACAATTAATCGCAGCTGTCAACAGTTGACTTTTGCGAAGTATCTGGTCCCAAATGTCGATTACATCCAGTATCCTTCGAAGTGTTCGCTATCAAAATTATTGAGATTGACCTGCATTGATCGATACAACGATCCTGTACGGCCTGAAACCGATTTTCTTTGACAATGCGTGATTCATCTGTGATCCCACTAGGTTAGGATCTTTTTACGACCATCGTTGTTACGCCACGTTATATGGATGTCAGTGGTACAATTTTCCCAGTGGAACACGATGCGTATAAACATAAACAAACATGGGTAACTGCAGTCATGGGGAGGAGATAAGTATATCCAAATATAAACGCTTGGTTCTGTTATTCTGTCACGCCCGCTCGTCTACCGACTTTACATGGGCGATCGCGTGAAACCGACCACACTGCATTCAGCATTGGCATAACGCCATTTATAAGGTTTAATAATTTATATTCTAGTTGCAAGTTTGTATCAGATTCATCAGCACTTCAAAGGCATGAGATACGTCTTGGAGGGGCACATGACTACCTCAAACAAGTTGAACATCATCTTCCGCGCTCTATAGTGACCAGTGAGGTCATGTGTGTAGGTGACTAACATATATTGAAGCGCCAATGAAACTGGCAGAGGCATGCGTATTCAAATATAGAGATATGAAAGCATGCAGACTATGGCGCTGCGCTCGACAACGCGTACATAAGACAGCAAGTGGCTGGCGCAAATCGGTTACTGCTGCTACAATGGCAGGTTATCGAGATTTAAGTGAGTCTGAACGTGGTGTTATACTCTGCCCACAGCGATGGGACACAGCGTCTCTGAGGTAATATTCCCGGACGACCATTTCACGAGTGTACCGTGAATATCAGGAATCCGGTAAAACATTAAATCTCCGACATCGCTGCGATCGGAAAAAGATCCTGTAAGAACGGGATCAACGATTAGATTAGATTAGATTAGATTAGATTAGATTAATACTAGGTCCATGGATCATGAATACGATATTTCGTAATGATGTGGAACGAGTCAAATTTTCCAGTACATGACATAATTAGGTTAATTTAACAACATACTTAAGTTAATGTAACAACTTTATTTTTTTGTGTTTTTTGTTTTTCTTTATTTTTATTTTTATTTTTTATTTTTTTAATATTTTTGTTTTGTTTTTTTTTGTTTTTTCCTAATTTATATCTAAAAATTCCTCTATGGAGTAGAAGGAGTTGTCATTCAGAAATTCTTTTAATTTCTTCTTAAATACTTGTTGGTTATCTGTCAGACTTTTGATACTATTTGGGAAGTGACCAAAGAATTTAGTGCCAGTATAATTTACCCCTTTCTGTGCCAAAGAGAATCGTTCAACGTGACGGAAGTGCAACCCATCCGCAAATTGCTTCAGATTTCAATCCTGTGCCATCAACAAGTGTCAGGTGCGGACCATTCAACGAAACATCATCGATATGGGCTTTCGGAGACGAAGACCCACTCGTATACCCTTGATTACTGCTCGACACAAAGCTTTACGCCTCACCTTTGCCCGTCAACACCGACATTGGTCTGTTGATGACTGGAAACATGTTGCCTGATAGGACGAGTCTCATTCTAAATTGTATCTAGCGTAGGCACGTGTTCGGGTATGGAGACACCTCATGAAGCCTTGGACCCTGCATGTCAGCAGGGGAGTGATCAAGTTGGTGGAGGCTCTGTAATGGTGTGGGGCGTGTGCAGTTGGAGTGATATCGGACCCATGATGTGTCTAGGTACGACTCTGACAAGTGACACGTACGTTGGCATCCTGTCTGATCATCTGCATCCATTCATGCCCGTTGTGCACTCCGACGAACTTGGGCAATTACAACAGGACACTGCGACTCCCCACATGTCCGGAATTGCTACAGAGTGGCTACAGGTACACTCTTCTGAGTTTAAACACTACAGCTGGTCGCCGAACTCCCCAGACATGTACGAGGTGTGGCTAGAAAAAAACCGGACTAGTACTGGTGAAACAATAAAACGAATGCAGTAAGGCTGAAAGTCGCGTGGCCTGTCACGTGACTCTCTCTCCGCCTACTGCTCGAGTTTCATCTGCCTCCTGCACTCAGTCTGCCCGTAGCTTCTGTTTTAAGTAGTTGACGTTTTGTCTGTGCGTCGGAAAATGTTGAGTGTACAGAAAGAACAGCGTGTTAACATCAAATTTTGTTTCAAACTAGGAAAATCTGCAAGTGAAACGTTTGTAATGTTACAACAAGTGTACGGCGATGATTGTTTATCGCGAACACAAGTGTTTGAGTGGTTTAAACGATTTAAAGATGGCCGCGAAGACACCAGTGATGACACTCGCACTGGCAGACCATTGTCAGCAAAAACTGATGCAAACATTGAAAAAATCGGTAAACTTGTTCGACACTTTCCTTGTCAACTCCTGTTAACTCAGACACTGCTCTGATTGTTAAACGGCGATCTTGTCGAACAAGTTTTCCGATATTTTCAATGTTTGCATCAGTTTTTGCTGACAATGGTCTGCCAGTGCGAGTGTCATCACTGGTGTCTTCGCGGCCATCTTTAAATCGTTTAAACCACTCAAACACTTGTGTTCGCGATAAACAATCATCGCCGTACACTTGTTGTAACATTACAAACGTTTCACTTGCAGATTTTCCTAGTTTGAAACAAAATTTGATGTTAACACGCTGTTCTTTCTGTACACTCAACATTTTCCGACGCACAGACAAAACGTCAACTACTTAAAACAGACGCCACGGGCAGACTGAGTGCAAGAGGCAGATGAAACTCGAGCAGTAGGCGGAGCGAGAGTCACGTGACAGGCCACGCGACTTTCAGCCTTATTGCATTCGTTTTATTGTTTCACCAGTACTAGTCCGGTTTTTTTCTAGCCACACCTCGTACATTATTGAACATATCTGGGTGGCCTTACAACGTACTGTTCAGACGAGATCTCCACCCCACTCGTACTCTTACGGATTTAAGGACAGCCCTGCAGGACTCATGTCGTCAGTTTCCTCCAGCACTACTTCAGACACTAGTCGAGTCCATGCCACGTCGTGTTGCGGTACTTCTACGTGCTCGTCGGTTAACTACATGATATTACGAAGGTGTACCAGTTTCTTTGGTTGTCAAGATGTATACTTATATTTCATTACAGAAAAAAATTAATAGGAAAATCTCCTGCAGCCAAGACCGCTGGGTATTTTTATTTAATTTCACATTGACCAGTTTCGTCATAATCTTGATGTCGTCAATTGATCTTCGGAAAATGGTTATTAATATGCATACATGCCACCAAGACATTGCGAGCACTATTCACTCATACGACACGACACCACGTTGTCTTGTCAAACACACAGAAAGCACATATAAAATATTCACTGCAACAATCGTGTGCCCAGGTGTGGAATGAACAAAACAGAACGCTCAGTCGTTGCCAAAGCTGATCGCACGAAAAACCAAGCGACCTTGGCTGCGGAAGATATCCCATAACGGATATGTGTGACCTGTATAAGAAAATATAGTATATCCGAAAATGTGTCCGAACCGCTAACTATAGTGTTTAAAAGTTTTCTTCAACTTCTTTCGTATTCAGTTCCAATTTAAAAAAATATTTCACTTATCTGTTGTCATTTATATAAGACTTTACCAACAAATCGGAAACTTATCACATCGAACTCATCTTGGTACTTACGACACAGACTCAGGACGAGCAGCAACGAACCATCTCAAGAATTATTTACCAAATTGGCAGCCGTCGCTGTTTGGTATGCTCCACGTTAAGAATTTCTGTCACGTTGTGGAGGTGATGTGATATAACTTGAAGTAAAATAAAGAGGTCTTCTACTTTTAAATTTAATATTGTGTGAAACTGCACGCCAATGAATCAGAAAGGCAGATTAGAGAGCCAGCTTTGCAGTTGACCTGATTAGCGAAGTGAGAAAAACGCATTATCACACGAGACAATGAGAGACTAAACTAGCATCGCTCCCTTACTGCTTTGAACTGTGCTTTCCTTCTGACCGAATTTTCGGAAAAAGAGATTTAGATAGCTACTGGAGAAGTAATCTTTTGTAAGACAAAAATTATAAAGAACTTTAGATACAACTAAAGCTTCATATGGAAAAGAGCACTAGCACGGTTTGAAAAATTAATGAGGAGTACTACTTCTGCTTTCGTATTGATGAAAAAAGTGTAGAAGTAGTGCATGCAGTGGAATCTTATACTTGATGATCGTTTGAGGAGTTGTGGACCACTATTTTCGAGTAGCAATCCGACATTATTACACCACTGTACCATTCCATTAAGTATGATACCGAGCTTAACATTCGTATTCCGTGAATTTGTAATAGTAAGTCTATCAGATTTTTCAATCAGATATTTATGTGCGCTGGGCAGTACTACAAACAAACTTTCCTCGAAGTCTCCCACCTCTTCATCATGCAGATTCTTTTATTCTGCAGCGAAAGTGAGCTGTGCGGGTCAACTTAATTTAAAAATATGTCTCTCCATAAACCGGCGGTACAGAACTAAATTGGGTAATAAACCACTCGGTAGGAAATCGCACGGCGTGCCCGCGCATATAAATTTCCTCGTTATGAGTGCAAACATAACAAGTAACGGGTTGTTAAAGGTATATCATTTTCATTAGTGCTTAACATTTTTCATCTGTAGACTCTGATTAAGGGTAATGATATGTTTCACGCTGTGATTTAGAAGTATGAGGTACGGCAGATTAAATGAAGTTCGCGCAGTTAGCTCACAACGCAGCAATCTTTTTGGCAAAAGGGCGAAGCAGATTATTTCTGAGTCAAAAGCAGAAGATGTACTGTAACAGCGAAGGGGGCTGCTGTTAATAAACCACGGCAAATGTTCAGTATTTTGGACTGCTCAATTGCTTGCACTACAACTGTTCTCAAGTATTGCGCCATTCACTGTTGTCTCCAGTACATTTCCTGTGACATTTGGAAAAAGAAAAATGTTGTTAAAGGAACGAAACAGATACGTGAAGTCATCTTTTTTCTGTGTAATAGATTCCCTTCCAGGGCACGGAATATTGTAACATACAGCTTGAGCATTAATAAAACGGCCAAACAGATGGAAACGGTCGAAAAGCTGCACGTCTGCTCCAAACTAAGTGCCCTCACAGACAAAAACCACATCCCTAAACATTTCAAGCTCTTTTTGGACGTTTGTGTGATCGTTGGTTCTTTCAGACAGACGACTGCGCAGGAAGACGGCGGAGTGGGTGTTCACCAGGTTTAGAGGACCGCTTCTACATGATATTGAGACGAACGCCAGTACAGGCTCCAGGCAAGTGGCTCGCCAACATTGTGTAAGGCAGAGTACGATTATGTGTACCTTTCAAGACAACAGCTACCATCCCTACCACCTGCAACGAGTGCAAGGATTATCAGCAGCGGATATCCCTCTGCTGGAAGGAGTCTGTTGATGGTTTTTGCACCAGAGGAACACAATTATGGAATTTATATCATCAGTCGTCTTTACCGACTGTGCAACCTTTACCGTAGCTGGCATCATCAGTCTGCATAATTGTAGTCTATGGACGTCAGATAATCCACGGGCAATGGTTGAGGAGTCTCATCAGCATCGATTCAGCATCAATGTGTGGGCAGGGATTTCTACGATCAAATACTTGGACCTGTTTTTTTTTTTCCACAACGCCTCGACGGGGGGACGCACCAGGACTTCCTACGGAATTCACTGCATGGGCTGCTTGACAAAGGGCCTCTCGCAATACGACAGGACTTGCGGGTTCTGCCTGACGGAGATCATCGTACTTACGCATCATGATTTGCCTTTTCATCAACAAAATGTTTCCCAGACCTTGGATAAGACTCGGAGACCCCGTGGCTCGGCATGCTAGATCACCGGGCCTTAGACCCTTAGTCTTTTCCTCCGGGGGCAGCTCAAAAGCATTGTGTATGCTGTGCAAATCCCTCAACTGCGTGTTGCTGGCCAGAGTGGCCGAGCGGTTCTAGGGGCTACAGTCTGCACCCGCACGACCGCTACGGTTGCAGGTTCGAGTCCTGCCTCGGGCATGGATGTGTGTGATGTCCTTAGCTTAGTTAGTTTTAAGTAGTTCCAAGTTCTATAGGACTGTTGACCTCAGCAGTTAAGTCCAATTCTGCTCAGAGCCATTTGAACCATTTTTAAACTGCGTGTTCCTGACGCCTGTTACGCCATTTTTAGAAACGCTGGAACGTGGTAAAGAGTGCGGCATTCAGCGATGCGACATGTTGTAAGTAGGCTGTTTAGGTTCTTATATTGGTAACGCCACCGCCACGTAGCTCTCTGTATGAAAATCACAGGCTGTGCTGCGTGCAGTCTGTGGCTGGTTTGCATTGATGTTGGCTATTGTAGTGTTGGGCAGTTGGCTGTTAACAGCGCGTAGCGTTGCGCAGTTGGAGATGGGCCGCCAGCAGTGGTGGATGTGGGGAGAGAGATGGCGGAATTTTGAGAGCGGATGATGTGGACGTGTGTCCATCAGAGACAGTACATTTGTAAGACTGGATGTCCTGAACTGCTATATATATTATGACTTTTGAACGCTATTAAGGTAAATACATTGTTTGTTATCTATCAAAATCTTTCATTAACTATACCTATCAGTAGTTAGTGCCTTCAGTAGTTTGAATCTTTTATTTAGCTGGCAGTAGTGGCACTCGCTGTATTGCAGTAGTTAGAGTAACGAAGATTTTAGTGAGGTAAGTGATTTGTGAAAGGTATAGGTTATTGTTAGTCAGGGCCATTATTTTGTAGGGATTATTAAAAGTCAGATTGCGTTGCGCTAAATATATTGTGTGTCAGTTTAAGCACAGTCATATATAATTTTTCTAAAGGGACGTTTCATATGTCGACCCTTAGCCAAGTATACCTCACTGGAATCTTCTGATATTTTCTTGTAGTTTGTGTAATTAGTGTTGAAAGGTGGCTACACTGAGCCACAGCGCCAGAGATCGCGCTAGAGAGTATTGTTCCGCCGCCTCCACTGGGAGTGATTATTGAGATGTCGTAGTGGGCAGTGCTTGGGGAGAGCTCGTGGTAGTCAGTGCTGAGATGTCGTAGTGAGGAGTGTTTGTTGAGATGAGCTAGTAGGCAGTGCTTGCTGAGGTGTGATACTGAAAAGTTCTTGTTGAGATGTGATAGTAGCGAGTCGGTGTGGAGAGATTGTAATGTCTAGAGTGCTTTTCATCAATATAAATTAAGGTAACAAACTACTTTTCTTTTCTTTCTCATTATTTCAATGTCCTGAATAATGCGTCATTACAGGTTCAGTCAACAAAGCATCTGGCTTGTGTTCTTGTATTAGAGTGTAATTATGGTTTTCTTGAGTAATTATGGTATTTCTATTTTCTTTAATTAATTCAGTATAAATGATATTTAAAATTTCTTGTGTTGTTGAAGAAGAACCGTGCCAGATGCGTACGTTGAGTCATACTTCCACACACAGAACAGTTACACTTGTGCTTTGGTTTCGTAGGTTTTATAGTTGCTGGGGACTTAATTAATTAATTGTGTTAATGAAAATTTCCATTTCATTCTTTGTTATTGTTCTATGCAGTCAGATAGCGTAATAATACTAGTCAGGGCCAACCGTTACGAGACTTCGTAACCGAACAGACAGCTACTAAAATCAAAAACTAAAAATATTTTCATTTTTCATTTAATTAAGCCCCCATGCACGTGGCGACCGCTGCTTCGGATCGTCCCTTGGAATTCTTCTGATTGTAGAAATAGTAGACAGTAGGATTGTTGTAGTAATTTGTAGTTTAGTAATTGTAGTCTATATTGCATGTGTAGATTTGGTAATTGTCATTCTTCTGATGATATTTTTTTTGCAAAATTTCATTTCTGTTGTCTTGTCTACGGGTTTGACAATTAGTGCAATTATTTCAATTGTTCGATTAATCGTGTTTGAGGGAAACATTTCGTGTGATGGTATTGTTGGAGATAAAGAGTCATTGTGTGTAATTTCCGTACAGTGACGAGTTTTGTATGCTCTGTAAATGATTACGCGATCGATGAAAAAGGCAAAAATGATGGATAGTCAGAATGACGAAATTGTTGACATGGCGAACTCGCCAACACAGGAGAACAGTATAATGAATAATGAAGTGGAACACAATTTAATAAGTCGGGAAAATAGCCCGGAACCATTTCAAAATTTTTCTCAATCAGGAAATTCACAGAATACGAGATTAACGATAGAAGATTCTGAAATAGTATCGAACACAGATAGCTTTACAGCTATGACGAAAGAAGTTGGTTTCGCGGGAAATGTTAGGGGCGAAAAGAATTTCGAACCGGCTATTATGGAGCAGTTGATGAGTGCTATATTAAATTTGGGATCACAAATGGGAACAATGGAAACACGGTTAGACTCACAAATAGGAACAATCAAAACAGAGATGGGAACTTTGAGATCTGAATTAAAAACAGATAGGGGAACAATGGAGCAGTTTCGATCTGAATTTAAAACAGAGATGGGAACTTTGGAAACACGGTTAGATTCACGAATAGGGACATGTTTCAAAAATATGAAAGATGAGTTAAAGAAAGAAATCAGAGAAGAAGTACAACCGATTTTGAATTCTCACAATAATAGATTAATTGCAGTAGAGATTAGACAAAGGGAACAAGATAGAGAACAGGAAGAAAGAGATCGCGTGATAGTACAAAAATTTTCAGAGTTAAATTTACAACGTGCACATGATAAGGAAGAAATATTTGAGAGAATCGAGGAATCCGTACCAAATGACAGAATAAATAATCTAACAAAACAATATGAACAGTTAACTACCAAATGTGTCAATACTGAAACCCGAGTCGCGACACTTACGGAAGACGTAAGTAAACAGAAAGAAGAAATAGGTGACTTATCGGAAAGAGTTGAGGAGATTTCAGATAAATTGACAAGTCTTAGTTTAAATGGGGATAGAGATTCAGATGATACAGCTCCATTACCATTTGCAGAAACCGAAGAGTACCAGAACATAAATAACCATGTTGAAAATCAGGAAAAAATTAATGAACGCGTTAAAAGGGAAGTTGAGACATTACAAAAGCAAGTCAAACAAATTGAAGGCGAAATCGTAGGATAAGACAGCAAAGGAAATTTAGAATCACAGGTAGCAGAGGGGTTTCAAGAAAGTAATTTATTTCATTTACGAGACGCAACAAGAGAGCGCCAGGCGTGCGAACTTGACAATAATCGACATTCGGACTGGAACAGTCGCGGTAGGTCTTTTTCGCCACGAGGCGAAAATTTTGACTATAAACACTTCTTAACTGTTCGGAAATCTAAAATCTTTCGCAATTCCAAGAATGACATACATCCATGTTCATGGTTAGATCAATTTACGTACGTACTTCCGCCAAATTTGCCACTAAGTCACAAACTGAAATTTCCTCAGGGGATTCACTACACTAAGTGAATATGTGCAGTAGCGTTCACAGGGCCCCGAGCTGTAGTGGTGCTATTTCCCTTTTAGTTTTCTGCACCGCTGCCTACTCTTTCACTATTCTTTGTATCTATAAAAAACAATTCTTCTACTATCCATCTATCTAGACAGTAGGTAAAGAATAACCGGATTTGACTGTTTTACCCAAAAGTGACTTTGGAAATTACCGTTTGGACTTACTATATTTTCTGCAGCATTCATTCGTAAATTAAACGAAATTTTTACCTGATTATCTTCGTGACAATATTACTTCATATGTTGACGATATTCGTATTGCTACACGTTCTTGGAGTGAGCACAACAAAATTTTGGATTCATTATTACGTATTTTTGCACGAGTTGGCATGACAGTGAACTTGGAAAAATCTGAATTTGGTCGTTCTCAGGTGAAATTTCTCGGTCACATTATTTCTACAGAAGGTATTCTTCCTGATCCAGAGAAACTAGACGCTATTCGTAATTATGCTGTTCCTACCACAAAACGTGATGTTCGTAGTTTCCTTGGTGTCTGTAATTTTCTTAGACGCTTTGTTAGATTGGATGATTTGGCCACACCTCGTTTACACATTTCAGTTATGCACATTTTGGTCCCAGAAAATGCTTTCATAAATTACGAGAAAATTGCTACTTCAGTAATATGGAAAAACGTATTCGATCTGTTCTTGCCAAATGCAAATTATGTCAAAAAGCTAAGCCGCCAACGATTTCTCACAGAGCACCGTTGTTTCCTATCATTCCAGCGAAATTAAAGGACATGGCTGCAGTCGATTTGTTCGGTCCAGTGGTTCGTTCTACGAATGGTTTTGCGTACATTTTCGTAGCAGTGGAATTGACATCAAAATATGTGTGTTTTACACCTTTACGCAAGGCAACAGCTCGTTCAGTATCTAACGCTTTCATCAAACATTTTCTTAAAGAAGTGGGTCATGTTGATAAGGTTATATCAGATAATGGATCACAGTTTCGCTCTAAAATTTGGCTTCGTACTCTACGGCGTCGTAAGATTAAACCAATTTTTATTTCACTTTTTCACCCTCAATCTAACGCTTCAGAGAGATGGATGAAGCAAATCAATAAATTGTGCCGTCTTTATTGTCATCAGAATCACAGAACTTGGGATCAGTATCTTCATATTTTTCAAAACATTCTGAATGAACTTCCTAATGACTCAACTTAATTACCGCCTCTATTGATATTAAAAAATAAAGTACCAACAAATCGCATTTCTGAAATAGTTCTTTTCCGCCTTCACGGAAACTGCGGCATTCTGAAGTTGTCAACCTGGCTCTACAAAATATTGCATCTGCGGCTGCTAGAAGAGAGAAATCAGCGAAACGTCCTGGTCGTTTAAAAATTTTGTCAGTTGGTCAAAAGGTGTTAATTAAGTCTCACCGTTTGTCTCATAAAGGAAAAGGCTTATGTCGCAAATTTTTTCTGCTTTATAACGGTCCATATAGGATTCGCAAAATTATTCATGATAACACTGTCGAAGTAGAAACTCTTAAATCTCGACGCTCTAAGGGAATACATCACATATCTAACGTTAAAATTTTTGTGGAATGACATACTTTTGAGACATCAACATTTGTACGTAAACACACGGAGAATGCAAGGATACCGCGCCGTGTTCCGGCGGCAGCAGATACTCAAAGCAACAGTGAAGTCTGCGCGTCGCACAAGGCAGTCGTTGACCGCAAACAATCACCTCCTACGTCACGCGCCTACAGCTGATCGAGCGCTCAGTGCGAATGCACTGACAGCCGTAAACAAATACACAGTCTAATTTCACCGACTAAATTCTGTATAAAGCTATGGTGAATTTATAAATTAAGTTATTAACGTTCAGTATTTTTCAGGATACGGTTGTGTAAAATATTTAAGACCTTCAGGTAAATTCTGTGTGTGTCCATTGTTAAGAGGACTTGCTATGGAGAAAATTTCAGGAAGAATGTAATTTCGAAAAAAAAAAAGAAGTAAAAAACCAAAAAGGTAACGATTAATTGAGTTTATTTTTCAGGTAACATATTTCCACTTAGGTACGTACTTAAGACGTAATTTGCTGCTTGCGATTACGTGACTCATACTTTGTGCTAAATTTCATGTTCTATGAATTTACCTGTGAAGCGACGTGCTTGCGTACATTAACTGATTTTGACAATGTTTTATTAATGAACAGTGTTATTACTTGCGTATATTATGCATCGCTTGGCTGCACTGCCTTTTCACTGATGTCATATTTTTTTATTATGTGCCTGCTGTGCTTATTTATTTAAATTGTAATTGTCAACTGATTAATTGTGCTGACTGTGGTTATGTATGTAGGTTATACTTTGTGATTTATCTGCTTGCGCCTTCATGTTTACTTATGAAGATTACGTATGAACATTTATTTGCTTATGCTGATATGATGATAATGGCCTGTTTATTATGTAAGATACACATTTGCTGCTTTGCGTATGGATTGCATATTTACACATTTCTGTTTGTTGACATAACTATTCTTTAATTTGCTATATATAGAAATGCTGATATTAGGTGTACAAACATAGAGTTTAGGTCACACTATGGTATTAATCATAGATTGTTCGCTTGGCAGAGCCTCGTTGTAGGGATTGTGCTGCATCCACTTGTTGACATTCTGTTCTCTACTGGTATATTTACTCGCTATTGCATGTTTTGCTTACGCTCAGTGCTTTATATTTTTAAGATAAGAAAATGAACTGCTATAATTCGACGAACGACATTAGTACGAGAAACTTCATAGAAGTCACATGAGCTGGAGGTTTTATGGAAGCTGTATAAATTTATGCTAATAGGAAGGAAGATAACGACATGACATAGCAACACTAGGTTTAGACCATCGACAGTTATTACACTGCATTTTTCGTGAGTAATTGAAATAGGAAGTGACACTTGACACAAGAAATACTTCACATGTTTGCTTCTGCCATGATTCTTGAAGTGGTGTACACACTATGAAATATTATGATCATTCACACTCCATAATCGTAATTAATTACTGAGAGTTATTCGAACTAAGTCTGTTAGAGGTCATGTACGCATTTCTTTTATTCAATGATGGACAAGGTAAACAAAATGTATCTTATAATTTATAATGAGTAGCAGATTTGGATCAGATGGATTACACGAGAGGTTGTGTGTTGACATTGTGTCTTCGGATTGTATGAGATGATGAATTGAGGTTTGCATTCGGATTTTGTCTGCACTTGTTCGAGGAGACTGACTAGAGGAAAGAGTTGTTATGGAAGTGAAATGATATTGGCAATGAGATATATATCGACGTATTGAAGAGGTATGATTGAGGTATTGAGATTATGTGAAGTTGATGATTATTGGAGTTTTCGTGGACAAGAGGTAAGGTAAATGATATTGCTGATCGACGTATTGAAGAGGTATTATTGAAGTATTGAGATTATGTGATGCTGATGATTATTGGAGTTTTGGTGGATAAGAGGTGAAGTAAGTGAGGAGCATATTTTTTTTGTTGGTCTATATGGAACAAGGAGGATAAAGATGTCAGACTAGAACACTAAAGTAGCAGGAAGTTTGTCTACACACACACTTTGTTAAATCACTAAGCAGTATATACTTTTTTTTTTGGAGAGAGGAAGTAATTGCATATCTTGGCTCACTGACAGTTGTTCAGCAACCGTACAATTTGATCTGGCTTGGCAAACATTGGTCTTGACATGATGACTATGATGCTGACTAACTATTATTGACTGTTATACATTGCTGCCACTACTACTTGATACACATGATGAACATAAAATTTTGACAGAATTGCATTTACACAGTTAACACTATTCAATTACACAGTAGCACTAATGTGGATGAAAGATGAGTGAGTGTGTTACGTGTGTTTTCCTTTTATAATCCCAGAGAAGTGATCCCAACCTATCTCCTAAATATTATTTTACTTGTTTGTTGTGGCTTGCACTGACACCCATAAATATAATAGGTTTACTGCTATTTGTGTATTGTAATAGTTAATAGGACAATTATCTGATATCATTTGTGTGTTTGTTATGATTTGTATGTTTAGTGTAAAAGCATTGTATGTGTATTCAAACTATTGTTCATGCCTGAACTGTCTGATTAGTGATGGTGCTGCACTTTTCAACATAATGTGTGACATTTAGAAATGTTTAATTTCTGCTGATGAACTGTGTGATCAGTGATAGTAAATATTACGGACTGTTACTTGTACCTTTTCTACATGATTGGTGCCACTAGGACATGTTTAATTTCTGCTGATGAACTGTGTGATTAGTGATAGGGAATATTATGGACTGTTACTTGCACTTTTTCTACATGATTGGTGCCACTAGGACATGTTTAATTTCTGCTGATGAACTGTGTGATTAGTGATAGGGAATATTATGGACTGTTATTTGCACTTTTTCTACATGATTGGTGCCACTAGAACATGTTTAATTTCTGCTGATGAACAGTGTGATTAGTGAAAGTGAATATTATGGACTGCGGTCAGCACCTGTTCAACATTACTGGGTGCCACTGATGGACTGCTTCTACTGAAATGGTGTCACTTGCTGCTGTCAGCACCTGCTTAACATTGCTGGGTGCCACTGATGGACTGCTTCTATTGAAAAGATGTCACCTGTTGATATCTGCACCTGTTCAACATTGCTGGTGTCACTAATGGAACTGCTTATACTGAAATGGTGTTACTTGTTGGTGTCTGCACCTATTCAACATTACTGGGTGCCACTGATGGACTGCTTCTACTGAAAAGATGTCACCTGATGATATCTGCACCTGTTCAACATTGCTGGTGCCACTGATGGAACTGCTTATACTGAAATGGTGTTACTTGTTGGTGTCTGCACCTATTCAACATTACTGGCTGCCACTGATGGACTGCTTCTACTGAAAAGATGTCACCTGTTGATATCTGCACCTGTTCAACATTGCTGGTGCCACTGATGGAACTGCTTATACTGAAACGGTGTTACTTGTTGATGTCTGCACCTGCTCAACATTGCTGGGTGCCACTGATGGACTGCTTCTCCCGAAATGATGTCACTTGTTGGTGTCGGCACCTGCTCAACATTGCTGGGTGCCACTGATGGACTGTTTCTACTGAAAAGATGTTACTTGTTGGTGTCTGCACCTGTTCAACATTGCTGGGTGCCACTGATGGAATGCTTCTATTGAAATAATGTTACTTGTTGGTATTTACACCTGTTGACCATTGCTGGGTGCTACTGCTGGAACTGTCAACTACTTGTTTCTTGCGCTATGGAAAGCGTTTATGTGAATATTTGTATAAACAGATTTTTTGTGTATTACTGTTTGTGAAAAGTTATGAGACTCTTACCTGCACATATTCGTCATTGCTGACGCTATTGATTGAACTGTTTAACCACATAATACTTGTGTAAACTGTTATGTAAAGTCACATGTATGAAGGAATTTGTATTGCTTACTGTATTTTATATATTAGGTTATTGAAAGGTCAGTGCAAAGCCAAAATTTTATCTAGTTATATGATATTTACGCATTAATATTATCTTTTATTTTTGTCTGTATTTTTTTTTTGACGAATTTGGTGGTATTTTCACCACCAATGCTGGCAAAAATACCATCAAATTCTAGCCCGTGGAGGAAGGGCATATGAAAGGTGGCTACACTGAGCCACAGCGCCAGAGATCGCGCTAGAGAGTATTGTTCCGCCGCCTCCACTGGGAGTGATTATTGAGATGTCGTAGTGGGCAGTGCTTGGGGTGACCTCGTGGTAGTCAGTGCTGAGATGTCGTAGTGAGGAGTGTTTGTTGAGATGAGCTAGTAGGCAGTGGTTGCTGAGATGTGATACTGAAAAGTTCTTGTTGAGATGTGATAGTAGCGAGTCGGTGTGGAGAGATTGTAATGTCTAGAGTGCTTTTCATCAATATAAATTAAGGTAACAAACTACTTTTCTTTTCTTTCTCATTATTTCAATGTCCTGAATAATGCGTCATTACAGGTTCAGTCAACAAAGCATCTGGCTTGTGTTCTTGTATTAGAGTGTAATTATGGTTTTCTTGAGTAATTATGGTATTTCTATTTTCTTTAATTAATTCAGTATAAATGATATTTAAAATTTCTTGTGTTGTTGAAGAAGAACCGTGCCAGATGCGTACGTTGAGTCATACTTCCACACACAGAACAGTTACACTTGTGCTTTGGTTTCGTAGGTTTTATAGTTGCTGGGGACTTAATTAATTAATTGTGTTAATGAAAATTTCCATTTCATTCTTTGTTGTTGTTCTATGCAGTCAGATAGCGTAATAATACTAGTCAGGGCCAACCGTTTACGAGACTGCGTAAACGGACAAACAGCTACTAAAATCAAAAACTAAAAATATTTCCATTTTATTTAATTAAGCCCCCATGCAGTGTAGCTTTTCTTTATTGTTAGCACATAATTATAGAGAGAATTTCCTTTGTAGTTGTAGTTTTTCATTGTTGTACAGTAAAACAGTTGTGGTTTTCATGTAGATTTGCACCAAGCATTCCGCAGCTGCGCTTGCAATTAAGTAGATATTATTTTCAGTGCTATGTTAATGTGTTTTCTTATTTTGCTCCGCAAATTGTGCTTTTCTGTGTTATTGTGTGAAATATTGTGACAATAATGGCGTGTGAAAAACGTAACACTAGGCTCCAAAGTAAACTGAGAAATGACAGATAAGTCGAAAGCAGTGTGTTAGCGCCGCCGAGTAATGAATTAACTAATGTTCAAAGTAGTAATTTGGTAATTGTCCATATGGAAATAGAGCGGGCTGCAAATAATGGTGTAGACAGTGAAACAATCAGTGAACAGGGAAGCATACCGATCGATTGGTCGGCAACAGCTCGCCTCAGGAATCCGAAATGACTGGACGCAATATTGCAAATACTGTAGATTCAGGTTTTGCGTCCTCGCCGTTTTCTCAAATAGGCCAAGGCACATTTTCTGATTTTCAAAATGCGAATATTGCCGGTTCAAATGCACTGCCGAATAGCACTGAGGAACATGTTTCAGACACCAGTGCATTGTTATTACAATTAATGCATCAAATGGGACAAAAGCTTCAAAAGTTAGACACAGTGGAACAACACTAGATACCAACACAGCAACAGTTAGACGCAATGGAACAAATCTTCACACCATGCTTGAAGAAACACGTGAAGATTTAACTACTGAGTTACATAAAATCGAATCGAAATGTCAAAAAGTCTGTAATGATGTAAAAACACAAATTTGTGAGCATTTCCAACCTATTTTTTCGCGGCATGAAAATACATTATAGAATCACGAAGCACCCATAAATGAACTGCAAACTATTGTTCATGAAAATCATGAGACCTTGAAAGCTAAAATTGACTCATTTGCCTTCTACCGCTTCGGTTACGCAAATTGCAAAAACTCAGGAAAACTTAAAGGACACAGTAGATACTATTTCAACACAAATGGAAACTCTGAAACTTGTTTCGAAAAACACACTGAGGAAATAAATACACTATCGGAGAAAGTAGCCGAACTTACGGATCAGTTCACTAACTTATCTAGAAAGGTACATGATGATCTGAATGACACAAGACCTGTAGGCATCACTGACACAGAAGAGTATGAACAAATTAAGAAATTCAAACAAAATCAGAATCAAATTAATACGCAACACAAAAGAGACATCCGGGAAGTACAAGATCAGTTGGCACAAGTAATACAAAAATTACATACTTCAGAGGACACTCGCACTCCAACACGAGAAGAGGGATTTAGAAATACGGAAAAGCCGCAAAATAATAACACAGGGCATTTCGGAAATTATGAAAGAAATTGGCAAGGTGAACCGAATTTTGAGATGGAACCGACGACACGACGTAACAATGACCGATATGCGACTCGCCGACATGATGATTTTGACTATAAGCTGTTCATTACTACACGTAAATTCAAAAAATTTAAGAATTCCGGCTACGACATTCATCCACAAGCGTGGCTTCATCATTTCTATCATTGTTTTCCTCCCAACTGGTCATTAGAGCACAGATTAGAATTTATGTGTGGCTATTTAGACAATGAACCAGCTGTAAGAATGCGATCGGTCATTCACGATTGCCACAGTGAAGGAGAATTTTATCATGCCTTCCTCTCAGCATATTGGTCTGAAGCTACACAAGACTGAGTAAAACATAGCATCATAATGATGAAACATTTCGAACAATCTGAATTTTCCAATCTTGTGAAATATTTTGAAGACATGTTGCACAAAAATCAGTACCTGTCAAACCCATACAGCCCTTCAGAACTCATCCGCATTTGCTTAATCAAATTACCTGAACATTTACGACATATTATTTTGGCAGGACATTGCAAAGACGACATTGAAGCTTTTCAGGGACTCTTACAAGAATTAGAAATTGACACTGACAATCGCAGAATGCGAAAACAGGAACACAACAATTACAGGTCACATCCGTCACAATTCCACGATGAAAGTAATAATAACTGGACACGACAAGGCTATTCTCACAACACAAATCGTGACCAAAACAGACACCACCCGTATGACAACCGTTGGCAGAGTAGTAATAATTACAGGGAAAGATGAACTCTCTGCGGTAGTGACTATCACAGAGACAATCAGAGAAACAGACAATATGGGAACCAAAATAATTATTATCAAGGGAGACAGAATAACTTTACACGCAACGGTCCAGCGCGCAGTTACGATTCATGGAGAAATTCTCCACCACGTGACCGACAAGAAAGAAACTATGGAATCTACCGATATGACGAAAGACGATATGATCGTAACGACAGACCTGAATTGCATCAGAACTGGCGGGATTCAAACAGGGCAGGGCCCTCTCGACAGGGTGAATTTGTAGAAGGTAGGTCTCCAAATCGCAATAACGACGCGCGCCAACAAAGAGACAATACCAATGACTCATACCGCTGGCAGCAACAAAACGTACTTTTGAAACTAACGACACAGTTGCCGTAGCTAGTAATTACATAAAAATGGAAGACATTAGGGGCATCTTACTCCAGGAACACGACGTAAAACATAACAACATTGCATATCCTGTGATTCACGTTACAGTAAATGACATAAAATTTACTGCAGTACTTGACTCTGGCAGTCCCATTTCAGTAATTAGTGAAACAGCCTTTAGCAAATGCAACCAGCCGAACGATTGCCCCACACTTCCGTTACGTAACATTAAATTACAAGGTGAAATCTTTGGAAAAAGTGTAGATGTACGCCAACAAACCCACTTAGAATTCTTTTGTCAAAGCCACAGCTTCTCTATGAACTTTCTCATTGTTCCATTATTGTCGCCGGAAATTATATTGGGAGTAGACTTTTTGAATGAATACAAAGCTATCTTAAACTTTCACGATGCTGAAATAAGTTTAGAGAAAGAAGGTAGGTCAATTGCTTTGAAATTTGAAGATTGGCTCTCAAACCATGATGAGGAAATTAATTGGCTTTATCTTCTGTTAGACAACAGTTCGGAATATTCGACGCTACTTGACACTAACAATCACTCTGCAAGTACTGACAGGGATGATATTGCCGGCGTATTTGATACTAATGAGTTAATTCAGAATTAAATTCAAACAATTGAGAACTGTAATGACACTGATAGGCAGGACCTTTTTGAGATTTTACAAGCACATTCCACAGATTTTACTCACAAAACAGGAACAATGAAGGGATTTCAATACCAATTTCGTGTTCGTGAACATACTACATATTGTGTTAGACCATACGTAATTCCGGCACATTATAGGGACCGTGATAGAACAGAAATTCAATCTATGCTTGACGAGGGCATTATTGAGCCTGCAGTAAGCTCATACAACAATCCATTACATGTTGTTGAGCAGAAAAATGGATCGATCAGGCTTGTCTTAGATTCTAGACAAATCAATACTATCATCATTCCTGCAACAGACAGGCCGCAAACGTTGGAAGAACGTATTCAAAATTTTAGTGGTGTAAAAGTGTTGTCTTCTATTGATCTCAGACCCAGCTTTTATCAGATCGAACTTCATCCAGAATGTAGAAAATACACAGCTTTCCTTTGTTTCGGCGTTTGTTATCAATTTCGGAAACTTCCTTTTGGTTTGAACATTTCTTTGGCAGCGTTCATTCGCGGGCTAAATTCCATATTGCCTGATTTCTTAAAACGTCACATCACCTTATATGTGGACGATATTCTAATAGCAGAAGCCTCATGGGAACAACATAATCGCATTCTCAACAGTTTGTTACGTGACTTCTGAAATTTTCCCGCCGTATTTCTTCTTCTAATAATTTCCGGACGTCTCTGGGCCGAAATATCGTGGCAGAATGTCGACGGGATCCGGCTGCATACCCGGAAATTATTAGAAGAAGTTTGTTACGTATTTTTGCAGAATCTGGAATTACAGTTAACTTGGAAAAGTCTGAATTCGGTAGGTCAAAGGTGAGGTTCTTGGGACATATTATTTCTTCTGAAGGCATTCAGCCGGATCCTTAAAAGTTAGAAGCAGAGTCATTCCAGTTCCATCCACAAAAAAACAAGTCCGCAATGTTCTAGGTCTCGCAAATTTTTACAGTCGTTTTCTGAATATGCAAATTCTTGTGACACCAAAACTTTGTTCTCTCACTGGAAAAAAATACTATTGGGAACTGGAACGAACAAGCACAGTTGGAATTCAATTCTTTGAAAGAATCGCTGCTTCACGCGCCAATACTTGCTTATCCAGATCTGTCACAAGATTTCTGCCTTAGCACGGATTCTTCTAAAGTCGGTCTTCGTGCCCATTTATTGCAAGAAGCCATAGAAAATGACACTACTATTCAGAAAACCATTGCTTTTGCTAGCCGAGTGCTAACAAAATCTGAATAAAATTCATTCGTTACTGAATTAGAAGCTTTAGCTATCGTTTGGGCATTTAACAAATTCCGTTTCTTTCTTTCTGGTGAGCACGTAAAAGTATACAGTGATCATCGTGCATTACAATTTCTTATGTCTTCAAAATTAAATCATGACAAGTTAAAACGTTGGGCATTGTTTCTGCAAGAATTCCACTTCACAATAGTCTACATTCCCAGCAAGGAGAACATAGTTGCGGACGCACTGTCACGCGCACCGGCTGGGCTTGAGAAAAGTAACACAGAAGGCAACCTCGAGAAAAATTTCAGTATTCTTTACATTCAGAAAGTCGCCTTTGAAAGCTTCATCAACACATCTTTAAAGGACATTACTCATGAGCAAGATAAAGATCCGATTTGGAAAAACATCAAAGGTAAATGGCATGAAAAGACACACACTCAGATTCGGCATTATTATCTGGTTAGAAACAACATACTCTTCGAACGCTGCATGTTGATGACAAGCTATGGGTACTTTGCATTCCAGACGATTTTGTTAATAAGCTCATCTGGTACATTAATTTCAGCTACGCACATTTTGGTCCACGAAAATGTTATCATATTCTTCGGACGACTTGTTATTTTAACAATATGGAAAAGAGAATTCGAAGAGTCTTGTCTATTTGTAAACTTTGTCAAAAGGCGAACCCTCTACTATCTCACATCGTGCTCCGTTGTTTCCTATCATTCCTTCTAAATTAAAGAATTTGCTGCTGTTGATCTCTTGGGACCCCTTGTCAGAACTTTAATGGATTTTCGTACGTTCTAGTCGCTGTTGAACTTACTTCAAAAGTTGGTTCTTTCACTCCGTTACGGAGAGCCACTGGACGGTCTGTATCCAACGCCTTTGTTAAAAATTTCTTACGTGAAGTTGGACACGTTAGTAAATTCATTTCAGATAACGGACCGCAATTCAGATCTGCCGTTTGGCCACGCATGCTTCGGAACCATAAAATCAAACCTGTTTTTATTTCATTGTACTCACCACATTGTAAACCGTCTGAACGGATTATGAAAGAAATCAATAAGCTTTGCAGACTTTCTTGTCACAGAAAGCACCAGCATTGGGACAGATATTTACACTTATTTCAAAACGTGCTGAATGAAATGCCTCATGACTCCACTGATTTACCACCTATTCTTGTACTGAAGAATAAAGAACCACCGAACAGAGTCAGAGAGCTTGTACCTTTTCCGAATACACGTAAACTTCGACACAAAGACATTATTGATTTAGCTATTAAAATATAAAATCTGCAGCAGATAAAAGGAGAAAAATACACGGTAAAGCAAATGCAAAGAAATTATATATTGGTTCGAAAGTTCTCATTAAAGCTCATCGATTGTCACATAAGAAGAAACACTTGAGTCACAAATTCTTTCTAGTTTACAATGGATCTTACAGAATCCGACGTATACCACATGATAATTGCGTCGAAGTAGAAACTCTGCGTACTTGTAAGAGTAAAGGTTTACACCACATTTCACATGTATAACCGTTTAATAAAAGATAATCAGGTTTTTAACTTTGTGTTTGCCATAAAACTTTTCACTTCACATTTCTAGTATGCTTTGTCAGACATAGAAACCGTTAACATGCAACAATGTTTGAAGTTAAATATCCAGTCAAGAACCGAAGAGAACTTATTTAAACAGAAATTACGAATCCATTGTTATAGTGAACAGACGACACAGTGTTGTTATTTGTGCATCCTTGCTTGTTAGTTGCACGATTACGTAACGACTATCAGGCTTACAAACTTAGAACATATAACAGTACTGCTAATGAGATTTTACTGCAACATTTTGGTTTACTTGAAAATACATTATGGAATTAAAGTGCTTTCTGGGAGATACCAGATGACACAGTGGTTAGTTTATGTGACAGCTACACGACTATATTACGACGCTACTGATGTGTGACACAATTTACATTGTTGCTTTTGCGGTGTATCTGTTTTATATCTGCACAGTTTTTGTGTATTATTCTAGAAAGTGAAAGATGTTTTAGTAGTAACTTTTGTGGTATAGCTACAATGAGACAGCCTTTACCCTAGCACAACAATACATTACATTATAGTACTTTCTTGATCACGATAAGTTACGTAATAACTACGATATCTATACACAAAGCATTTCACTTTTGTTTATGATGAGGTAAGTACATTGACTTCCACAGAACTTTGCTTGCAGACGACGATTATTACGACACTTGGCACATTTTTTACCTTTAAGCAATGACAGAGATTATATTACAACATGACGGACAATTTAGCGCTACAGGACACGCATTTGAGTGATTAATCTTGTACTTAAAACATTAATTTTTAAAGATTTTTGAATTACAAAGAAAGTTTTCCGTGATACATTTCATTCCATTGCTGTAATCTGTAACACCTGAGGGTATAATTACATCAATCCTCAGGGGGTGCACTCCTACTTTGTGTACCATGTGTTTGGCAAGCACAAGGAGCCCTAGCTAATATAGTATTTGCTTATACAACTTTACACATCGGTACCATATTCCTCTAACACAGAATTACACAGCTATCTGATTATTTAACAGAGAAACAAACATATTTTTACTACGTCAGTGACACATGTTTACGCAATTACACCGTTGGATAACTTCACACTTATGAAATTGTATTTTGTCTGTACGTTGTGAACTGTTCATATTTTTTCGGAACCATTGTGATACTATGAGAGTTTTGAATGATGTTTTTGGTATGTGATCATGATTTTTAAAGTACGTTTGAGGTAGATGACAGTATTGAAATGAGCAGAGAATTTTGAAATTGTTGGAGGAAGCTACGACCATTTTGAGATTTGACTGAGGTGTTATGATGTTATTTTAATGACGACGATGTGTATTACGCTGTTGGAGTATGTTTATGATCAATAATCTGATACTATATGACGAATTTATTATGATGAAATATTGAAGAAGTGTCGACGAATTTGTACATGTGTAATAAGGTAAGGAATAATGAGTAGTGGTTAGGGACTCAGATTTGTGAAAACGGATGTTGGAAAGCAAGAATCGTACTTTAAGAGTTATGGAATGTGTGTACATGCATGAATGTTTCAGAACGCCGGCGAAAATTTTTTGGACACTGTTATATTAATAGGATTTAGTTTCTACACATTTGTAATGCAAAGTCTTGACCTGTGAAATTTTTTATATGAGACTGTCACTGCTGTCGTAAATATTTCGGCAAGAAAGTTAAGTGACCTTCACGTAATGCGTCGTGGATTCCCAGCTGTGCCACCTGCCTGGAGAAAAACGCTTTAGGTGGAGTAAAAAAAAGAGAGACCATTAACCTCGCTATTGACATTCCTTTGTAGAAAGCACTGCAAATACGACACGCTCATTACTTGGAAACATATGATTATATTGTGGAGCGCGTACTGTGTGCTACTTACTGAAATGCTTATAAACTGATGGGAAATAGTCTTACATCTGCACACCTGATTATGACAAGTGTCTGTCTATGAGAGTTGAGAGAATTTCTACTAACTTATGAAATGTCACATGACTATTGGATGATATTTTTATGCTTAGCTTTTCATTGTTGCTTATTTCATTTGATATCTGGTTTCCAGCTGTGTTGTAGCATTGGTTTTATAAAATAAAATTAAATTCATTTGCTATTGTGAACACTTTATGTCAACAGATCTATTAAATAATAATTTTATGATCCACATTCTTCGAAAAAGGAGCATTTGGAAAGGAAAGAACAATAAGAAGGGATTCATAATAGTTACTTCATACATAATTTTCTTTTCAACTACTTGATAATTTTTTTGGTAGAATAACTTCTTTTGGTGCACCACTTTAATGACATAGATATTGAGATGTGAATAGACATTTCCCTTATCTGCATTGATGTCTTTATTGTACTATTTTTTCTGCTTTAGCTATGTCATATTTAGGTATAAGTTACTGCATTTGCTGCTGCTGTTTGCCAGGCATAGTGCCACTAAATTTCATTTTGTATTACTCTGTTAAGCCAGTTTTACTACTGATTTACTTTTCTTGTTGCTGCACATTGGCTCATATTAGTTGTAAAGTTGCATTTGCTTTGCTAATTTAGATTTACTGCTGCTAGCTTTGCCAATTTGCATTTTTTTTTCATTGCTGTTTTTATTGATTGTTTTGTGCTGCTACATTGCCTCGTCCCTTAGTTTATGCATTTGAGCTCAGTAGGTTTAAGTTAGCTTAAGATGGGGTAGGCTATATAAGAGAATGAGTTATGATGAATTGGAAGAAATGCATTGAGAAGTTATATGAAGTATGTTTGTAAAAGAAAGATACTGTACAGTGAAGAATAATTATTTTAAAAGAGGATGAACAGAATACAGAAAGCAGGCTTAGATAGGACTTTTTGGGAATAACGATGAACGAAGGGAGATCTCCATTCAAAATACTGCAGTAAAACAAACCCTGCCCTTTCCTTTTGTGTTATCCCTCTATGTGTTTGTGTACCCTTGTGTATTTGTATTCATCCTGTCTTTATGTGTTAAGTTAATAAGATTTATGCTGTAGAATTTTCTAGTACTAAGCTACATTCACTATGATGAGGAATACTGTTATCCTCAAATATAATTTGCATTTATAATATGTTATTTTGTTTGTAAAGACGTTTAGACATTATTTATTCTGTTCAGTCTTAATGCTCATGTGTGAAATTAATGTTTCGAAAACTATGCTCATTATTGTATATATTTAATTCCTGTAACACTGATGTATATGTCTATTTCTATTCTTTTGTAAAGCCTGTATTACTACAAATGTTATCAGTATTATTATGTTTTCATGATGTTTTCTGTATCTCTGTAATTGTATTCTCATGTTTTAAAATTGTAATGGACACCAGTTCATCAAATTAAGTAACTTGTAAGCATACATTTCACTGCACACATTTCTGTTGGTCATAGTATATGCACAATATTTGAAAAAAAGAGGACTGTTAGTGCTTGCACATGTGTTGATAATTCAGCAAGGGACTGGTTAACAGCATTGCTGGTTCTAAGGACATTCCAAAAAGTTTTGTGAGTAAACAAATGGTGGTTTATGGACTTGATATATTGTCCACAAAACTCTTCGATGCACCTGCACAGTCACAGCAGTTGCCTGCTGGCCATCTCTACAAGGACTGCAGTGGGTCTACATCTCTGATGACTCACCAGTACTATTATTTCTACAAGGACTGCAGTGGGTCTGCACCTCTGGTGGCCCACCAATACCGTAATCTCTAACAGGACTACAGTAGTCTGCTCTGCGATGACCTACCTACCAATATTCTTCAAAACTTTTACTGACTCTGCTGTGGGTTTGCTCTGTTGTGGCCTATTACCTGTGTGCATGTCAAGAGTCAGCACTGTCTTTCCGTTGGAAGGACAACACTACTTCTTCAAGACTGCATGGAAATCCACTATATCCATGTGCATCTTTTTTACTACTCAGACTTTGAGAAAAACACTGCAATTTTACTGTGATAAATGATCAGGACTGTCTTTATGGACTGAGAAAATCTTAGCTTTTGACCAACATTGTATCGATAAGTGTGTACATTTGATTTCTTTGTTTTTGTAAGTATGAAAAATTTTTTCAAATCTGTATTGGCCACTGTCCAAAACAATTAGTAAAATTTTTTTGTGGGGAGCATGGGGGCTATGTAAGTAGGCTGTTTAGGTTCTTATACGTATTGGTAATGCCACCGCCACGTAGCGCTCTGTATGAAAATCACTGGCTGTGCTGCGTGCAGTCTGTGGCTGGTTTGTAATTTGCTGTTGTAGTGTTGGGCAGTTGGCTGTTAACAGCACGAAGCGTTGCGCAGTTGAGCTGCCAGCAGTTTAGAAGACTGCTGTAGGACCATGCTCCCCATCTTGTATAACGGACAGTCTGCGGTGAGCGTGCAATTACCTGGTGTACAGTTTGGTGGGACAATGACAGCCCTTATCCACGTTGACTACCATTACCATACAAGCTTAAAATTCTTAATAATCAAAAATGCGAGGCAAAACTGGGCTACCTTGAGAGAAAAAATTCCAAGGAATCTCCATCTGACTACTTGCTGATTCACACAAGATAAGAAATACTGTGGGAAATCCTCTTCCACACCTGCTACAAAACCTGACAAACTATTCTGATCACTGTTACATACAGTATTTCGATATCTGCCTCATCATCATGATCATCGTCATCAACAACAACAACAGCACAATCAGTAAATTTGCACTCTCTGGTTTATACACCACTGTAAATTTCCAGGAAACTCTTCATAATATATAAGAGAGACTTTACCTAGAAACAGACAGTATCTCTAATTTACACTAGACAGTAAAATTACAGGAAGAAACATCGCTGTTCGTTGATAATGGTGGGGCTGTTTCGGGGAGGAGACCAGACAGCGAAGTCATCAGTCTCATCGGATTAGGGAAGGACAGGGAAGGACGTCAGCCGTGCCCTTTCAAAGGAACCATCCAGGCATTTGCCTGGAGCGATTTAGGGAAATCACGGAAAACCTAAATCAGGATGGCCGGAGGCGGGATTCAACCCTCGTCATCCCGAATGGGAGTCCAGTGCGCTTGCCACTGCGCCACCTCGCTCGGTATTGCTGATTTCCTCTGTGTGAGAATGGGAAAAGAAAACGTTTTGAACCGGAAGATGAAGATAATACCCTACCATAGTGTCAGTATACTCTTTCATTGGCTCTGATATCAGACGACCAACTGACATGTGAAGAACATAATTTACTTTGCTGATACTTCGCTGTAAGATCAGCGGTAGTGCTCACACGTGTTTTGCTATCAGTTTTCAGAGTGACAATTATCCAACTATATGAAATAAGATAGTCTTAACTTCTGAATGGTTTGCGTTAGGACGTTCAAACTGCACAATTGGCCGCGGGGCATGATGGAAATTAATATGGTTTTCTTTACTGACGAAGCCCACTTTCGTTTGGATGAGTTCTTCAATAAGCAAAACTTGTTCAATTGCGGGACCGAAAATCCACGTTTCGGGATCGAGAAGTCTCTACGCCCTCTTCGGGTGACTGTGTGGTGTGCAACGTCCAGTCACGGATAATCGGTACGATATTCCTTGATAGCACGGTGACTACCGAATGGCGAGTGACGGTTTTGGGAAACGATTTCATCCCCAGTATCCAAAGTGACCCTGATTTCGACTGGATGTGGTTCATGCAAGACGTTGTTCGACTCAGTCGAAGCACGAAAGTATTTGATGTCCTGGAGGAGCACTTAGATGACCGTATTCTAGCTCTGGGGTTCCCAAGGGTCACTGGCATGGTCATCGATTCACCGCCATACTCTCCTGATCTGAACATATGCGACTCCATTTTGTGGGGCTGTATTTAATGCGAGGTGTTGTAAAGAAACTGGTTCTCTACTTCTGAAAAAAAACCTTTTAAATAATAAAACATGACCTATACAAGGAATCTGACTACCCCTGTTAGTCATGGACGAAAAAACAAATTGGCATAGTCTATGTCAGAACGTGTAAAAACTTATGTGGGGCCAATAAGACGTCAATTTTAATCTAAATATGGTATGTCAATGTTTACGTGATAAAAAAATAAATTAGGTAATTCAGTACAATTATTATATAGATGAGATAAAGCACTTTAACGGGGGCCAAATGAACAATTAAAGTCAATATAATTCCAGTAAAACTAGGAAAGTAAAAAAAAAAATATTGTAGGGGTATACATAGACATCGTGCATCTGCTAGATGTCCACTAAATACGTAATTTAGTTTTGAAGCTGACAGCGAATGAGAAAATAGGTGCAAAATACTATTGGTCAGTTTTCAAGCAGTAATGGCGGACAGCATCAACTGGTAATATACGTAATTTTACGGTAGCTAATTTTACTGCAAAAAAAAAAAACTATGTACTCCCTCCAAAAGAAGTTACACACAAACATTAAAATAAAATTATGATGAGCATCAAAATGTCTGAGAAGAATTTTGAAAGAAAATTATTAATTGAACTTTAACTTGGCGGGTTTTCAACACTGTCAACAAGACGAAATAATGGAACGAATATTTATTGGAACTAAACGAAATTTAAGTTTGATATTAGTATTCTTAAAATAGATAATTTAACTGCAATTTTCTTTAATTTTGAAATGAGAGAGAGCGTAATAATTTTCTTTTAATGTCTTAACTGATGCTGCAGGCAGTGCGTGACGTCAGCGGTGGTTCGCGCGGACGATGTGTGAAGTTAATCCTGGTTCGTGGCGTGAAGATAATTATGGGTCCTTCTGTTACATTAATATACCAGTTAAGGCGGTGTGCCACGTCTCCGTTGTAGTCGAATCACCTCGCAGCACTGGCGCGATAATAATACACTCCTGGAAATTGAAATAAGAACACCGTGAATTCATTGTCCCAGGAAGGGGAAACTTTATTGACACATTCCTGGTGTCAGATACATCACATGATCACACTGACAGAACCACAGGCACATAGACACAGGCAACAGAGCATGCACAATGTTGGCACTAGTACAGTGTATATCCACCTTTCGCAGCAATGCAGGCTGCTATTCTCCCATGGAGACGATCGTAGAGATGCTGGATGTAGTCCTGTGGAACGGCTTGGCATGCCATTTCCACCTGGCGCCTCAGTTGGACCAGCGTTCGTGCTGGACGTGCAGACCGCGTGAGACGACGCTTCATCCAGTCCCAAACATGCTCAATGGGGGACAGATCCGGAGATCTTGCTGGCCAGGGTAGTTGACTTACACCTTCTAGAGCACGTTGGGTGGCACGGGATACATGCGGACGTGCATTGTCCTGTTGGAACAGCAAGTTCCCTTGCCGGTTTAGGAATGGTAGAACGATGGGTTCGATGACGGTTTGGATGTACCGTGCACTATTCAGTGTCCCCTCGACGATCACCAGTGGTGTACGGCCAGTGTAGGAGATCGCTCCCCACACCATGAGGCCGGGTGTTGGTCCTGTGTGCCTCGGTCGTATGCAGTCCTGATTGTGGCGCTCACCTGCACGGCGCCAAACACGCATGCGACCATCATTGGCACCAAGGCAGAAGCGACTCTCATCGCTGAAGACGACACGTCTCCATTCGTCCCTCCATTCACGCCTGTCGCGACACCACTGGAGGCGGGCTGCACGATGTTGGGGCGTGAGCGGAAGACGGCCTAACGGTGTGCGGGACCGTAGCCCAGCTTCATGGAGACGGTTGCGAATGGTCCTCGCCGATACCCCAGGAGCAACAGTGTCCCTAATTTGCTGGGAAGTGGCGGTGCGGTCCCCTACGGCACTGCGTAGGATCCTACGGTCTTGGCGTGCATCCGTGCGTCGCTGCGGTCCGGTCCCAGGTCGACGGGCACGTGCACCTTCCGCCGACCACTGGCGACAACATCGATGTACTGTGGAGACGTCACGCCCCACGTGTTGAGCAATTCGGCGGTACGTCCACCCGGCCTCCCGCATGCCCACTATACGCCCTCGCTCAAAGTCCGTCAACTGCACATACGGTTCACGTCCACGCTGTCGCGGCATGCTACCAGTGTTAAAGACTGCGATGGAGCTCCGTATGCCACGGCAAACTGGCTGACACTGACGGCGGCGGTGCACAAATGCTGCGCAGCTAGCGCCATTCGACGGCCAACACCGCGGTTCCTGGTGTGTCCGCTGTGCCGTGCGTGTGATCATTGCTTGTACAGCCCTCTCGCAGTGTCCGGAGCAAGTATGGTGGGTCTGACACACCGGTGTCAATGTGTTCTTTTTTCCATTTCCAGGAGTGTAGTTCCAGTATGTGCGTTGTCGTTATGCGCGCGACGTTTTATTATTAAAAGTTTATTACTTACGCGGTGCGGGTGGGTCGGAATTATGCAATGTCTGTTGCCACAGGAAAACAGTCACATATGTTTATCATATAACAGTCCGTTAAACATCAGTTCAATTTACGTAGTTGTCTTTAAGACAGTTTGGACGATATAATAAACGTTTCTTGATCAAATCACAGTACTGTTATTTTACTTAACATTTTGATTTGTTCCACTTTCACGCTATTTTAATAGTTAGTGTCTCCACACGACAATGGTGTGTGGTTCACGGCTAATTGTCACAAGTTCACACAGTATGTAAAATCGTCTCCGCAAACACTCGATATACTTTCCAGGTTTTACTGTTCACTTAATAAAGCACGATCTCCTATTAACACAGCGGACGCACTGTAATTAATTGTTCCTCCGCGTATCGCCGTCTTTCACGCCGAACTTTGCAACGTTTCTCCACCCGCGAACCGGCCACGATGCCACAACAACTCGTACACTCTCTATCGATATTCGTTCACTCTCTCTCTCTGACACAGTACTTCTCCTAGCCTAACCAAAGATTTACAAAGCACATAAAACCAGAGCATTCATATTCGTACAATATAAAATATAAAGCAGTAGCAAAATGAGTGAAGAAACAATGTGACGTATTAACAAATAAGGAATAGTTGAAATAAATTATACATACGTACTAAGACCAGGTAATGCACAAAAGAAGAAAAATATTATCGACTTTCGGGGAAAGCAATGTCTTTACAGTGTATAGCAATAACCCCAAAACCATTTCTGATCTGAAACCAGCCTTTCAGGAGGTCATCGACAACATCGATGTTTTGACACTTCAACGGGTTATGTAGAATTTATTCGTCTGCGCCACATCATCGGCAAAGATAGCAGGTGTATCGAACAAGTTATAGCCTAAATTAGAATATCTGTAGTGACGTCTACATGCTGAATAAAGTGTGTGCGCGCCGTAGTTTGTAACTAATTTAGATTTTTTTCCTTCTTGTTCAGCAATTGTTAACCTGTAGATAAATATAGCGTTTGGTACAAAGATAGGACTACGATCAGCTGCCGATGTATATACTTTATTTCGCTAGTGCCAGTAAGTGAGATTAATATATTTCAAAAAGCTTCCAGATCACATGCAGCAGAAAACCATCAATGTGCATGGAAATGGTGTCCAGTCTGGTTCCAGTCAGCAGTTGGTACTAGGACCTAACTGCTGCAGGCATCGGGTTAGCGAAGCACTGGGCTACAAGCTGCCAGCTAGTCCTGAATTCCTGGGCATCGATCTGTATCTACTGAGGCGTACGCACGCGGTGAGTGCCATCGTCTGACACTCCTGCGATTCCCCGAAGACCTAGTTTCAACTCAGGGCGTCTGCTCGTTCCTGCGAGCTAACTTGGGTCGCTCGCAGTGCACATTAGCCCAACTGCCATGTCTAAACTGACACCAGACTTCCTTCATCAAGGGCGCCGACTACCCTAGCTGCTGGTATTCTGCAACAGCGTTCTGATGCCCCGACGCACTCACTGTTCATTAGCTACGGCCGCCTCCGCAGCGTTATTCATATACCAACACCATGGAAACACCATATAATGAAGAACGTTGTTGTTGAGCCAGACTCTGACTAAGCACTCGACGTGGTACTGGAGATCCCACCCCATAGTTACCCCCACAAACCACTTAGGATTCGTAAGTGGTCATCTTGCAACACTGCCGCTTTCCATGTGGCGTAACACCTGATACTGCAGTGTCTTGAAAATTTGTGGTGCCACAATCAGGTCGACAACACACTCTGTGACAGAAAAGAAAGGAAAAAGCGAAGCACCACTAAGGAATTGTCCAAATGGGTCGGAAACCGATAGATATGATGCACATCTTCATACAAGAAAATCATAACAATTTGATGAAAATTAGATAATTTGTTAAAGAGGAACGGCTTCAAAATTTTAACAAGACAGTCATGGGTTGGTCCACCTCCGGCCTTTATGCGAGCAATTATTCAGCTACCCACTGATTGAGACAACTGTCAGATGTCCTTCTGAGGGCTACTATGACAAATTCTGTCCAATTGCCTCGTCACATGGTCAAAATTTCTGGTTGCTTTGAGGGTCCTGCTCATAACGCTCCAAACGTTCTCAACTTGGGAGAGATCCGGAGTCCTAGCTGGCCAAGGTAGCGTTTTGCAAACACGAAGACAAACACTAGAATCTCTCATTACACGTGGGCGAACATTATTTTGCTGAAATGCAAGCCCAGGATGGCTTCGACTGGAAGTTCAACAAATTTGTGTACAGAATATCGTCAACGCTCCACTGTGCTGTAAGGCTGCTGTGGATGACACCAAAAGGTGTCCTGCTATGAAATGGAATGGTACCTCATACCATCTCTCCTTGTTCTCGGGTAATATGGCGGGTGACAGTCTGGAGAGTCTCTAGACTTATCATGGGTGATCATCGGGGCTCATTTCGCAGCGGAACTCATCACTAATGACGTTTCTACGTCAGTCTACGACATTTGACACCGAATTTGTCCCACAGCATTGTAAACGGTGTTGTCGATGTACAGAGGTCAGAGGTAGTCGGTGCAAGAGGCACTGTGACCACTGCCATCTTTCTTTGGCCATTGTATGAATGAAATTGGAATTATATTAATACCTTAAGCTGCTGACGGGCATTGATATATATATCAACTGGTACAGGTGAAAATGTGTGCCCCGACCGAGACTCGAACCTAAATCTCCATATAAGTATATACTTTTATTAATGATCTTTGTGGTCACTGTAGCACAAATTGCACAGAGAGTCAATGACAGTGATTAATCCGGGGCTGTAAGAGCCTCTCTGACGATTGCTCGGTGCTCACATTCTGCTGTGTCCTGGATCGACCATGGCCATGAATCACCCATTCCTGCCAACATCGTGGACTCCTGTTCAAATATCGAGCGGATGCCGATTACTCCAACATTCTTCTCTGAGCCCAGATATACATATCTCGTAAGTGCTGACATCTGCGTAAATTGTTCAAGCATCTGTCTGGGATGCATAGCTCCTCTCCGGCTGAGTACAAGGAATGAAATTTGCAAGACTTTATGCCCCGGTATCGACACGAGCACTATTTACTATCCTTGACAGCTGTACAGCGAAATGCTGCTGTAGCGTCACACATTCATCCATAGTCCACTGACGTTTAGAATTTCAGCATTTTCCCTCGATACCTCTATGAGTATTAATTTGTGACCAATTTCTGTAACTTCCTCTCACTGTACTTTTTTTTTTTTTGTCTTACAAGAACGGCTTTCGACCTCGAACGCTCGGAATCCAATGTTACCATACTTAGACTATCACTCGATCATAAAAACAACAGTTGTCTGTATAATTTCCATGTAGAATTCTACACTCATCTGCTAGCACCACCAGACTGTTGCATGTTGTGGCTACATTAACAAGTGATCGAGTTCTGTGAATAGTACACTGACGTGATGAAAGTCGTGGGATGCCACCTGATATAGTGTCAGACCTCTATTTTCCCGGAGTAGTCCAGCAACTCGATGTTGGATAGAGTCAACAGGTCGTTTGAAGTCCCCTGCAGAAATATTGAGCCATGCTACTTCGATAGCCGTCCATAATTGCAAATAAGTTGTCGATACGGGATGTCACGCACTAACTAATCTCTCTTTAAAGTCCCATAAATGTTCGACGGGATTCATGTCGGGCTGTATGGTTGGCCAGATCGTTGACTTGAGTAGACCAGAATGCTCTTCAAACCACTCTCAAATAATTATTGCCCGATGACATGTTGTTTGGGAACATGCAGTCCATGAATGGTTGAAAATAATAGTCTCCAGTAGCAGAAAATAGCCATATCCAGGTAATGATTGGCTTAGTTGAACCAGTGGATCCAGTCCGTTCAATACAAACACAGCACACACCATTCGGGAGCCGCCACCAGGTTGCACTGTGCCTTGTTAACACCGTGGATCCGTAGCCTCGCGGGGTCAGCGCCACATTCGAACCCTACGATCAGCCCTTAATGAAATCTGAACTCATTTGACCAGGCCATGGTTCCTCTATCGTCTAGGGTCCAACCGCTATGGTCACGAGCCCAGAAGAGCAGCAGAAAAGGATTTCATACTTTTAGCAAAGGCACTCGCGTCGATCTTTGTTTCCATGGCCCGTTAGCGCCATATTTCACTACACTGTCCTAACTCACACGTTCTTCGTACGCTCCACATTGATTTCTGCCGTTATTTCAGGCGGTGTTGTCTGTTGGCACTGACAAAATGTTCAAATGTGTGTAAAATCTTACGGGACTTAACTGCTAAGCTTACACATTACTTAACCTAAATTATCCTGAGGACAAACACACACACCCATGCCCGAGGGAGGATTCGAACATCCGCTGGGACCAGCTGCACAGTCCATGACTGCAGCGCCCTAGACCGCACGGCTAATCCCGCGCGGCGGCACTGACATATCTATGCAAACTTCGCTGCTTTCGGTCGTTAAGTGAAGGCCGCCAGCCACTGCATTTACCTTGGTGAGAGGTAATGCCTGAGATTTCCCATTCTCGGCACACTCTTTACACCGTGCATCTCAGAATACTACATTTCCAACCAAATTTCGTAATCGAATTCCTGTGTGTCTTGTTCGAACTACCATTCCGTGTTCAAGGTCTGTTAGTTCCAGTCGTGCGCCCATAACCACGTCGGACACCTTCTCACATGAATCGCCGGATTAAAAATTACAGCTATGTCAATGCACCGCCCTTTTATACCTTGTCCGCGCAATACTACCGCCATCTCTATATGTAAATATCGCCACCCTATGAACTTTGGTACTCAGTGTACGGCTGCTGTACGAATGTGTGTCTTCGGATGTTCACATGCAGCTTACTGTGGTAAACTGTGTACAGTGATATTATGAAGAGAATTAATCCTACGAATGCGGTTCAAATGTTGGGTACAAATTTGCGACGTGCCAAGTATAGAAATAAAATCGTGTTCGAGGATGGAAGATTCGCGGATATATTATATTATACTATAATTCAGAAATATAATGGGTATGACGCAGAAATACATGACGTTACGCTGGACAAATATAGCGATTCTGAAGGACAGGAAGAACTTGAACCTGGCGGTGGCTGTTCAAGCAATACAGTCGAGACTCAGTGTATTAGAAGATACTGATGACAGCGTTCTAGAGAACATTTATGAATACTAGTAAAATCGTTGCTTCAGTTCCTATAGGAAACTAATGAGGTGCTGTAAGTACATTAAAACTAAATCAATTTGCAGATTAATTCTAAACTGTGTCTAGCAGAAGGCGAACAAAAGCTCGTTTCAAAGGAACAGACTGTCGCAATTACAAGAGCTTGTGGCGGAAGTGAACATGTACATGACAGAGCAGGATGTGGAGAAAGGAAATATTAGGGACAGTGACCAGAGTCAGTTGCAGTATGATAAGTCTTCATCATCAACATTGTCTCACAGAGGGAAGAAAACTACAATTACTGTGTTGCAGTCTGTACGGAGCACTACCAACAGCTATACAATTAATATGGCTGCATCAATGCCAGGCATACTAGCAAACAAGTGGCACACCAGTTTTCTAGAGGCACTAACCGTTTTCGGCCGAAATATCACAAAGAAACTTGAAACAACCTGCCGACGAGGTATTCATGTGGAAGGTTGCAAAAGTGGAAAAATGAGTAATGAACACATGAAACGTTTTCTAACTTCAGTCCTTGGCGAACATATAACAAGTGAAATGAGCCTATTGATGGGTTAATCTTAGTCACAGCATACACTTCATACCCCTCTAGACGCATGTTTTCCAAACAAAGATGTTATGCTGCATATATTGCCACCGAAAACAACAAAATGTTACCATCCCCTTGATCTTCACTTCTTTCGTCAATTTAAGCTCTATAACATAAGGATGGCTGATTTTGTAACACTACAATGTGCCAAACTGAAAATGAAGATACATAATCGTTATTTCATCATCAAACTTTACTCTGTAATTTACAATCAATTTTTTCCACCCAAGGGTACGGCTATATTGCAACATGCTTGGCGAAAGACAGATTACGACACTGACAGATCCAGACCATCATTTGAAAATGTAATTAACGTAGCTTTTCATATTTGACTGCACGAATGCGAAAGTGATTTTGAATGTAAAAACATGGCTTCATTGAGGAGTGCACATTGCTCTCTTCCCCTTTGGTTCAATCAGTTCACCGAATTCTCGCATCTGCACTATGTGGAATAATATAAGCATTATGAAGGGTGTATGATACGTCTTTTTCGTGCTACTGTAACTACATCAAGCAGACAGCTTTTGACACTTCATTTAAAACGTAATGGAACACTGATGTCATTGAATTACGTATAATTTCCCTCCCTAGGTACTAATATCCCGTTACTTCGTTTTCCTCTATTAAAATGTTACTTGTTATAGAATGCAACGTTCTACATGGAAATGGCATAAAACCACCGTTTTTGTGATCAAATGTTGTTCTAAGCATAGTTTCATGCGGTTCCTAGCTTTCGATGTCAAGGGTGTCTCTCGTTAGAGTCTGTTATTGACGCAGCCGTATCACTGCAAAATCGAATTGTTTAGGGTGGGGGTAGTCGACGATGTCTCTCTTTACACTCCACCGTGATCACATCACTCGACATATTCATCAATACGTGTAAAATAAAGTCGATATTTGTTATGTGTGGTTCAGTTAAGTGATATCACTCACTCGACAGACTAGTACCTATTTCGTCTGAGGGTTATTGCATTACTCTATGTTCTGCATTTTAAGTTTTTGTTACAGAATATTAAAACTTTTTCCTGTTACTTAGACCTATCCATAAAACTAAAGGGAACCGTGTTAACAGAGCGAATTAAGTCATATTCAAAACGAGCGCCGGCCACGGTGGTCTCGCGGTTCTAGGCGCTCAGTCCGGAACCGCGCGACTGCTACGGCCGCAGGTTCGAATCCTGCCTCGGGCATGAATGTGTGTGATGTCCCTAGCTTAGTTAGGTTTAAGTAGTTCTAAGTTCTAGGGGACTGATGACCACAGATGTTAAGTCCCATAGTGTTCAGAGCCATTTGAACCATCAAAACAAGCCTCGAGAGGCGAAGGCTCTCTTGTACCAAAATATGCATAAAATAACTTTGAAAAACCTCTGAAATATTGTTATTAGATTTTTAAGTCACACTGTGTGTGTGTGTGTGTGTGTGTGTGTGTGTGTGTGTGTGTGTGTGTGTGTACACGCGAGTGGGCAAGGAACTGTGTCATCACGAATTGTCTGCAACGCAATTCATAAACTCATTCCATAATGCAGAATACAAACCGTGTTGTCAACGAGGGAATACAGTACGTCGTAGTAAGGAAGGGAGACACCAGCTCCGGTCTTAAAGTGGGTGATACGTCCATCCTACAGCACCCAAGAGGAAAACACAGTTCATTTTAACAAACGCCTTCAGTGTCGGCGAAACCCCAACCGAGACGAGGCGCACGCGCGCGAGCGCGCGGCATTCCCCAGGAGAAAGGTCCCTGATTCTCGGCGTCGCACTCATATGTTATTCATGAGCCTCATGTGCCTGGCAGCGGTCTTCCTCGTCGTCGACAATTTTGCTCTTCCCGAGTGTGACACTAATGCAAAAAAGGGGGAGGGGCCGTGCAGAAGATTCGAGACGATTCTCGACATGAAATGTTCTCCATTTCCAGCGATATTCACACGCTGCAAGTAGGTGTCACATGACGCTAGCTTCTATAGCAGGAATGTCACATGACCTAGAGCAGGAACATGCTATATTCGCCGTGTTCTGTTCGCGAAAAGTTATTTGATATTGGACACCTAATCTCACAGAGGGTTCAGCTGGAGTAGTAACAGTAGCAGTGTTACCAGCACTTCTTTTGGAAGCTGGAGTTCTAATGTTAAGAGTGTCAATAGTTTTTCCGAATAAAAAAAGAGATTTCGCGCAAAAACACGTCCCCTTTCCGTATTGTGTTGGGGATTAAAAGCTATGTCAGTTCTTTAAACTGTCCTTAGTTGCATCTTTCACTACTGTTTTAATTAACAATCAGCTCTAGCAACACAGTTTGTATCTCACAGAAAGGAACTGTTTCGAACATACTTCTTCACACGTGGCGATTACAACTTGCATTGCCTCTCACATCCTATCCTAGAGTTACCATCATATCAATTTACAGCCGTGCGGAGTGGCCACGCGGTTTGAGGCACCATGTCACGGATTGCGCGGCCTCTCCCGCCGGATGTTCGAGTCCTCCCTCGGGCATGGTTGTGTGTGTTGTTGTTAGCATAAGTTAGTTTAAGTAGTGTGTAAGTATAGGGACCGATGAACTCTGATGTCTCTCGATCTTCCACGACAATCGAGTACATCATGAGGTGGCAAATATGAGGTAGCCAAGGAAGTGGAAACGTGGGTTCTACTATGACAAGACTGCTTGGTAGCTACAAAAGGAAAACACAATAAATTAGCGGGAGTACAAGATAAGAAAGTATTTATTGTTTAACTTTGCTGTAGTCCAGTATCAGCTGGTTGACAATTATGGAAGACGCGACTAGACTAAGCGTCTGTAGATTGACATAATTTACAATTCACAAATCTTGCAGTGACGAATTAATCTCTCGTAATCTTGAATGTCGAATCGGGTGAATTTGAAGACTAACTTGGAACGGAGCTACAAAGACTTGACGGCAGCAATGACTGAGCTGCAGACGATGACTAAAATCGGTGCTGGCTGACCACTGAGCGCGGCTACGAACTGTAGTACATGAAGCGGCCTAGCAGCGCCTCGCGGCGAGCATAAGTGCTACGTCTGGCTGTGTACTTCCGTTTATCGAAAGAATCACATCCGGCGGATTGATCTCTCAGGCGGCGGTGTGGTCGTATGACTGACTACATCATAAACTCAGCAATTAGATCCCTTAGGAATTCACACACACTTGAACATTTGAACATCAATTTACATTATCGAAAGACATGGTAAACATAACTAGACCATAGAAGCCACACTTCAGGTGGTATTAGGGGACATATACTATTATTTTATCTTGTGACCCTCAGAGTTTGTGAAAAGGCAAGATTTTGTGTCAAAAATATTTTTTTATTTTGTTTAAAGGTCTAGCGGATTTTGTTTTACATCAGTGGTAAGTGTTTTACGGTAGATGAGAAGGATCACAAGGCTATATTTTAGATCTCGTCAATATGAGTTGTTTACGTACTTCACACAAGATTCTATCTGATCAAATCATCTGGACGCTGATTGGTAGACATAAATAATGGGTGTCTCCACTCTTTGCCTTCAACGATAGCTTCAGCTCTGCTGAGGACAACTTCAACAGAGAAAACCACAATACCGTAGGACCACCTACCCTCTACACTTCACTCTTGCTGCTACACAAGATGGGAAGGAAGGTTCTCCAGGCGCTCACCAAATTCTAAGCCTTCTTCGCACTGCAACGTAGTACAGCGGAATTAATTACTCTGAATTACTATTTTCCTTTCATCTACCGGCTATCGTCGTCGCTGTTTACACTACCTCAAGCGTCGATTAGTGTTGACTAAAGAAGTTTGTGACTTGTGGCGAGTCACTCGACCAGTGTGTCCTATTCTTATTAACTGCCTACATCCTGTTACTGTGCCAGTGGGATTTCGGGAAGCACTGCTGTAGGTCACGAGTGATTCCTTCCGGTGATCCCATGCAATGTCTTACGACCACACTTACCGGTGACCGACGGTCCCTGCCGATCAGTACATGAGGTCTGCTCGGTCTCAGTTCAGATGTTCCTTCGCGTTTCCACATCACAATCGCGTCACCAACAACAGACTTGGGTAGCTTTAGAAGGGATCAACGTCCTTGGCTTATTTGTAACTCAAAATAACATTCACGGACTAGTCGAAGTTCTAAATCACTGAGCTCTCCTCACAGACCAGTTGAGCTGTTACTCCTTCTCTGCTAACAACACAAAACTCCCTGCCTCCTCTTATAATGGCGGCTCAGCGTCTCGTGACATGTAGCGGTCATATCCGCAATGGACAGGGATTTCTGTATCCTTTTCATCAGCTGATGTGTATAGATTCAGTTATGCAGCTCAACAACTAAACAAATACTTTATAACTGGAGACTTCGACGATCTGTATCAACTGACGCTTGCAAGCTAAATGATTAAAACAATATAGGGAACTATTTTGTCAACTTGTCAGGCAGTGCACTGCAGTCCGAGCCGAAGAAAAAATATTAAATTACGGTATGTATTACGCGCATACAAAGGTAGAAAGCTGTACTAATTCTCTTGAGAAAGTGTCTCTCCAGTAGTAGATAATGTATTAGACAACGATTCTGTGGTTCCTACCTTTCTACATCTGCTTTACACACACACTGCAGACTAATTTCAATCTCCCACTAAACTCATAAGCTAGGTTGGGCATTAGCACCTCTGTTTCACGGGATTTTTCTTCCCATTGACTTAAAAAAATGGCTCTGAGCACTATGGGACTTAACATGTAAGGTCATCAGTCCCCTAGAACTTAGAACTACTTAAACTTAACTAACCTAAGGGCATCACACATATCCATTCCCGAGGCATGATTCGAACCTGTGACCGTGCCGGTCCGTGGTTCCAGGCCGAAGTGCCAAGAACCGCTCGGTCAGCACGGCCGGCCATTGACTTCAGACGTTGTGTTTGTTACATAACTTGGGTACCTATTTAATTTTTTTTTCATTTTTTCATCAAGCTAGCTATCACCAGTGACTCCTAAACTTTTGATTTTATGCCAAACAACATCTACAATCTACAAGTACAACCAAATTCAGAAAAAGTGCTGTGAAATGTATGGTAGGGAGTAGTTGGTTCCACGTTCCATTTGGGTATGTAGTAACAGAAACATGACTGTTTACATTACTCTGTGCCTGTTATAATTAATCTAGAATTCTCAGTTAAGTACTTACGTGAGGGGACGGTAGCATATTCATGAAGTCCACTCTTATCACTGCTTCTAGAATCTTTGTTAGTGGTACTTTGATTGTCCTCTATCAGTTCAGGTTCTAAGAATTTTCGGCATTTTCTGCCAAGGGTCGAAAAAAACTATTAATATTCGTGTTTCGCTTCTTTGTAAACCTTAATTGAATAATATTTTTATTGATCCCACACTCTTCATTTATACGCTACGATGGGTCTCGTACAAGCCAAGTAACCAGTCTCCTGTGTAGACTTATTGCATTTTCCCAGTATCCTACAAATATGTAATCGGTTTTATTTCTAACTTAGGTTACCTAATCATTCTGTTTCACATCCCTGTAATGGTAAAACCAATGTATTGTGTCGATTTAGGAATTCAAATTAACTCATTCATCTGTAGTCATAGAATACAACATTTCTACTTTTTATTAAGTATTCGGTTTCATATTTCTGAATATTTGGCGATAATACCGAATCTTTAAACCACTTCAGATATTTCCATGGTATGACATTTCCAGGCATTATGGTTGATAAATGCGTCATATGTAAAAGACTGATGTAAGTAGGCTGTTTAGGTTTTCTTATTGGTAACGCCACGTAGTGCTCTGTCTGAAAATCACTGGCTGTGCTGTGTGCAGTCTGTGGCTAGTTTGCATTGTTGTCTGCCATTGTAGTGTTGGGCAGCTGGATGTGAACAGCGCGTAGCGTTGCGAAGTTGGAGGTGAGCCGCCAGCAGTGGCGGATGTGGGGAGAGAAATGGCGGAGTTTTGAAATTTGTAAGACTGGATGTCATGAACTGCTATATATATTATGACTATTAAGGTAAATACATTGTTTGTTCTCTGTTAAAATCTTTCATTTGCTAACTATGCCTATCAGTAGTTAGATCCTTCAGTCGTTTGAATCATTTATTTAGCTGGCAGTAGTGGCGCTCGCTGTATTGCAGTAGCTTGAGTAACGAAGATTTTTGTGAGGTAAGTGATTTGTGAAAGGTATAGGTTAATGTTAGTCAGGGCCATTCTTTTGTAGGGATTTTTGAAAGTCAGATTGCGTTGCGCTAAAAAGATATTGTGTGTCAGTTTAAGCACAGTCATGTATAATGGTTCTAAGGGGACGTTTCACTGAGACTGGTATTAAAATTTTGTGCCACATAATGAACATCCACTGCTAACACTGCTTAACACATTTCCGCTGGACAAAACTGAAGTTACTCCTACATATGTGAAAAATATTTCATCCAAGTAAACATGTTGATTCCTGCCTGCTGCCTACTGACAATCACAGATAACATCTAACATCTTCCGCCTTCAGCAATTACTACCATCTAATGCATGAACAAAGCAAAATTACATCTCTGGAATTCTATATGCAAAACTGTAACATACAAACCGGTTTACGTAAACAAGACATGATGCACACTCCAGAGACTTAAAAAATGTAATAAAACCTTATTTAAAGCGGGAACTAAATAACGAAAGTTATATTACACAAACGTTTCAGTATTATTGGAATCTTTTCAGGATATCTGTATACTGCATATAAATGATAGTAGTGTCACAAACTGCACATTGTCACAGCCCGCGTTGTTGGCAGATCTCCTTACATAAACTCAGGGAGCTGGCATAACTTGCATGGTTGCCATATTTCCTAATACCTCAGTGGATATGATTTATGATGCAACTTGTGTTGATTACAGTAGCTTATTATTCAAAATGACCACCAGATGTTTATTCCTATTTTAATTACTCCCTATTACCCACTATCATACCACAGCTGCCATTACCTTAAGCCTGAACCTAGTTAGCATAATTTTAGATCCAAAAATGGCATCACGATCATACATAGCTGCCAAGACAGTTTGACATTACAATGCGTGAAAACTGCTAGAAACTAAAAAAAAAATGTGTTATTCATCTGCCAATATTATGTGAAAACACACACACACACACACATACACACACACACACACACACACACACACACACACACACACACACACACACACTCACACACAAGAACAGTTGTTTCTAAATTACACAAATATCCAAGAGTTAAAAGATTTCCCACACTTGTGCTATTACTACTACCTCTGGGATAAGGCAGGAATATTAGCAATTTCTATGTTATAAACAAGAAAGAATGTGGGAGGACATATGTTGTGGTCCATTCTGTACTGTGGCCACTTGGACTCCAGTGTCACTTCACCACCACTGCTGCTGCTATGACTGTGGTCCTCACTCTAGAGGTCCAGTTACTTTAGTGAAGTACGAGTGATGTCACGACAACTCCACCGTGGAATCATTCAATCCCGACAGGCCGTCAGTCCATGTGCGTGAACATACAAATTCTCCAACACCCCATCTAGCAGCATCAGGAAAGTGCTTTTTTATGTTGCTCCATATGCCCAGAATCATATACAAAATCAATGCTAAACAAACCAAATGTAATTACAAAAGTTATTCAAGAAGTATGCATTTGTGAAGTTGCTTCTGTCTTTGCGATACATAACGTGATTATCCTCTACAACAGTACTTAGATAACGGGCAAGTGTTAGGCACAGGCTGCACATTATTGTCAGACCACTTCATAATTACAGAAAATCTATACTCAATGAGGTTGCCGGCAACACATGTGTTCAGCCTCGTCTCGACTATTACTGTATTGGTGGGATCATTAGCAAATAGGAATAATGGATGACATTGAACAGAAGTTTAAAGGAAGGTGACAAATTTTTGTATTATTGTGAAAAGCGTGAGAGAGCACCTGGGATATGATACGGGACTCGGTATAAAAAAACTTTTATCACATAGGACGGCACAACATTCAGCAGAAGATTTGCTTCACTGCGCATTAAAGATGCTTGTCATTGTTTACAGTATTACCAACGTTTCAATAGAAGTCCTCTTTTTGCACACAAAGGTCATGGTTTGCTGTTAGTGTAGTCACACAAATCAGTTTTGCTTAACGGAATGCAGTAGTAGCAGTACCAAGAGAGGCATTGCACATCATGGAGAAGTTTGGTGTGGAAAATTCAACAAAGTAGTCAGGAGGCGATATAATATGTCCTGCTGCATGGATATCGCAAAATGACCGCAATGACGAATTCCAGCTAACATCGAAGTTTACCAACAATCATTCTATCCACGTCAAAGGATCTTGAAGGTGGCTTGATGTACTTCCAGTGACATACTGTGCCATTTTGGTGTTACGTATCTGTATTTTAGTACAGTAGCTAGGATTGTTTCGCAAATTTGTAATCTTGCTTCCATGGAACCTGCACTGTGCCATTAACTCCGAGGAGATATACCGTATGAGCAGGCTCTAACAGCACTGCAATACATAGGTGAAAAGTAACGTCGGACCATGCGGCTCAGTCTCGTGATACTACAATAACTTATACCGACAAAACCTGATCTACACTCAACAACATAATATGCGTGACTTGAAATAATCCGCAGTACTAACACGACGACGTCACGTAAGATTTAGTATTCACCTTCTCACGCTATAAATCACAGTACAGCTCGTTAAGGCATCACGATGCACAAAAGGCTAACAACAATAACAATTTTCGTGGTATAATGGGCTCAGTGGTAGCTATCTGGATATTAATTAAACAAAGCATTTATCAGGGTTCAGGAGATTCATAAGGTAAACCATCACAAAAGCTGATATCATTCATTAGAAAAATACTAAATGCGAGACTCTACTGAAAGTAGGAATGATATAGTTACTTTACCAATAACAGCAACCCTTAGCTGACAACACAACTAAACACTCTCTTAATAACGTAGGTATCAGAAACGACAGCTTTCTATAAAAACTGATGAATAAATCATATAGATCCGTGGCCTCTTGTAGTTGCTTCTGTTTTAAAGCTACAAGGAATAATCGTATACACAAACAATCAGTTTTAAAGTTAAATTTTTTTTACGTAATTTGAAGAATAAGTTCACAAGGCAAAGACATAATTTTCTATTGTTTACCTCTCGTTGTCAGTCAACGATAATCTCTATATGAAGCCCCTTACTACCACAATATTTTTGACACTATTGAAATTTTATAGTAATAAACTATCTCGTCGATCTCAACGTTTCAGAATTAAATGAAATAACTTTTCATTTATAATTAATCACTTATCAATAAAACGCAACCTTGAGTTTCCTGTCTGAATCAAGATTAGTTACCTTTCTTTTCGTTGCAAGCTATTAACTGAAAAATACCACTTCTTCTCTATAATTGCTTTGAACTTTGTTTTTACCAGTATTTCAGATTTTTACTTTATTGGCCATTGCATTTACTTTGTTACCAAACGATATATTCGAGATATTAGTCTGCTTTGAAAGAAGCCTTTAATTATTTTTCTTTTAATGGTTTGGCGGTAAAGGGCAAGTCGGTTACTCACGTTTTCAGGTTAATACCGTTAATTTTTTATTTTCTGCAATTTATTAGTTTACAGGTGCAGGTCAGAGTATTAATTTACAGGCGCTCGTTGTCTATTCCAAATCCCACTAAGTTGAAACGTAATGAAAAAGTAATAAAAAACCTCTCACCGCTACTTTTCAACTATAAGATCTTTCAATAATCAAACAAAGCTCAGCTACTTCAATCTTTGACTTCCGCGATCTACTAATATTTAAAACTCAAAACCCAGCACTCGAGGATCACTTTTAGACAGAATTGGCGTGTTCTCAAGTACACTGTTCTTGATTTCTCATTTAGGGACAAGGGGAAAGGCTGTCGAATTCTCAGAAACTTCCGACTATTTCTCAATAAATAACTAACATAAGACTGCCATTCTCTTTAATATAGACTGCTCATTCATCCAACGAGTTGTTTGGAATTTACTATATTATTATGGTCACGGCGAAGTCACATAATAAATCCAAACCAAATACCGCTAAGCTACTATTCCTCAGTGTTTGCGTACACCTGTACAACCATAATAAAGCAATGCAACGCTGCTGTACCATAGTGCGTATTTTAATCCTCAACCTCAAACCAACTAGACGACTTCGCGTGAACACGTCTCCTCACATAAATCATCCAACGGAAAATCTCAAAAATGTATTGAAACACGGTTCGCATACAAACGCATGGCTACTGAGCAACACAACGCACGTTTAATCACAAATAGGAGAAACTAATCTCACACTGCAATATATCGGACGTTTTACTACGCCAGGCGAGTCTAAACTCTACCAAAATCGCTGAAATAATCATTTTCTACGCAAGCCGATGTTCTTCTCAAAATATATTTATAAATACTTAGAACTGCTTTGAACACACTTGAGTCCTATCCCCAACGACAGACTAATTCACCTATCGTACTTGTGAGCCGATCTCATCACACTCTTGAGATAATCTCTCTCGAGGCTCACTATTGGAAGAGTACTCGGATACTACTCACAAATGCTAAAAGGACAAGCCAAGAGCCACTCTCTGCAATTAGTCTTATCACGCTAATTCTCTCAATAACAACAGTAAACATTTCTTCATAGCGGTCCCGAGAAAGGTTCCTAGTGGCCAGCTGCATCGTAATTGCTATCTGTGCCGCACGCCGCGATTCAGCATTCGGCCGAGTGTAGCAAACTCGCTGAATTGACAGTAAAGAGCTTTTCTCGACCATCAGATGTCACATATCTACAACATTTTAACATAAAGATGTAAGAAGATTTTTACATAAAGATGTAAGAAAACGATACAAGCACCTTAACAAACTCTTCATTTTACTAGCTAAAAAAACTCTATACTAAGTTGAGGCGATACAAACAAGTGATGAGCTTTATTCGGACCGAAGACGGTTTGTATTACTGCAAACACCATTCAAATTTCTACAAAGCAGCTGTATGAAACTTGTCAAACACAACTGTGTAACTATAAATCTCTGATCATCATGACAGTGTGAGTGTTTTCAAACTTAAATAAGGTAAGGGCCAGTGCCCTGTCACATAACTCTGATCTTGATGATTCTAAGGGAGCAACGATACGCTAATAACTTTCATAACATACAGTGGTTCTCCTTTGTCACGCATATGTTGTAGGAACCAACCAATTCTATTACTCTGCAAGGAGTTTCCCGCAGTAAAAATAATGTACTATTTCCAAACTGGGATATAACAATTAGAGAAAGAGGGGTGGTGAAAAAAAGCAAACTACTGTTCAAAATCTGGAAGGTGAAAGTTGGAGATGCATATAATATATACTTCAAAGGTTGTAGCTTTAACGAAATGTATGTGAAAGGCAAAAATATTGGCAGCTGTGCAACAAACTTGGACTGATAAATGTTGTGTTTCGGCTCATATACACAGTCCATATAATTCTACATTGATACAGATCCAGATAGTTATCACTTAGTGATATTCATACGTCTGTCAACTTAGTCCATGTATAGGAGTTCCTTCTACTATAAAGTTGCTCAGCCCATTCAAAAGTCTCCCCAGAATCCCATATTATTTTTTCACTAAAACTAAGAAGAGCAATCAAGCACATAAGCTACTGAATGATGTTGACACCTATGGGGAGAACAATGTCATAGTGAGCCTCACATCACATGCCAAGAGCTCTTTCGTCCACTTCACAACAATACAAAAATGAATAACCACCATTTCAAATTTTTTCTATGTCATCCATCATTCCTGTCAGGTAGTGATCCCACACCATGTAGTAATAGTTGAGGGCAAACAAGTGAGGTTTTGGCAGTCTCTGTTTGTATAGGTTTGCTGGATGTAGGAAATGTTCTGGCAATAAAATGCAATCACTGCCTCACTCTTTGATATGATCCAAACACTGCTGTAAAGGATAATCACGTTGTTTTGCACCAGATATGTGTATGTAGAGATGTACTCTCTACCTACGCGTCTCTGCGTACACACTCGCACTCCACTAACGTAACTCCACACATGATGCATGCATCGTGACCATGGCAGCAACAGTGATGGCAAGGCAGCGCTGGAGGTTGAATGGCTGCAGCTCAGAGCACACCACAGCAGGTAACCTCCTACTTATTTGCTTTTTCTGCATTCCCAGTGGGGGTTGTGGTAGCAGAACAAGTGTTGAAAAATGTTTCAGTGTGAGATATTAGGTTAATTTAGTGAGATATTGTGTGTGCTTGTTTGATTTTTACAATTCCCATCATTACCATAGTGGAAAAATCTCATAGCAGCTATATTAGACTGTGACATGTTTGGTCTATAAGTTATGGTATTTAAGGGAAGGTTAAATAAAGGAGCAGCTGTCTTATGATAGTCTGTGATACATTATATAAATTAAGATAGGAATAATTTTCCAATTGCTGTTTTGGCTCATTATTATACTTCTAGAGAACGTTCAGAGAAAATGTGAATGGATATCAACCACCCAACTTGTGCTTCAGAAGACCGGGTGAAACTCTAGAAACCAATACCAAAAACAATAGTGACGTTCTGGAAAAGCACTTTGAAAAGCTCCTCAACACGGATCCCCCTCTGGAAGAAATGATGACAGGAACGAGCACGTACAATCCAGATAGTGAACCTCCAACTCTAGAAGAAGTTAAAGAAATAATCAAGTCACTCAAGAATCGTAGAGCACCAGGAGAAGACGGTATCATCGCGGAAATCTGGAAGTTACAAGACCCGGAACTCACCAAAGACATCCACAAGATCTTGGAAGATATATGGAAGACCATGAAAATTCCTGACGACTGGAAAACTGCCCTGATACACCCGCCACACAGAAAAGGTGACAAGACCGACCCGAACAACTACAGAGGAATATCCCTAACACCGGTCACGTATTAGATCCTCTGTAAAGCTTTACTAAACAGACTAGAATGCCAGACCGACCACTTGATTGGGGAATACCAAGCAGGCTCCCGTAAAGGGCGGTCTTGTGCGAAATAAAATTTGGAACCTGGAAATGATTTTACAACACAAACAGAACCTGATCATTAACTTTGTCGACTTCGAAAAGGCGTACGACTCTATCGACCGGAAAACTCTCTTCAAAATTCTACCAGAATACAATGTAAACCACAGAACACGGACTATCGTAGTGGAAACCTTGACCAACACCTCCTCCAAAGTAAAGTTCTGTGGTAAACTATCAGAGCCCTTTGAAATTCGCGCAGGTTTCCGACAAGGCTATGGCCTCTCACCTCTCGTTTTCAATCTAGTGTTAGATAAGGTAATAAAAGAATGGGAAACATCACAACAGGGGATAAACTTAGGAAACCTACAGATTAAATGCCTGGCTTTTGCAGACGATTTGGCTATTGTCACTAAAGGTATAAACGAAACAAAAGACGCTATTGAAAAACTACACGAAATCGCTTCCTAAACTGGACTACAGGTCTCTTACGAAAAGACACGGTTTATGAGCACAAAGAAACTTTCATCTCTGAACGCACAGTACGACACGATTTACAAAACGCCAAACTTAAAATACCTCGGTGAAACACTACAAATGAGAGGACATAACACATACTCAACCGAAGAAAGAAAAACTGAACTGGTCTAGGCTTACAAGGTAGTGTGGAATCATTACAACAAGAAGTCTATCTCACAAAAAGCCAAATTACGCCACTACGACACGGTGGTGCTCCCCGAGGCACTATACGCAGCAGAGACCACACTGATCCTAGGGCATACACGTATCAGACAACAAGAAAAAGTAGAACGGAAAATATTTAGTAAAATATTTGGCGCAACTAACAACAATGGAATATTGGTCAAGAAACCTACAGAGGAACTATACAAACATACAGAGACAATCACAGAAATAATTAGAAAACGTAGACTACAATTCTATGGACACCAATACAGAATGCCATCACACAGACTGACCAAACAGATCTTTGACTTTGGGTGGTGCAGGTAAAAAGACCTTAACAAACTCAACATGACAACAGACACAATAAACGACAGAATAAAATTCAGAAACATCATTAAGGAAAGTAAATTACATGAGATACACAGTGACAAACGAACAGCCGTAAAATGGACCGAAGAACTCAAGCAAGATCACAGCCGGAAGATGAAGGAAATATGGGCAACCAAAAATGCAATCAAGATGAAGCCGAAGACATGAAGCCGATAAGAAACATGGACAGAGGACTGGAAACAGAAACACGGCGAGTGAATAAGGGAAGTTTCGGCAGCAAGGATGGCAGTGAAAGGAACTGGCTATTTAGTTTAGTCCAACAGCGCTCTTTAAGGGCAAAATACCAATAATATATATATAGGCAGCTCTGTTAAGAAAGTTGACCAAAAGGTATTGAGGCAATGGCCAGTTCAGTTTATTGGTTGCTATCACATCATCAAAATAAGGCAATGCCATTTGTGACTTGTATTAGAATGCGTAATCACATGGGTATGCCAAGAGCTGTTGAAAATTTTCCCTTTGGCTTTCCAGCGAAGGGTGTGGTGGTGCAAGGTTCCTGCATTCCAGACTTTGGTCCAATGTCCTGGATTATATTCCAATCCTCTTCAGAGTGAGTCATGGACGCTGTTAACTGTGTTCCATCAGTGAAATGGGGATGTTAAACTTGCTGGGAATGTCATTTGTACTCAAGAGGAGTAGGCTATGTACTAGAGCTGTTTTTCATCCCAGCCCATCTCTCATCATCAGTGCAACACACACACACACACACACACACACACACACACACACACACACACACACATTCTGTTCACAGTTTTCACACAGAGCTCATTCTCCATGTAGAAACAGTGATGGCCTGTGTGAACAATAGGAAAAAAATTTTCAATCAGGTGGCTGAAACAGCCCCTTGCAGTCTCCTATTCAATCACGCCATATGACTTTGTTTTATATATTACAGTAATTTTAATAAAGTGAAAACTTAAGTAATAAACTATTGTAACAAAGATAAGTACATCATAACATGTAGCCATTACGATAACTGGATATTGGCAACTATGAGGGATGGGCAAGCTCCTCCACTCAATGGATAGTTCACCATATTTCACATTTCAGCCAACTGACATACAGAATTAGGGCATGTGGAGCTGGGGAGTGGTTACTTTGAATGTAACACATGGTGTTGACATAAGGAGATGTGGCAAGAATGAAGGCTGTGCTAGTGTGCAGTTTGTTTCCCTACTTGTGGTTTGCTAAACACCCCAACATTGATTTCCTCGCAATTATTAATCATACAATTTCAGTATAATTATAGTTTTTAATTTACAGACAACTTGTTACAGTTTTAATAACTGAATGTGGGCTATGTATTTGGATTCACTTGAAAGTAGCAGAACTGTGATGCTATTAATGTGAGGAGAGCCACGCAGCTGTCAGTCACAATCCCATTAGTTTTTATTATGCGTGCGAATCTAGATGTCGGCTATAAATAGCCCGCTCAGTTTTAAAAAACACCAGGAAAGTTACAGAATAAAAATTAATTTACATAGAACAATACGTAAACACCTTGTTATCCAATAGCAGCTCGCCACTCTGGTCAGCATACCATTCTTGCTACAATTCAACATACTCGAGGCACTTCATGTCATCATATCTTCTTACATGTGTATAGACAGAAGGACACTGATGGAGTTGTTTTCATCAAGTAAAACAGCCTTAGTCTATGTCATGTAGTGTAAGTTACACCCTCTATTCTACGAATTAAGTAACATCTTTTTGTTTCAGTACAACAGTTTAGAAAGCCTTTTTATATGATACCTTAAATCAAAAATCATAGTTGGATATCACTTTGAAATATTCAAGAAATGCCATATTAGAACGTCGTTTCTTATATCTTAGTGGTGAAGTGACACATCAAAACGTGTGGAAAGGAACATTAATCGGTTCACATAACTATCTTACACAAAATTATTACATTGCTTTAAAAATAAAAATTAACGAATTAAAAAGATTTTGTTGAAGATCGACTTAATAAAATACAGTTATATAGAAACTGACATTCGTCAGAACCTGAAACCTGGCATCGTCACTCATACCATAGTGGTTAAGTGATCCATTAAACATTTAATATAAAAAAAATATAGTCCTTACACTACATTTTTGTGAATATCTGTTAACATTACAGTAAAACAATGAAAATAAAAGTGACAAGGCTGAGTTAACCAGTCAAATTTAATAAAACATACGAACGCACTCCACTGGCCTAAAAGTTCGTACATAGACGTATTGTGAAGTACAACTGCTTTAAGCTGTTTGCAGAAAGACGATAAAACAAACTGCCATTATACCTATGCTTTAGGCTAATATTGATTGGTGATTTACTTGTTTGGTGGTAAAATAGATGTAGCACTGGGTGGTACCAACAAAATGGAAGACAAAATGATCCTCTAAGACAAATAAATTATGTTCTCCCATACTATAATGCCAAGTGTTGTCTGTTTAAAGGCTGGCGGAAATTCCCATACCAGATATCTCCTGTGTCGTGAGGTATTTTGGCATGAAGCAAGAGATTGCCGAACAGCTCCCAAAATCGGGTGCTCTTTTGTTACGATGTCATTATTTTGTAGTTTTGCTTGAGTTTAAACATTATCCATATCAGTTACTTAAGTGCTTGATATTATAGTTCTTTATTTGTGTTCTGTTGAATGGAATGAGTGTCTGAGTACATATACTGGATCTATTGGAAGAAGTGAACAGTGATGTAACAGTAAAGTGGCCTATCAGTGCAGTTAGTTATCAAGTGAGTGGACGCAAAGAGAATTTACGCAGTATTTTGTGTGTGTGTGTGTGTGTGTGTGTGTGTGTGTGTGTGTGTGTGTGTGTGTGTCAGATTACAGTTAAGAAGAACATTGTCATCGAATCAGTGAGACAAACTGCCTATTGGCTTCTGTCTCGGGTTCTTCGGCAGTTCACCACCGGCAATGGAGGGTAAATCTTTGACAATGCCAGCCACTCGTGCTGGCGAAACGTCAGAAAAATCATTAGATGAACCTCGGCCGAAGAACCCGAGACAGAAGCCAATAGGCAGTTTGTCAACAAGTGGCCACGAAAACCTTAACAATTTTGAATCAGTGAGACTTTGTAACGAGTTAGTGAAGAGTTGGTGGGTTGTTAAATATTTTAATTATTATGATGAAACTGTAGCAAGTGTAATAACAGTTACTTGAGTCATTGCAGTTCCAGTTGTAGTAAAGTTAAGGGAAAGAGACTGAACTGACGTAAGAGTTGTTAAAAACCGTCTTAAGTTTACTCCATCTCTTTTCTTTGGAGGCTTAAGTGGCTGCAAAAACTAACATAACGGAATAATAGTCAGCAAAAGTTCGTTTTAATGTGGAAGTTCATGAAGCAGTAACTTAGAAATTAATATTAAAAGTACGTGAAGGTATGAAGAAGTCAAACACCTCCCAATATGGTAAGACGTTTTGCACGATTTCATCATTCGTCACAGTCATACGCTTTACATTCGTGTTTATGCTGACTGTGTTTGCCTTTTTTGCTGCTGCTACCACTAAATTTATTTCCTGAAGCTCTCTGTATCAATATTATACAAATATCGCAAACACTTGCGAGCGTTGGTATCATAATCGTATTGCAGCGGATCGTTGTCAGAATGGTTAACATCTGTCTCAGTTTACTCCATCTTTTACCTCAAGTTCTCGTCATAATTTATTTGCAATTCTTGTTCTTTCCTTCTACGGCCTCTCCTCGGCGCTTTAACGTTAGTACTTGGATGTTAGTTACGAGTTTTTCAAATGATTGAACACCGTCTAAAGCAAAGAAATACATGGACTACTGAACTGTTTCTTAGTTACTTGTGCAATATCTGTACCCTGCCTCACCCTGTGACATGGCTACCCCGTATATTTTAAGTATCCACAGAGAAACTGACGTATTCTGAAAGAATCTTAAGTAACAGTATGACATCGGATGCTCATTTTCGGAGCGCAGGTACATCTCTAAGCTGTTCTAAATTCGGGACACCGTTCAGGAGCTCGGCATCATGTCTACGACAGTCCCTGCCTTTCCAGAATACAAAACTGGAGCAATTTTGTCGAGCGCTCTCAGGACTGGAGTAGCTTCTAGTTCGTCTTGACAAAGGCACAGGCGGTGAATGCTCGGGCAGTTAGGAAAGAGAGAAGTTTTCGCAGAGACGGAGAACTCGTGACAAGAATTGGCGTAGCATTTCTGATGGCAAGTGCTATCGCTTGTCACTCGATATTATTTCTCGCTCTGAAGTTCATCTCCATCGTACTAAGTTATCACAGACATGTGAGACAAAATTTCATACTTACAAGCTTGTATGTAGAGCAGCAAGTGTTTACTTCAGCTGTTTTCTTTGTAGTGATGTTTAGTAGTTTATTTTCCTTCCTACGTTCTGTTCAGAAAAACAGTTGGAATTGTTTATATACGCTTATTTCCAGCACAGATATCAAGTCTTGAGATATCATGCTAACACATTTACTCTGCTTGGCTGCCGATCTTTACTTCTCTTGTCTTTAGTAGTGTTTTTATTAGCTAACAAAATTTTTTCTGGCAGTTCTCGCAAATGACAGTGAGCACCAGCTGATTTACAGGTGCCTTTGGAACTCGAAATCAAAGTTTAGAAAGTTTCTTCACCACGAGTGTGGTCAAAATTCCAGTAACTTCTACAGTACTGTAATCGCACGTTCAGCAGAAAGTTATATCTCTTTTCACCTAAGAATGAATTACAACATTTACTGACTACCCTTTTGTAATATTACATGCAAAATTATAGGTACGTTTCACAATTACAGAAACACCTTTATAGGAAAAGTTATTCGATAAAACCACTTTGCGGTGAGCAATGGTAGAAATATAAATATATGCAAAACGAAGTAATATCACGATGTTCAATTAATCAAACTTGCCCGTCACTTCGCTTATATGAATGTGTAATAGTCGTACACCGCGCGTTCCCAGGCCTGTGTTTGTATGAAAATCTATTTTCGATCGGTTTCTAGGAAGATCTCAACGTAGAAAAGGACAGTAGTGTGACATGTTCTCTAAAGGCAGTGCGCAATGAAAAAAAAGCAATGTAGAAACAAATAATTACGGTTTTTAGCATTAGACACTGTTCCTATAGTTAACACATGTTATCATAATTATTTCTACCTGTCATCGAAATGGTTCAAATGGTTCTGAGCACTATGGGACTCAACTGCTGAGGTCATTAGTCCCCTAGAACTTAGAACTAGTTAAACGTAACTAACCTAAGGACATCACAAACATCCATGCCCGAGGCAGGATTCGAACCTGCGACCGTAGCGGTCTCGCGGTTCCAGGCTGCAGCGCCTTTAACCGCACGGCCACTTCGGCCGGCACCTGTCATCGTGAAATAATTATAGCAGCATAACTCAAGATCGTATGAAGATGTAATAGATGTATATACCAATTGATACCGTCACCCTTATCTTACACATTTAAGAAACGCATTTTTAAAGCGCACAGCCTCCATTTGTCTGTGAAAGGCAAAGGTCACACATTCGAGACCCTCTCACCACACAGTTTTGATCTGCCATGTATTTGCAAATCATCGCACACTCCGTTATAGGGTAATAACTTTTTCTGGACGTTGAACGAAATGAAATGAAATGATTGTATAGCACTCATGGCTGGGAGGCTCCACATGGGAATGTTCGATCGCCGAGTTGCAAGTCTTGTCAGTTGACGCCATATTGGAAGACTTATGTGTAGATGATGATGAAGCGACGATAACGGCAGCCCAGTCCTCAATTGGCCAAAATCTCCGACACGGCCAGGAATCGAACCCAGGCCCACTGCATGGCAGACGTGATGACCACTCAGCTAAGGAGCTGGACGTCCTGGACGCTATTACACGTTGTATATTGTTAATAAAAGAGTTATGTATAGATTTCGTGTACTGTTTGTAAAATATATGTAGTGCTTAGCTGTACACCTTCCCTCATTATCGAATGTGCTGCCCAATTTTCAATTACTGTCCAAAATAACTCCTTCTAAGAGAGTTGAATGGGGAAAATGAACGGAAAAACGGTGTCAAATACCTAGTTTATATGCTAGTGGCAATACTGAATAACTCTAGGGTACATTTGGGGAATAAGATTTGTACAGTGCTCCGAGCCATTTCACACTGGTTCTCGTCCAATAAAGGGAAAACTACCACTGATGAATCTACAATCTCCTCACATGTCATGTTTCCAGAACCATTATCGAACAGAACGGTTAACCAACCTCTACTTGATCTCAGTGTTGTTGGCTCTTTCAATGATTTTCATCTGTTGATTACTTGTCGCATGTATCTGCGATAAAGGCTTGGCATAATTTTTCCACTAACCATCACTGTATTTTATATTTTATAACACGACTGCGTTATTGTTTTCTTAAAGTTTGTCATCACCATCGTCGCTACTATCACGATTTAAGATATCGCAGTTCTGCTTTCATTCTGATGAAGTGAAAGAAAGTTCACTTTAAAAGACGAGTGAATTAATAACTCAATAACATGTACCTACTTAATGTTTTCATATGTAAGTCACTAATTTCTAAATGGTTCAAATGGCTCTGAGCACGATGGGACTTAACTTCTGATGTCATCAGTCCCCTAGAACTTAGAACTACTCAAACCTAACTAACCTAAGGACATCACACACATCCATGCCCGAGGCAGGATTCGAATCAGACTGTAGCGCCTAGAACCGCTCGGCTTCTACGGCCGGCCACTAATTTCTGCTGTAAGTATGGCACATCTGAAAGAGTTCATGCCAGTTCAGTCTTCCGTACCCAGTGCATAATTTCAGACAGATTAAAATGGTAGCCATAATTCTTAAAAGAAGACTTAGAAGTACCTTCGACACGGAGTTTGGACACTCCGCTATCCAAATATAGCACGAGAATTTGTTTGGAGCAGGTGTAGAGCCTAAAGATTTGTAACTGCATTGAAAAATGACAGACGTTTTTTGTTTGTTTTGTCCTTTGGAGTCTTCAGACTTCTAGCTGAACTGGTGCTTTCCACAACGAATTTCGCTATTGTGCCTACCTCTTTATCTCTGAATAGCACTTGTACCTTACGTCCTGATTTGTTTGTTGGGTATATTCTAATTTATGTCTTTCCCTACAGCTTTTAACCTATGCCACTAACTCTACTACAATGGACAAACGCCCTATTGGAAGCTTGCTCCTCTCTAAATCTTCAACAAAAATCATATTTCGTACCAAGCGCAAGGTATTTGTTGTTTCCTTCTGATCGTATGAATAATCGTATTAATTGGTAAACGGATTATATGTAAAATAAACAAACATGTTTCCATATACCATCGACGTTAGTACCTGCCCTGTTTCAATCAAAGTAGGAAGCAAATAGTTCACTTAGGGTAAGACCCACCTTCTGAAAGTGTATGTGCAGTGCCAGCCGATCGGGACAATTCGTAAATAAACACGATCTGCTTTCTGCAGTAACCCACCTGTACAGTCCCTGTGATTTAGTTAGGCTACATGGAGACGTGAAGAATATCACATATGTAAGAAAATTAGTTAACTATTACAATGAACCTAATAATATTTCCTTTTGTCATTTGAGTGGAGCAACTACAGGAAAGGGAATCATGTGAGATGAGGTGGAATATTTGAAAAGCATTTTGTCGTTGATACTGTCAAATTATTAGCGTGGTTCACATAGCACATTTAATACATGAATTAGAAGTGAGATTACAGTCCCTTGTCCTCACAATGATTCCTGTCTGCAAAATAGATTACAAGGGCAATCAGCGTAATGGCTTGAAACAGAAGGACGAGGAAAACTGGGAACTACATAAATGGAGGATATCTTCAATAAATATTTAAATGGAACCACACACAAAAAGTGAAATACCCCGTTTTCTCCACCACCGTCGAAACTACCACAGATTCACCTAAGTCGAACTGAAAGCCTTTCCACCGAAAGTGGGGAATTCCAAAACAGTCTTCCTAATAGAGAAATATTATTCAGCAAGGGCCCAGTCTTCATAGAATTAGATATTGTACACAATGGTATAGCCTACATTTGCAATATCATTACAGCTTTTACATGTGGCCGTAAAGCTGCACCAAGAGTTTACCTCAAAAATGGAAAAAACAGATCCCAAGTTCTGTGGTATGAGTCACATAGTTAGATGGCAAGAGTACAAGCAATTGCCGAAGGCAATAACTTGAATAAAATAGGGGAAGCAAATTAATACTCTTCACATCTGATTAGAGTACAGGAATTGATTGAAATTAGTATAGTTATTTTTGCCACTCTAAAGGATACACTATTCTTTAGCAAAACAAGGTAGATATTCAATCAAAGAGAGACCAGTGCTGCTTGCAAATGGTCACTTTTCGTATGAACGAAGACGGGGTCACATTTCCAGCATTAAGCATGAAAATTAACTTAAAAACTCAGAGATATGAAACAAGAAAGGACTCCTGGTGATCCTGTAAATAGGTGAAATGATTTTTTCATAAGTGACAGGAACCTACCCAAACTAATCGGAACACAGACCGAGACTAGAAGAGTTCCAAGGATCGTTACGTCTTACCAGGGAGGCAGTAGGATCCAGAGTGCCGCTGAAAAACAGCCAGCAGAGGCGGTTGCCTCAGAATCCCTGTCTTCTAACATGGTGGAGAAGGGACATTTAATGTTTGGCGAGAAAAAAATGGGAAGCGTACTGATTCGGAAAGAAGCAGTTTCGCAGGACCTCTCTGGGAAAGCTATCGATATTGCTGCTGGAAAGCCAAGGACACACATGCTTCCTTCACAAGCGGACGGCACGCATTTATTCAGAGGTTCATACTTGTCTAGAGAACCAGAGAGGGTATGGAGAGGGTGTTGGTTGAGAGAAAAATAAATGTAGTCGCACACTGTGTATTCTCTCACCAAGGGAGTAGAGAAAATCGTCTGTGCATCCTGTATAGGATAACAAAGCAGTTATCAGAAAGCAATAACTTAACTTATACACTCATCTTGCGCCATCATCCTGACACTTCTTCTCGTCATTGTTTTTCACACGTTCCTTTCTTCGTTCAACCCTTATCGTACCAGTCCATCTAATTTTCAACAGCGTTCAACAGCAACACATTTCATATGCTTCGATCCAATTATTTTCCATTTTTCACATGGTCCATGTTCCACTACCAAAGAATTCCGTACTCTAAACGTACATATTCAGAAATCTTCCTCAAACTGAACCCTATGTATTGTACTGGTAGGTCTCTCTTGGCCAGGAATGTTCTTTCTGTCGGTACTAGTCTGTTTTCCTTGTCCTACTTGGTCCGTCCGTCTTCCTCCAATTCTAATGTTACGTTCCTTGGAATTGACATTTCTACTACTTCTCATTACTTTCGTTTTCCTTCACTTTACTTTCAATCCACGTTCCGTACTCATTAGTCTCTCCATTCTGTTCAACAGATCCTTTAAATCTTTACACTGTCACTTCGGATACCAATGTCATCAGCAAATCATATCGTTCATATTCTTTCACCTCGAAATTTAATCCCACTCATGAATCTTTCCTTATTCCCGTTATTGCTTCTTTGATGAACCGATTGGACAGTAGGGACAAAGGTCTACATCCCTAAATTACAAACTTTTAAATACGAGACTGTGTTCTTGGTCTTCCTGTCTTATTGTACCCTATTGTTTCTTCTACTTACCGTATATTATTCGTTTCTTTTTCTATAGCTTACTATTGCTTATGTCAGCATTTCGACCATTTCGCACCTTTTACACCGACGAATGGTTTTCCAGGTCGACAAATCATATGAAAATGTTTTGATATTTCTTCAGTCTTGCCTCCGTCATCAATCGCAGTTTCAGAACTGCCTCTCTGGCGCCTTTACCTTTCCTAAAGCCAAATTGATGGTGACCTACAAATCTTCAGCTCTATTTTCCAGTATTCTGCATATTGCTCTTGTCAGAAATTGGGATGCATGAGCTGATAAAACTTACAGTGCAATGTTTCTTTCCCTTGTCGTCTTTTGCTGCCTTCGGAACTGTTTTGGTAACGTTTTCCCTAGTCTGACGGTGTATTGGCAGTTTCATTCACTCTACGGACCAACGTGAACAGTAGTGTTGTCGCCGCTTCCCCCAATGATTTTAGATATTCTGATGGAGTTTACCTGCCACTTCTGCCTTCTTTGATGTTAAATCTCACAAAGCTCATTTAAATTCTGATTCTCATGGTGGATGCCGTATATCTAACGTGTCGACTGCTGTTTCTTCTTCTGCCACATCTTCAGACACGTCCTACTCCTCATAGAGACCTTTATTGTACTCTATCCATTGATCTGCTCCCTCCTCTTCGCTTAGCCGTGCGGACACGTAATATTTCGCTTTAAAAATATTTTGCTCATAATGTGAAACAAACCGACGATTCGATACCAGATGGCATGTGACAGACTTGAAGGGCAGCGTCTATTTAGGCTGTCTCCAGGTGTTGTTGTTGTGGTCTCCGCTTTAAAAATATTTTGCTCATAATGTGAAACAAACCGACGATTCGATACCAGATGGCATGTGACAGACTTTAAGGGCAGCGTCTATTTAGGCTGTCTCCAGGTGTTGTTGTTGTGCTCTCCGCTTTAAAAATATTTTGCTCATAATGTGAAACAAACCGACGATTCGATACCAGATGGCATGTGACAGACTTGAAGGGCAGCGTTTATTTAGGCTGTCTTCAGGTACATTTTGAAAAAAATGAAGTTGCACATAGCTGCTGAAACGCAAGAGAATACGCTTCAGGTGAACCACAGGAGTGACACTCATTTACAATGCAGGAAAAAAAAACTGGAAAGTTGTTGAAGAGTTTGATCCGATCACACCATACACCCTCTGGGTTTCAACGTCGTCCACCAACTGATGGCGCAGTGGCGTAGCGACCGGAGTACTGTCTCTATGAAGCATTTAATACAGAAGTGGTCAAATTGTAGGCTTCCGAGTTGGCATGGTCCTTTCGGAGAACTTCTAACACCGAAAATGCAGGATGCATAACATCTGATACCGATATATAACATTTTTTCTGAATTGTAAGTAAACATTTGTAATTTAAATGCTTCCTTTTAATAAGTAAGGCCATTGTTTCACTGTATGTGTGTATTTAGGTAGTAGTCTGTTGACATTTCTTCTATTTATCTCTGTTTTACTGTAAAACTTATAAGCTCTGGGAAACAGCCAAAGGAATTGTTCTTTGTATCGATAATAGCAATGCTTGTGCGCTGAACAATCTTTGGGTAGGGAGTTGTAGCGCACGGAGAGAGCGAGAGACGGGTTCCAGCGCTTGTAGTGTGCGGAAGTGTGGTGTTGACGATCTCGCAGTAGAGAGTACCATTTTCGGCGGCTTCATGTACTGACGCCGGCCAGATGTCTAGAGCAGGAGTACAGACAGTGGACGGACGGAGGAGGCTGTATTAATTACGATTACCCGTTCCTATAATTGTCCTTGGCTCCACAAGATGCTACCGTCTTCAACAACAGCAGCAGTTCCAGCAGCACAGATTCGTCGTCGTCTCTGAGTTTCGTCGTATGCACAGCACTGAAGTAAGACTGTTCATTGGTAGAAAGTATTAACGGCTATCCCAGCAGCACAACTGAATGTGATTTGACTGATAAGATTTATTTAAATAATAATCAGTTAAACTCAGGGCGACTGTGGCCTCATTGTCTCCAGACATTGTTACCAAGCACAATCCTTGTTCATTTTTCCCCTAATACGCTGAGTGTCATAACAAGCAAATTGAATAGTTACAGCCAGTTTATTAATGAAAAAATTCTCTTTTAAGAATTTTAGCCTCAATCTACTTTCAATTAACTGTTGTACAACAGAGGCTGCAGTGTATGAAGCAATTTCATTTTTCAATCATTGGAAAAAATGCAAATGTAAAGACATGCACAAATTATGAGTGTGGAAGTTTTATTTGTTTTACACACAGCTTGGAGCACGTGGCTGTTTGGTTTGGTACGTATTCTAGTATTTAATTTTGTTCAAGTCAGTAAAAATGGCTCAGTTGTTCAGGCAGTAATATGAAATCCAAATTGAAAAATTGGTTGGCAAAGCAAAAAGTGCTTGTATTTTTCTAAATGTCTTTGATGACGTTATGCTGAGGTCACTGAAAGTCATTGTTCACGTAACAAAGTTCAGTACTAACATACAGTTTAATTGCATATTTTCAAATCATTAATCGATCGCGTTTTTCAAAATATAATGCCAAACATAACGTAAGAGTGAGTTGTCAATTTTTTTATCATTACATACTCATTTAAAACAAGTGTCAAAAAACGTGACAACCTTCAGTTGCCACGTCATTATCTCCCATAATCTTGTACAGCTTTTGGATGTAAATTGCCCTAGTGGTTTGGCGACCGTTAATTATTTCCTTTTCGTTCATAAGTGTAACTTTTGGATTCATGCTCCGTGGTATACCTTTTCTGTCCAGTGTTGTCCGTGAGTGGATGTACATAATAACTTTCATTTATCAAATTATAGCCCTGTTCAGTTTGATTACTTTTTATTTTTAGTAGACTTTCCATCAGAAGGGTCGGTTGTACACTTTCCTCCTACTTACCGTTATCACTTCTTCGGGAAAGATATCCTTATCCAATTAGAAAAGTCCATTAGGCATACACTCGATCCACCGTCATATTTTGTATCGCAAGCAGGATAGGCCGATTAGTAAGAGGGAGGTTACACGTGGCGCCCGTGACAGGACAATATCAGTTTGGTATTCTTCTGGGCAAGAAGTTGCAGTGTGCAGTTTTGTAGCGAGTAATAACTTGTTGCTACAAACAAAGTCGCGCACATACAATAACTCTAAGTGGCAGAAATATGCCGCACATTTAAATTTCACAAAAATCAGTAAAGTGCCAAATGAATAAATTAGGCGAAACGAGTAATTTGAATGTACCAAATGTGGAACAATCGATCGAACAATGTACGACCTATGAAGCGGAACCCATTGTTCAGAATTCGGAGGCTAGCATCACAGACGCTGCTGCTGGAAATGGAACAGTGGCAGAAATGGAATTCCAGGCACTTGCAAATGCTAGGTAATATGGAATAAAAAGTAAAACAGAACCTATTCATGACGGATATGAGGAATGTATTAAGACGGAACCTGTGTTGCAACCTATAATTTCCGTAAATATAAAAGAATTTTTCAGTTTGTTAATCAGTAAAATGGATGCCCAATCAGCAAAAAATAGATGACCAGAATAAAGCAATTAAAACTGTTAACGTTAATATTGGAATTCTTAACACAAAAAAGTATATAAAACTGGAGCAGAAGTAGTAGCATTGAGTACCGAAATTGGTAATCTGAAGCATGATATGGAGGAAGCCCAAACAAAGATAGGACATAAATAGTCCTTTCGAAACTGAAATAGGGAGGATAGCACAGAAACTGGTAGAGACTGTTCGCGGTTTGTGTAATGAAAAGAAGAAGGAGGTGAAACGTTGTCAGTTACCACTTGGCAGGCAGTTACAAGGATAAATAAGTTAGAGAAACGATTAGAAGAAAATCTGCACTATGTGTCATACCACGCACATAGCGCTGAAATTTAAGCGAAGGAGGAGCGTTTCGATCCCCTCACAAAGCAGAGTAGACTTCACGCTACCGACTTCGTTAAAAAATTGTGAAAGGGTATTGCCGCAATCATGGACAAACAAGAGAAAAATAGATGCAGTAATCGACGTGTTAGCTGGCGAGGCTAAGCGATGGGGTTTAAACCTCGCTATAACAAACATGACGTTTCAAGAGTTCAAAAATGCATTCTTGAAAGACTATTGGTCGGAGCAGAAACAAGAGTGTGTATGGCGCGATTCCGTAGCGTCGAGGCCCTACGATGTAAACACACGCGGCTCCATGAAAGAATTTTGTGAAAACTGGATTCGCAAATTGGAATACTTGCGCGATCGGAAAACTGAATCGGAGAATGTCTGGGGGCTGAGGCAGAAGTTTCCAGATCACTCCAAGAGATACATGGCAGTAGTTCGAGAACGATTGCAGCGTTTTTAGAGAAAGTACATGACGAAGACAATTGGCGGAATTACCACGAAAATGATAAAAGCCATGGGAATGGTAACCATTACCAACATAGTCACAACCAGAACAATAACAATAACCATGGCAATAATGGTAGCAACCACCGTGGTAATAACAGTGCAGGTGCCAGTTGTTGTTGTTGTTGTTGTGGTCTTCAGTTCTGAGACTGGCTTGATGCAGCTCTCCATGCTACTCCATCCTGTGCAAGCTGCTTTATCTCCCAGTACCTACTGCAACCTACATCCTTCTGAATCTGCTTAGTGTATTCATCTCTTGGTCACCCTCTACGTTTTTTACCCTCCACGCAGCCCTTCAATTCTAAATTGGTGATCCTTCGATGTCTCAGAACATGTCCTACCTACCGATCCTTTTTTCTAGTCAAGTTGTGCCACAAACTACTCTTCTCCCCGATTCTATTCAATACCTCCTCAATAGTTATGTGATCTACCCATGTAATCGTCAGTGTTCTTCCGTAGCACCACATTTCGAAAGCTTCTATTCTCTTCTTGTCCGAACTGGTTATCGTCCATGTTTCACTTCCATACATGGCTACACTCCATACAAATACTTTCAAAAATGACTTCCTGACACTTAAATCTATACTCGATGTTAACAAATTTCTCTTCTTCAGAAACGCTTTCCTTGCCATTGCCAGTCTACATTTAATATCCTCTCTACTTCGACCATCATCAGTTATTTTGCTCCCCAAACAGCAAAACTCCTTCACTACTTTAAGTGTCTCGTTTCCTAATCTAATTCCTTCAGCATCACCCGACTAACTCGACTACATTCCGTTCATCTTACATCCTCCTTTCAAGACACCGTCCACTCCGTTCAACTGCTCTTCCAAGTCCTTTGCAGTCTCTGACAGGATTACAATGTCATCGGGAGCTTAAAGTTTTTATTTCTTCTCCATGGATTTTAATACCTTCTCCGAATTTTTCTTTTGTTTCCTTTACTCGTTGGTCAATATACAGATTGAATAACATCGGGGAGAGGCTAAAACCCTGTCTCACTCCCTTCCCAACCACCGCTTCTCTTTTATGTCCATCGACCCTTATAATTACCATATGGTTTCTGTACAAACTGTAAATAGCCTTTCGTTCCCTGTATTTACCCCTGCCATCTTCAGAATTTGAAAGAGAGTGTGACAGTAAACATTATCAAAAGCTTTCTCTTAGTCTACAAATGCTAGAAACGTGGGTTTACCTTTTCTTAATCTAGCTTCTAAGATAAGCCGTAGGGTCAGTATTGCCTCACGTGTTCCAACACTTCTACGGAATCCAAACTGATCTTCCCCGAGGTCGGCTTCTACCAGTGTTTCCATTCGTCTGTAAGGAATTCACGTTAGTATTTTGCATCCTTGACTAATTCAACTGATAGTTCGGTAATTTTCACATCTGTAAACACCTGCTTTCTTTTGGATTGGTATTATTATATTCTTCTTGAAGTCTGAGGGTATTTCGCCTGTCTCATACATCTTGCTCACCAGATGGTAGAGTTCTGTCAGGACTGGCTCTCCCAAGGACGTCAATAGGTCTAATGGAATGTTATCTACTTCCGGGGCCTTGTTTCGACTTATGGCTTTCAGTGCTCTATCAAACTCTTCACGCAGTATCATATCTCCCATTTCATCTTCATTTACATCCTCTTCCATTTCCGTAAAATTTCCCTCAAGTACATCGCCCTTGTAAAGACCCTCTATATACTCCTTCCACCATTCTGCTTTCCCTTCTTTGTTTAGAACTGGGTTTCTATCAAAGCTCTTGATATTCATGCAAGTGGTTCTCCTTTCTCCAAAGGTCTCTTTAATTTTCCTGTAGGCAGTATCTATCTCACTCCTAGTGAGATAAGCTTCTATATCCTTACATTTGTCCTCTAGCCATCCCTGCTTAGCCATTCTGCACTTCCTGTCGATATCATTTTTGAGACTTTTGTATTCCTTTTTGCCTGCTTCATTTACTGCCTTTTTATATTTTCTCCTTACATCAATTAAATTCAATATTTCTTCTGTTACCCAACTAGCCCTCGTCTTTTTACCTATTTGATCCTCTGCTGCCTTCACTACTACATCCCTCAGAGCTACCCATTCTTCTTCCAATGTATTTCTTTCCCCCATTCTTGTCAATTGTTCCCTTATGCTCTCCCTGAAAGTATGTACAACCTCTGGTTTTGTCAGTTTATCCAGGTCCCATCTCCTTAAATTCCCACTTTTTTGCAATTGCTTCAGTTCTAAGCTACAGTTCATAACCAATACATTGTGGTAAATGTCTTACAATTTAAAACCTGGATCCAAAATTTCTGTCTTACCATTATATAATATATCTGAGACCTGTCAGTATCTCCAGGTTTCTTCCAGGTATACAACCTTCTTTCATGATTCTTGAACCAAGTGTTAGCTATGATTAAGTTGTGCTCTGTGCAAAATTCTACCAGGCGGCTTCCTCTTTCATTTCTTACCCCCAATCCGTATACAGCTACTACGTTTCCTTCTCTCCCTTTCCCTACTATCGAATTCCAGTCACCCACGACTATTAAACTTTCGTCTCCCTTGGCTACCTGAATAATTTATTTTATCTCATCACACATTTCTTCAATTTCTTCGTCATCTGCGCAGCTAGTTAGCATATAAACTTATACTACTGTAGTAGGCGTGGGCTTCGTGTCTATTTTGGCCACAATAAGGCGTCCGCTATGCTGTTTTAAGTAGCTTAACCGCATTCCTATTTTTTTATTCATTATTAAACCTACTCTTGCACTATCCCTATTTGATTTTGTATTTATAACCCTGTATTCACCTGACCAGAAGTCTTGTTTCTCTTGCCACCGAACTTCATTAATACCCACTATATCTAACTTTAACCTATCCATTTCCCTTTTTAAATTTTCTAACCTACCTGCCCGATTAAGGAATCTGACACTCCACGCTCCGATCCGTAGAACGCCAGCTTTCTTTCTCCTGATAACGACGTCCTCTTGAGTAGTCCCCGCCCGGAGATCCCAATGGGGGACTATTTTACCTCCGGAATATTTTACCCAAGAGGACGCCATCATCATTCAACCATACAGTAAAGCTGCATGCCCTCGGGACAAATTACGGCCGTAGTTTCCCCTTGCTTTCAGCCGTTCGCAGTACCAGTACAGCACGGTCGTTTTGGTTAGTGTTACAAGGCCAGATCAGTCAATCATCCAGACTGTTGCCCCTGCAACTACTGAAAAGGCTGCTGCCCCTCTTCAGGAACCACACATTTGTGTGGCCTCTCAGCAGATACCCCTCCGTTGTGGTTGTACCTACGGTACGGCAACCTGTATCGCTGAGGCACGCAAGCCTCCCCACCAACGGCAAGATCTGTGGTTCATGGGCGGGGGGGAGGGGGCAGTATCAAGTAAACATGGTAAGTGTTCCTTGCAGGAATGATTGCAGACAGGAGCGAATTGATACATCACGGCAGTCTTTTAGCAATAGGTTGTCAGAATTAGTCAGGGAAACAACTAGCCTCGCCCGATAGGGGCCCACCTGGCGTGGGGAGACCTTTGCGGCCCAAACGAAAACCTAGACAATACCGCTATGATAAATCCGAAAGGATAACTCTGCGATTAGAGAATGTGCGAGAGAGTGAAGAGAGGGACGCACCTAGAGTAATGATAACTGAGCTGGAAATGTCAGTCGACGCATCTGTCACTGCTCGTAAAAGTAATAATGACATTAGTGTACCGGTAGGGGAGAAGGAAGCGGCCGCTGTGAAAGCAACAACGGTTACGCAAGTTTCAGTGGAGTATGAGTCGCCAGCGGGAGTAATAGAGCCGACCTCGAATAAAGTTTCCGTTATCGATCAGGGAAATGCGGAACGCGCGGAGGTGTGGTTAGGTCAGTTCGGTCGGATGTACGACGAACTGAAAAGTTATAGAGGATTGTATGGGAGGTGTGCTAATGGGGAGACTGGAAAAGAAATTGACGCTTCTCAGCCGGCAAGAAATGAGCGTTTTTGAAACGGAAAGCTCTGTACCTGAACGGCAGGCTTTGAAGAAGCCACCCCAGCGACGCTAGTCCTATTGAAAACAGAGGCGTATGTTACGAGGAGGGGCGGGATGAATTTGGCGATAATGACCATGTACAACTAATTGAAAGCCACGTAGATTACAATATCTACGAGGTCAAACCTGACGTTATACAGTCAGACGAGAATGTTGATGGTTGGGTTGCGTGTGCTCGGGAGATGTTGTTGTGGTCTTCAGTCCTGAGACTGGTTTGATGCAGCTCTCCATGCTACTCTATCCTGTGCAAGCTTCTTCATCTCCCAGTACCTACTGCAACCTACATCCTTCTGAATCTGCTTAGTGTATTTATCTCTTGGTCTCCCTCTACGATTTTTACCCTCCACGCTGCCCTCCAATGCTAAATTTGTGATCCCTTGATGCCTCAAAACATGTCCTACCAACCGATCCCTTCTTGTAGTCAAGTTGTGCCACAAACTTCTCTTCTCCCCAATCCTATTCAGTACCTCCTCATTAGTTACGTGATCTACCCACCTTATCTTCAGCATTCTTCTGTAGCACCACATTTCGAAAGCTTCTATTCTCTTCTTGTCCAAACTGGTTATCGTCCATGTTTCCCTTCCATACATGGCTACACTCCATACAAATACTTTCAGAAACGACTTCCTGACACTTAAATCTATACACGATGTTAACAAATTTCTCTTCTTCAGAAACGATTTCCTTGCCATTGCCAGTCTACATTTTATATCCTCTCTACTTCCTCGGGAGATGAGATAGAAGAAAAAACAGAGCACTTTTCTCCAAAATTCTCTGATGATGATAGCCGTCTTTCCGAAGAATACTTACCTGACGTGACAATTAGCGAGCTACTGGTTAAACAAAGTTCATTAATCGATGAAATTGATAGTATGATTACGGTGTTGAGATCAAAACAAGTTCAACTACCGCAGGACAGACAAATAGAGATCAAAAACGTTCAAACACAAATTTTAATTGATACAGGGGAAGAGTTGAATGCTATGTCGGTATAAACTTTTGAATTACTGAGAGATAAACGAGAAGTAGTAGTAAAGCGAGTAATGGGAGTCAAAATAATCGGTGATACCGGAAGGAATAGTAAACCGTTAACAAACCAAATATTTGTATGTTTTGAGATTCAAGGAGAACTATTCGAACAGGAATTTGTCGCTGTGCCAGATCTGTGCAACGATATTATTGTGGATTTAGATTGGTTGTTAAAATAATGTGCGATTATTAACTGCAATAATAAGACCATGAAGTGCATTTCCAAAGACACGACCGAAGTAAAGGAGTGACGATGTGAGTAGTGAATACAAACCTATTCAAAAATGGTTCAAATGACTCTGAGAACTATAGGACTTAACTTCTGATGTCATCAGTCCCCTAGAACTTAGAACTACTTAAACCTAACTAACCTAAGGACATCACATACCTCCATGCCTGAGGCAGGATTCGAATCTGCGACCGTAGCGGTCGCATGGTTCCAGACTGTAGCGCCTAGAACCGCTCGGACACTTTGGCTGGCCAAACCTATTCGTCTTGTTAATGTCCTAATGAGATTGGTTTAGGCAGAAAAGTGGAATACTACGATATCCGCAATATGAACATCAAGAATTGTTTGGAAGACGAATTAGAGAGCAATGTAGACAGATTGCCAAACGCCCCGCCTGAACAAAAACGAGACTATATGACATAATAATGAGAAAAAACCAGGGCTGGTTACTGGTTATCAGTTACCCCATGAACCATTCTTTGTAAGACCATATGCGGTACCGCTATCTAAGAAGGAGGAAGTCCAACAACAAATAGGATGTTAGAATGGAATGTTATGGAGAGGAGTACCAGCCCCTATAAAAATCCCTTAATAATAGTGGGTAAGAGAGATGGTAGTATCAGAATTGTGACAGACGCACGCACGTTGAACAAGGTCGTTCAACGTCAGGCAGATAGACCAGAAAGTACGGAAGAGATACTGCAAACATTTCTCAATGTACGGTTTATGATTAGTCGCGACCTCACGGATGGGTACTGGCAAACAGCCTTGGAAGAAGAGTGTAGGAAATATACGGCGTTTTTATATGCAGGCTGATGTTACCAGTACAAGGTAGTGCCATTCGGCCTGAATATATCTGTTTCTGTCTTTATCAGCGCCCTGGATAAGGTCTTAGGTGCTGCTCTGAGCTCAAAACTGACAGTGTACGTGGACGATTTGCTGCTGGCGAATTAGTCGTGGCGAGAACATTGCCAATTGTTAGATGAAGTTTTCAGTGCGTTACGAAAAGGTGGAATGACGTTGAAACTGAAGAAGTGTGAGTTTGTCAAGAAATAACTGCATTTTCTTGGTCACATTGTGACCGCAGAGGGTATCACTAAAGATCCACAGAAAGAGGAGGCAATAAAGAACTGTCTTCCGCCCAGTTAAAGAGTTTCCAAGGGCTCCCAGGGCTCTATCGCAAGTTCGTGCTGGGGCATGCCTTCAACGATCCAAACCTGAACAGCTTGTTGCAAAAAAATTAAGCCATTTGTTTGGACTGACGAGTGTCGGGCCGCATTTGAAAGACTGAAAAATGAATTACTATAAAATAACATATTGTACCATCCTGATCTTGCGTTGCAGTTCCATACGGGCATGGCTTAGGAGTAGAGTTGCTCCAAGAGGTAGGAGAAGGAGAAAATAAAGAACACAGAATAGTCGTGTTCGCAAGCCGAACGTTGACGAAATGTGAGCGAAACTATATGATTTCTGAGAAAGAATGTCTCGCTATCGTATGGGGTTTCAGAATATTTAAAGGTTATTTGTCGGACCGAAAGGTGATAATTCTCACGGATCACAAGGCGCTCACTTATCTGAAGGATTGTCGTTTACTGCATAAAAGACTGACACGGTGGTAACTCTTCTTGCAGCAGTTTCATTGTGACATTTGTTACACGAGAGGATCAGACAACTGTATAGCGGACGCGCTGTAACGTTTGCCTGAAACCGATCATCGGCTTTTGGAGAACGAGTCTAAGGCGTACTGAAATTGTACTGCTTTCAAGACACAGAAGGTCGTAACAGAGTAGAGAGCATCTGTAAAAACATGCGTCGTCATCAAAACGAGGACGACTGTCTAGTAATTGTGAATAACAAGTATGAGGGAAAGAGTAGAGAAGGTGAGGAACTGAGAAAGTATTATAAAATATATAACCATATCTTGTACATACGTAAAGGTGAAGATAGAGTTAACTGGCGAGTGTGTTGGCCAGCACGGTACGTAACAGAGATAATTGACTACTATCATTTAGCTTATGGCCATTGCGGACCAAAGAAGTGTGCTAAGAAGTTAGCGGAAGTTGTAAACTTTAATAATATGCAAAAAAGTGTAGCTGAAAGAATAAAGACATGTGATAAGTGCCAGAGGGTGAAGGTAACGAATTGCAGGAACCGTGTCCCTATGCAGAGCATAAGACCTAACGATGTGCTGGATTTGGTTTCTGCAGACCACTATGGTATACTGCCCAAGACTTCAGCGAATTTCGCGTACATGTTCGTGGTGCTAGAAACATTTTCTAAGTTCATCAAGTTATATCTGATAAGAAAGGCAACAGCTAGAGCGGTTTATAATAGATTTGTTAATTATTGCTTTGAGCACGTCGGCAAACCAAAAGCGGTTTTGTCCGATAACGCAGCGCAATATCTTCCAAATTATGAAATGAATGAACGAAAAGTAATGGAATTAAAGTAATACACATTTCAGCCTATTGACCGGGTGGGAATCCGGCGGGACGGTAAGTACGTGAATTAGGTCGGCTTTGCCGAACGTATTGTCACCACAATCACAGATCGCGGGCAATTACGTCAGTGAATTCGAGAAAATAATGAACACCTTGACGCATGAATCCACAGGCTACACTCTGGAAGAAATACTATTAGACAAAAAGTTTAAAAGTTTAGTGGAAGAAATGACTGATTTCACTCCGAGAGTTGATATTAACCTTAAAGTAAAGAAAGAACACCTACGAGAAATTTAATTTTAGTAGACCCTCCATGAGAAGGGTCAGTTCTAGACTTTCCTCATACTTATCGGTATCACCTCATCGGGAAATATAGCCTTATCCAATTAGAAAAGTCCATTAGGCATACATGCTATCCACGGTCATATTTAAAACGCAAGCAGGGTAGGCCGATTAGTAAGAGGGAGGTTACAAACTGCTACCGAAATTAGTCGTGCTGCGTCAGTTGTACAACGTTGTTTTGTGGTCTTCAGTCCAGAGACCGGTTTGATGCAGCTCTCCATGCTTTTCTATCCTGTGCAAGCCCCTTCATTTGCGAATAAGTACTGTAACCTACAACCTTCTGAGTCTGATAGTGTATTCATCTCCTGGTGTCCCTCTACGATTTGTTAATCTAAACGGTTCCCTCCAGTATTAAATTGGAGATCCCTTGTTGCCTCAGAACGTGTCCTATAATCGATTCCTTCTTTTGGTCAAGTTGTGCCACAGATTCCCTTTATTTCCAATTCGATTCAGTACCTCCACATTAGTCACATGATCTGTCATCTAATCTTCAGCATTCTTCTGGAGAACCAAATTTCGAAAAATTCTATTGTCTCCTTGTCTAAACTATTTATCGTACATGTTTCACTTCCATACATGGCTGCAATCTATTCAAATACTTTCAGAAAATACTTCTTGACACTTAAATCTATACTCCACGTTAAGAAATTTATCTTCTTTAGAAACGTTTCCTTACCATGGCCAATCTACGTTTTATATCCAGCCTTCTTTGACCATCATTAGTTATTTTGCCCCCCAAATAGCGAAACTCATTAACAGCATTAAGTGTCTTACATCCTAATCTTATTCTCTCAGCATCACCTGATTTAATTCGACTACCTTCCATTATCATCGTGTAGCTTTGGTTGATGTTCTTCTTATATACTCCTTTCAAGACGCTGTCCATTCCATTCAGCTGCTCTTCCAAGTCCTTTGCTGCCAATCAAGGAATTATAATGTCATCGACAAACCTCGAAGTTTTCATTTCCTCTCAACGTATTTTATCTCCCTCTAAAATTTTTCTTTTCTTTCCTTTACTACTTTCCCAATATACACACTGAATAACATCGAGGGTAGGCTACAAACCTGTCTCACTCCGTTCTCAACCACTTCTTCCCTTTCATGCACCTCGACTCATATAACTGCCATCTGGTTTCTGTATAAATTGAAAATAACCTTTCGTTCCCTGTATTTTACCCCTGCTACCATCAGAATTTGAAAGAGAGTATTCCAGTCAACACTATCAAAATCTTTTTCTAAGTCCACAGATGCTAGCAATGTAGGTTTGCCTTTCATTAACCTATTTTCTATGATAAAACATAGGGTCAGTATTACCTCGGGTGTTCCTACATTTCTACGGCATCCAGAAAAAGGATTTAATGTTAGTATTTTGCAACCGTGACTTATTAAACTGATAGTTCGATGATTTTCACATCTGTCAACACCCACTTTCTTAGCGATGGGAATTATTGTAATGCATTCTTCCTGAAGTCTGAAGGTAATTCGCCTGTCTCGCAGATCTTGCTCACCAGATGGAAGAGTTTTGTCATGGCTGGCTCTCCCAAGGCTACCAGTAACTGTAATGGAATTTTGTCGTGTGGTCCCAGGGCCTTGTTTCAACATAGGTCTTTCAGTCCTCTGTCAAAGTCTCCACGCAGTATCATGTATCCCATTTCATCTTCATCTACGTCCTTTTTGATATCCATAATATTGTCGTCAAGTATATCGCCCTTGTATAGACCCTCTATATACTCCTTCAACCTTTCTGCATTCCCTTCTTTGCTTAGGACATGATTTCCATCTGAACTCCTGATATTAATACATGAGGTTCTCTTTCCTCCAAAGGTCTCTTTAATTTTCCTGTACGCAGTGTCTATCTTACCCTTAGTGATATATGCTTCTACATCCTTACATTTGTCCTCTAGCTATCCCTGCTTAGCCGTTTTGGACGTCATGTAAATCTCATTTTCTAGACGTTTGTATTCCTTTTCCCCTGCTTCATTTACCGTATTTTTATATTTTCTTCTTTGATCAATTAAATTCAGTGTCTCTTTTGTTACCCAAGGATTCTATCAGCCATCGTATTTTTACTGTCATCACTCTTTCATCTCTGAAAGGTACCCATTCTTCTTCTACTGTATTTCTTTCCGCCTTTCTTGTCAACCGTTCCCTAATGCTCTCTCTCAAATTCTCTACAGACTCTGGTTGTTTCAACTTATCCAGATCCCGTCTCCTGAAATTCCTACCTTTTTGCAGTGTCTTCAGTTTCAATCTACATTTCAAACCAATAAAATGTAGCCAGAGGTCGCACCTGCTTCTCTAAATGTCTTACAATTTAAAACGTGGTTCCTAAATCTCTGTCTTACCATTATATAATCTATCTGAAAACTTGCAGTGTCTCCAGGACTCTTCTTCTTCTCTTTTTTTCTTGTTTCTTGATTCTTCTTTCTTGTGTTTTAAACCAAGTGCTAGCTATGATTAAGTTATGCCCCGTGCAAAATTCTACTTGTCCTTCTCTTTCTTTTCCTACAATCGAGTTTCAATCCACAATAACTATTAAATTTTCGTCTCCCTTAAGTGTCTGAATAGTTTCTCTTATTGCCTCATACATTTCTTCAACCTCTTCATTATCTGCGGTGGTAGTTCTCATATAAACTTGTACTATTGTGGTAGGTGTGGGCTTCGTGTCTAATTTGGCTACTATAATGCGTTCACTATACTGTTCGTAGTAGCTTACCCGTATTCCTATATTTTTATTCATTACTACCTGACCAGAAGTCTTTTTCCTTTTGTCACGGAACTTCACTAATTGCCACTACATGTAAATTTGCCCTATCCATTACCTTTTTTAATATTTCTATCTTACCCGCCTAATAAGTTATCTTACATTCCACGCTCCGATCCGTAGAATGCCAGTTTTGTTTCTGCCGATAACGAAGCCCTCCTGATTAGCTCCCGTCCGGAGATCCGAATGGAGGACTATTTTACTTCCGGAATATTTTACCAAAGAGGTCACTGTCACCATTTAACCATACAGTAATGCTGTACAACGGTGTTGGCATAAGTGATCAAGTGGACATTTTCATACCCGTAGATGAGGTTCTGGACAACCACGCAGTGCAGACGTCCGCTGTGGCAGGTCGTACAGCCACCACAGCACAGATGAGAGGGCATATGAGCCCAGGCGTATCAGAGTGAATTGTTGCGAACCAGTTGTTAGCAGTGGAACTACAAGCATATCTTCCACCCACACCACTCGATGGAAGTAGACGGCTCTACTGGTACCGTCAGAGAATTCACTTGGAAGGTGGAATGGCGCATTGCTGACTTCAGAGATGAAAGCAGATTCTGCCTGCATGCAAATGATGGACGTTTTAACGTACATCTACATTTACATACATACTCCGCAATCCACCATACGATGCGTGGTGGAGGCTACCTCGTACAACAACTAGCATCTTCTCTCCCCGTTCCACTCCCAAACAGATCGAGGGAAAAATGACTGCCTATATGCCTCTGTACGAGCCTTAATGTCTCTTGACTTATCTTTGTGGTCTTCCCGCGAAATGTAAGTTGGCGGCAGTAAAATTGTACCGCAGTCAGCCGCAAATGCTGGTTCTGTTCCTCAGTAGCGATTCACGAAAATAACGCTTACTTTCCTCTAGAGACTACCACTAAAGTTCCTGAAGGATTTCCGTAACACTCGCATGATGATTAAACCTACCAGTAACAAATATAGCAGCCCTCCTCTGAATTGCTTCTATGTCCTCCCTCAATCCGACCTTATAGGGAAAGGCCGGGAAATACGGGAAGATTTCAATTAGATTACATCATGGTCAGACAAAGATTCCGAAATCAGATACTGGATTGTAAGGCGTACCCAGGAGCAGATATAGACTCAGATCACAATATAGTAGTGATGAAGAGTAGGCTGAAGTTCAAGACATTAGTCAAGAAGAATCAATACGCAAACAAGTGAGATACGGAAGTACTAACGAATGACGAGATACGTTTGGAGTTCTCTAACGCTATAGATACAGCAATAAGGAATAGCGCAGTAGGCAGTACAGTTGAAGAGGAATGGACATCTCTAAAAAGGGCCATCACAGAAGTTGAGAAGTAAAACATAGGTACAAAGAAGGTAGCTGCGAAGAAACCATGGGTAACAGAAGAAATAATTCAGTTGATTGATGAAAGGAGGAAGTACAAACATATTCCGGGAAAATCAGAAATACAGAAATACAATTCGCTGAGGAATGAAATAAATAGGAAGTGCAGGGAAGCTAAGACGAAATGGCTGCAGGAAAAATTTGACATCGAAAAAGATATGATTGTCGGAAGGACAGACTCAGCATACAGGAAAGTCAAAACAACCTTTGGAGACATTAAAAGCAACGGTGGTAACATTAAGAGTGCAACGGGAATTCCACTGTTAAATGCAGAGGAGAGAGCAGATAGGTGGAAAGAATACATTGAAAGCCTCTATGAGGGTGAAGATTTGTCTGATGTGATAGAAGAAGAAACAGGAGTCGATTTAGAAGAGATCGGGGATCCAGCATTAGAATCGGAATTTAAAAGAGCTTTGGAGGACTTACGGTCAAATAAGGCAGAAGGGATAGATAACATTCCATCAGAATTTCAAAATTCATTGGGGGAAGTGGCAACAAAACGACTATTCACGTTGGTGTGTAGAATATATGAGTCTGGCGATATACGATCTGACTTTCGGAAAAGCATCATCCACACAATTCCGAAGACGGCAAGAGCTGACAAGTGCGAGAATTATCGCACAATCAGCTTAACAGCTCATGCATCGAAACTGCTTGCAAGAATAATATACAGAAGAATGGAAAAGAAAATTGAGAATGCGCTAGGTGACGATCAGTTTGGCTTTAGGAAAAGTAAAGGGACGAGAGAGGCAATTCTGACGTTACGGCTAATAATGGAAGCAAGGCTAAAGAAAAATCAAGACACTTTCATAGGATTTGTTGACCTGGAAAAAGCGTTCGACAATATAAAATGGTGCAAGCTGTTCGAGATTCTGAAAAAAGTAGGGGTAAGCTATAGGGAGAGACGGGTCACATACAATATGTACAACAACCAAGAGGGAATAATAAGAGCGGACGATCAAGAACGAAGTGCTCGTATTAAGAAGGGTGTAAGACAAGGCTGTAGCCTTTCGCCCCTACTCTTCAATCTGTACATGGAGGAAGCAATGATGGAAATAAAAAAAGAAAGGTTCAGGAGTGGAATTAAAATACAAGGTGAAAGGATAACAATGATACGATTCGCTGATGACATTGCTATCCTGAGTGAAAGTGAAGAAGAATTAAATGATCTGCTGAACGGAATGAACAGTCTAATGAGTACACAGGATGGTTTGAGAGTAAATCGGTGAAAGACGAAGGTAATGAGAAGTAGTAGAAATGAGAACAGCGAGAAACTTAACATCAGGATTGATGGTCACGAAGTCAATGAAGTTAAGGAATTCTGCTACCTAGGCAGTAAAATAACCAATGACGGACGGACAAGGAGGACATCAAAAGCAGACTCGCTATGGCAAAAAAGGCATTTCTGGCCAAGAGAAGTCTACTAATATCAAATACCGGGAAGAGGAAGAAATTTCTGAGGATGTACGTCTGGAGTACAGCATTGTATGGTAGTGAAACATGGACTGTGGGAAAACCGGAACAGAAGAGAATCGAAGCGTTTGAGATGTGGTGCTCCGGACGAATGTTGAAAATTAGGTGGACTAATAAGAATAGGTCGTATTAGTGTTTTATAAGCGGTCTCCTTTACAAATGAACCACATCTTCCCAAAATTCTACCAATGAACCGAAGACGACTATCCGCCTTCCCCACAAATGCCATTAAATGCTTGCTCCACTCATATCGCTCAGCAATGTTACGCCCAAATATTTAATCGACGTACGCTCCCTAAAGTTCCGGCAAAGCGATAGGATATAAGACGGAGGAACAGGCAGGCCAGTCCATTCGCCGAATATCCTCTCTTTCGAAGAACACCTTCACTCGCTCAGTTTGAGGCGGTGTCACATAACATCCATAAAAAGGAAGTCGGTGCTGAATCCATCCTTGAAAAGACGCTCACAGTGGACAAACGACGTTGTTAGGTGAGTGTAACGAATTCAGAGACTTAGAGGTCAGTACGCCTATGAGGCAGAATGGATATCCACACCATTGTACCTGGACCACCAGAACGATATGGTAAGACTTGAGACCATGTAACACACCCAATATAATTGTCCAGCATGATGCATATTCACATACACCATCCACCATCCAGCATAGGAGCACTTTTCAGGCCATGCGCCGGCCGTTGTGGCCGAGCGGTTCTAGGCGCTTCAGTCTGGAACCGCGCGACCGCTACTGTCGCAGGTTCGAATCCGGCCTCGGGCATGGATGTGTTTGATGTCCTTAGGTTGGGTAGGTTTATAGAGTTCTAAGTTCTAGGGGAGTGACGACCTCAGATGTTAAGCCCAGTAGTGCTCAGAGCCATTTGAACCATTTTTCAGACCATGCATTGCCGTCCGCAATGGACACACAACGAATGAAGGACCATTTCCGGCCTTTTGTAATGTCCAAGGGGCTATCATAATTCGCGGTTACTTCAGTGTAATTGTTGTCTTAGAATAAAAGCGTAATTTTTGTCGTCTTATTACAAATTTCTTTGAGTTACCCTCTGAATTATGTTCTAGCAGTTCTTTCCACTTATGTTCCAATATTCATCGATGTATGTTACTTGGCTGTGACATATCATGCGAAAGCTATTTTTGTCCTTAAATTCTCATCGAATCCGTGCCATCTAGAATCGGTGATCTATTGCGTTCCAGAAGTGGACCACCATGCCAATGAGTACTCGGTCATAGTTCAAAATGGTTCAAATGGCTCTGAGCACTATGAGACTTAACTTCTGAGGTCATCAGTCGCCTAGAACTTAGAACTAATTAAACCTAACTAACCTAAGGACATCACACACATCCATGCCCGAGGCAGGATTCGAACCTTCGACCGTAGCGGTCGCTCGGCTCCAGACTGTAGCGCCTAGAACCGCATGGCCACTCCGACCGGCTCGGTCATAATGTTTAAGGTCATGTGTGTATGTAATTTTGTGACTAGTCCCACACGGTTGAAGGAAGTGCCAAGGTATCAGTCTCGCTTGGTTACCGTAATGTCTGATATCTTTTCAGCAAAGGAGTTCCGACCCATCCACCCACTGATATTCCTAGCTGTATTGGGTCTGAAAAGTTATATCTTGTCTTCTTGCTACAACATCATGTTAGAACTGTGGCTACTAAATTTCATTTTTGGTTGTAGTATTGTTCCAAATTCCACGACGCTGCAACAGCCTGTAACCAAACATTTTACTGACACGAACAATAGGCACCTTCGCTAGTAGTTAGCTGGTGCTTTTCAGCCCCTGATATCACTAGTGGTCACGCAGCTGTAGCAGAACTCCAAAACTCCCAGCTTCTACTGACAGCCAGACCGGAGACAAACTATGTTTCACTTCCTACGCGCCGGCCGCGGTGGTCTCGCGGTTCTAGGCGCGCAGTCCGGAACCGTGCGACTGCTACGGTCGCAGGTTCGAATCCTGCCTCGGGCATGGATGTGTGTGATGTCCTTAGGTTAGTTAGGTTTAAGTAGTTCTAAGTTCTAGGGGAATGATAACCACAGCAGTTGAGTCCCATAGTGCTCAGAGCCATTTGAACTTCCTACGCAAGGCGTGACCACCCGAACCCTAGCGATTGGCACACGAAATTGACAATTTCGAAAGGAAAACCTGCACATCTTTTCCCACAACTCAAAATTAGCTTGTGCATTTAGTGCAACACTCGGCGACAACAATGTCAATTCGGGAGGACGACGGTTCAATCCCGTCTCCGGCCATCCTGATTTAGGTTTTCCGTGATTTCCCTAAATCGCTTCAGGCAAATGCCGGGATGGTTCCTTTGAAAGGGCACGGCCGATTTCCTTCCCCATCCTTCCCTCACCCGAGCTTGCGCTCCGTCTCTAATGACCTCGTTGTCGACGGGACGTTAAACACTAATCTCCTCCTCCAACAATGTCAAAGTCAACTCTCACTACCTAGGAATACGTTAATCGAGATTGGCAGCATCAGAACAAGAGAGAACAAATATTCTGTACTTAAATTCGTAACTACATAGTATCTACGCGAAGGAGTTGCGAAGAATCGTTCCTGCTATGGCAGTTCTTTATAGGTAATCGGCAACGGAGTAAAAATTTATCTGGTTCACTCTATTTATTAATCACACAGTTGTATATTGATTCAGGGTCCTCTTAGTTCTCAATGTCTAAAGGCTGCGTTCGGAGAGTCAGCCCAAGCGGACTCCCTACCTACTGACCAACAGCTCCGATGGACGACTACACGGAGGTGTCAAAAGTCATGAAATACCTTCTAATATCGAATCGAACGTCCTACTGGCCAGCGTAGTGCAGTAACTCACAACGTGGCAAGGACTCAAGAAGTCGCTGGGAGTCTCCTGCAGAAATATTGTGCTATGCTTCTATAGCCGTCCATATTTGCGAAATTGTTGCCGATGCAGGGTTTTGTACACGAACTGGCCTTTCGATTATGTCTCAAAAATATTCGATGGGATTTATATCGGGTGATCTGGGTGGCCAATTCACTCGCTTTAATTGTCCAGAACGTTCTTCAAACCAATAGCAATCAGTTGTGGCCCACTGATTTGACATATATGTTTGGAAACATGAAGTCCATGAATGGCTTCAGATGGTCTCGAGTAGTCGAAAATAACCATTTCCATTCAATCATAGGATCATTTGGACCAGACGACCCAATCTATTCGATGTAAACACAGTCCACACTATTATGGAGCCATAACCAGCCTGCACAGTGCCTTGTTGTCAACTTGGGTCTATGGCATCGTGGGGTCCGCGCCACAGTCGAATCTTACCATCAGCTATTACCAAATGAAGTGAGGATCATCTCGCCAGGCCGTAGTGGTCATTAGCTGAGGAGAGGCGCTGTAGACGATGTCATGCTGTTAACAAGGGCACTCGCGTCGGTCGCCCGCTGCCGTAAGGCCTGGCCAGACAGAATGCGGCCTGGCCGTCCGTCCTGTGGCCTTGAACCGCAACCGGCAGGCCGCACTGTTGAATCGCTCGTTACTGTATGGCGGCGGTCACACAGGGTGCGGCTCTGACGCACCGGCAACCAGCCTGCCGCACCGGCCGCCGCCGGGTTGTCACAGATTACAGATTCGCCGCAAGCCGGAGCGGCTGCTTGCCTGTGTTTGCGCACTCAACTGCTCTGTGGTCACACTGGAAGCAGCGGCGTGAGGCGGTCTTTGTCTTGCAGCTCGTAGTGCACGCATCATGGACACAGAAAGACTTATAGAGGAGGTGAGACAATACAAGTTTTTGTATCATACACGCGATCCTGATTTGGAGGTAGAATACTTTTGCCTTCGATATACTCTTGATAGAAAGCTGAATTCTCACAAATAGTGTTGCCACTGTGACGTCCATAATTTCCAATATCAGCTACTGAAAACCCGTAGTATGGATCAACGATCGCCAGGAGAACCAGCGAAAAGAATTGTTTGTAACAGAAGAACTGGGATCCACTATGCTTCGGGCATTTTAACCTGATATGCTTTCCGTCTATGCTTCCAAGGCAGTTCAGAAACCCCCAAAGATCTAGTAATCCTTCAGATTCCTTCCACATCTCTGTTGTAGGAGTAGGTAAATACTTGGGTTGTAGAACAGTCCATATTGCCTGGCACACTTGTTGCACAATTTCTGAGACTGTTGAACGTCCTATCGGAAAGGAAAAGCTATGGTCTGGTGACTGTCGCCTGTAGTCAAGTATCTGGAAACGATTAAAATAAATTATGCCGATAGAACGAATAGATAAGTTAACGACCAAATATATGTTTGTTTAAATTCAATGACAATGTTATGAATACAATGAAACAAAACTATCTATTAAGTTGAAAGTGCTCTCTAGCGGGACGTACGGAACTAGGTGTTACTATCGTTTGCTGTTTTCGTAAACACTGCAGATAAATTTATCACTCCACTCGTAACTACGTTGTGGGATAGCACTTTCTTCCGCCGAATCTTTCATATGATACAGCAAAACTGAAATGGAATAAATTATATGACTTCTGTTTGAAGCACAAAGAGGCCACAAATGGTAAAACCTACCTCAAATGGCTAGTCTGTGCCTTGTATCAACTGGCTTTCTCCAGTTCGTTGTGCACTTCTCGGTGCTACCTCTTTATCAGGCGATGCAGTTCTTCGAAACATTCTCGCGACGTACGAAAATATTTGAAGAACCTATCTTCGTCAGACTCTAGATCAATACACAGACGATGGTATTCTCCTTAGCTTTCTCTCTTACTATTAATATCGTGCACCCAATATCTCCTCTTCTTGGTGCCATTTCGTATCGCTAGTGCGAGCTACTCATTCCTGCACTTACAAGGGGAGGCCGCCAATTGTGAAATTCAGATTCGATTCATACTGCGCATAATAAAAGCTCATGGCCAGAGGAGAATTGTGGCAAAGCACCAAGATGCACTTCTCAGCCGTTGTCGAGAAAATCGACAGTTAAAAGAAACCGTTGCGCTGAAATACTCTCTACAATTATCAGTTTTCCAGAGCGTCCTGGCGCAGCGGTAAGGGCTCGGGTTTGTAATCTGAAGGTCGTCGGATCGAATCCCACGCCGTGCAACCTTTTTTTTATTGAAATTGAAATAAGAACACCGTGAATTCATTGTCCCAGGAAGGGGAAACTTTATTGACACATTCCTGGGGTCAGATACATCACATGATCACACTGACAGAACCACAGGCACATAGACACAGGCAACAGAGCATGCACAATGTCGGCACTAGTACAGTGTATATCCACCTTTCGCAGCAATGCAGGCTGCTATTCTCCCCTGGAGACGATCGTAGAGATGCTGGATGTAGTCCCGCGGAACGGCTTGCCATGCCATTTCCACCTGGCGCCTCAGTTGGACCAGCGTTCGTGCTGGACGTGCAGACCGTGTGAGACGACGCTTCATCCGGTCCCAAACATGCTCAATGGGGGACAGATCCGGAGATCTTGCTGGCCAGGGTAGTTGACTTACACCTTCTAGAGCACGTTGGGTGGCACGGGATACATGCGGACGTGCATTTTCCTGTTGGAACAGCAAGTTCCCTTGCCGGTCTAGGAATGGTAGAACGATGGGTTCGATGACGGTTTGGATGTACCGTGCACTATTCAGTGTCCCCTCGACGATTACCAGTGGTGTACGGCCAGTGTAGGAGATCGCTCCCCACACCATGATGCCGGGTGTTGGCCCTGTGTGCCTCGGTCGTATGCAGTCCTGATTGTGGCGCTCACCTGCACGGCGCCAAACACGCATACGACCATCATTGGCACCAAGGCAGAAGCGACACTCATCGCTGAAGACGACACGTCTCCATTCGTCCCTCCATTCACGCCTGTCGCGACACCACTGGAGGCGGGCTGCACGATGTTGGGGCGTGAGCGGAAGACGGCCTAACGGTGTGCGGGACCGTAGCCCAGCTTCATGGAGACGGTTGCGAATGGTCCTCGCCGATACCCCAGGAGCAACAGTGTCCCTAATTTGCTGGGAAGTGGCGGTGCGGTCCCCTACGGCACTGCGTAGGATCCTACGGTCTTGGCGTGCATCCGTGCGTCGCTGCGGTCCGGTCCCAGGTCGACGGGCACGTGCACCTTCCGCCGACCACTGGCGACAACATCGATGTACTGTGGAGACCTCACGCCCCACGTGTTGAGCAATTCGGCGGTGCGTCCACCCGGCCTCCCGCATGCCCACTATACGCCCTCGCTCAAAGTCCGTCAACTGCACATACGGTTCACGTCCACGCTGTCGCGGTATGCTACCAGTGTTAAAGACTGCGATGGAGCTCCGTAAGCCACGGCAAACTGGCTGACACTGACGGCGGCGGTGCACAAATGCTGCGCAGCTAGCGCCATTCGACGGCCAACACCGCGGTTCCTGGTGTGTCCGCTGTGCCGTGCGTGTGATCATTGCTTGTACAGCCCTCTCGCAGTGTCCGGAGCAAGTATGGTGGGTCTGACACACCGGTGTCAATGTGTTCTTTTTTCCATTGCCAGGAATATAAGGCGGATCGCTCTCCAATTATACCGCCTCCATTTTTCCGTTTGTTTAACAGGGTGTACGAAAGCTCTCCCGTCCGCACTGATTTTCGACGATGTTATAAGTTGCGCTAGGGACCGTATCTACCTTCTTTCGAGTTAGCAGGGAACTACGCTGTTATGCGGCGGCTCGTTTCGGCCCATTCAACATCTGTCCTTCAAGTGTAACGAGCGAGTAACGGAGTTTATATTTCATACCTGCCACAGCAAATTTGTGTTCGTGGGGTTTCTATTCTAATTCGAACGTTTGACTTACGCTATACGTATTCGTTTCGGAATATCGTTTCTACGTCTTCCGTTAACTATACGTGGTTAACATTATGAAGACAATTAATAACATTTGTGAAATACAACTTTGTTTGCGGAAAACATAATGATGTTCGAAGTCGCCAGTTTTTCCACGACAAACGACTTTCAACAACTTATTATATGCATAAATGTTGCAACTGATTGCCGGGAATTATATATATATATATATATGACAAAGCACCAAGATGCACTTCTCAAGCCGGCCGGTGTGGCCGTGCGGTTAAAGGCGCTTCAGTCTGGAACCGCGTGACCGCTGCGGTCGCAGGTTCGAATCCTGCCTCGGGCATGGATGTGTGTGATGTCCTTAGGTTAGTTAGGTTTAATTAGTTCTAAGTTCTAGGCGACTGATGACCTCAGAAGTTAAGTCGCATAGTGCTCAGAGCCATTTGAACCATTTTTTTTGCACTTCTCAGCTGTTGTCGGGAAAATCGACAGTTAAAAGAAACCGTTGCGGTGAAATACTCTCTACGATTAATAATTTTCTACAGCGTTGTGCTGCAGCGGTAAGCACTCAGGTTCGTAATCCGAAAGTCGCCGGTTCGAATTTCGCGCCATGCGAACTTTTTTTTTTAGTATTTGTTTTTTGTAATATATATATATATATATATATATATATATATATATATATATATATATATATATATATATTAGTATTTGTTTTTTGTAATTCGTTGGGAGTCAGGGATGTTCTCTGCCTCGTGATGGCTGGGTGTTGTGTGATGTCCTTAGGTTAGTTAGGTTTAAGTAGTTCTAAGTTCTAGGGGACAGAGAACAAATACTAAAAAAAAAAGTTTGCATGGCGCGAGATTCGAACCGGCGACCTTCAGATTACGAACCCGAGCGCTTACCGCTGCACCACAACGCTGTAGAAAATTATTAATCGTAGAGAGTATTTCATCTCAACGGTTTCTTTTGACTGTCGATTTTCTCGACAACGGCTGAGAAGTGCATCTTGGTGCTTTGCCACATTACACCTCTGGCCATGAGCTTTTATTATGCGCAGTATGAATCGAATCTGAATTTCACAATTGGCGGCCTCCCCCCTTGTCAGATTATTTCAGTTACTTCCACTTTTTACCTTTCGAGGCAAGGGATAGTGAGGTCACGACTTCCCATCCAACATTTGCCAAACGGTTGCTTGGTGGGTTGAACTTAGGGAGGCGACCAAACATTGAAGTCATCGGTCCCATTGGATTAGGGAAGGATGGGCAAGGAAGTCGCACATGCCCTTTCAAAGAAACTATCGTGGCAGTTGCGTGTAGCGATTTAGAGAACTCATGGAAAACCTAAATCAGGATGGCCGGATGCGGGTTTGAACTGCCGTCCTCCCGAATATGAGTCCAGTGTGCCAGCCACTGCGCCACCTGGCTCAGTTAGCCAACCGGCTATTTCCCTACCCATGAGCAGTGTCGCTCAATCCCAGACAATAGAATCATTTGGGACGCTACAGTTACATCCCTAAGAATTTTGCTCAGTCTTCGCTCTACGGTGAAATTCATTATGTAAAATATTTCTGTGTTAGTAGTTGTGATCTACGAAGGAATACAAAACGTCTGGTGGAGTTTCCTGTCTGTTGGATGCTCGTCGCGGCGGCTTCACGTCTGCAGGTGGATTTTCGCTTCTCGGTACGAAGTTATCGAGTCATAGGATCGCAGTATCTCCCATACGACAGCCCGTCCTTCGCAAAATGATACCCGAAACATGGTCATGAATTATGTTCTGTATCGCTGTAATTTTACCGAGCGAGGTGGCGCAGTGGTTAGACACTGGACTCGCATTTCGGAGGGCAACGGTTCAATCCCGCGTCCGGCCATCCTGATTTACGTTTTCCGTGATTTCCCTAAATTGCTCCAGGCATATGCCGGGATGGTTCGTTTGAAAGGGCACGGCCGACGTCCTTCCCCGTCCTTCCTTAACCCGGTGAGATCGATGACCTCGCTGTCTGGTCTCCTTCCCCAAAGAACCCAACCCAACACAACCCCACCGTAATTTAAAAGTAAAAAACGTCTATGTTAACTTTGTTCCAGTTTTTATTTAGACACGTTGCCTTTCACACACACTTGCATTAATAACTTAAATGTTTATTACCTGGCAGTTACATATATGGTGCTATACACAACAAATTTGTTGGAAGCGTGGGGGATAGAAAAAGATTTCTCTGATGAATTTATGGAAGATATTTGAGAGGAACAATTTAGCACTGTGTCTATTTGAATAATTCTTGACAAAAACACAATACGTGAAACAAATGTGAAATGCAGCTATCGGTAAACTGTCATAGTAGATCTTCTCTGATTCTCCATGATTTCGATGTTATTTACTTATAAAATATAAATGTAGACTTTCTAGAAGGGACGAATATCCGATTGTTCTATTAGTGTAAAGTATTACGTTTGACTATTTAAACCGCGATCAGTGACTGGATATAAACACACGAAAACAATTAATTTAAATTTAACTTGAATATCCAATCTGTATTCAGAGACAATTTAAAAACCGTGATATGGCTCTGTGCTAGACTAAAGCACTTGCAGAATCAAATGTACCCAAGAGAACGTAATTAAGTCGTACAAACGGGTCAGAATGGTGATCCTTTAAAATATTATAAAAGGCATGTTTTAAGATAATCTGAAGATACCTGACGAAGGCGAAACATGTTGTTAATACAAGAATAATTTGCAGGCAAGACTACTTGTAACTAAAAAATTATTAAACACAAAACCACGCTGCAGGGATGGCAACGCTTTATTGTAAAACCAAATGATTGTTTTTTTAAACACACGATGTGAAGACTCACAGCGTTTGCGACACAGGAAACTGTATGGTGGAGCATTAACAGTCTGGCGAGGGGAGGCTGCGACGTAGGGATGACGGATGTACTTCAACCTTTGGACACCTTTAGTGGAACATTTAAAAAACAAAATATGCAATCAATAAGGCGCGCTAATGTGGCAATACAGAGAAAACCGCAAGAGGAGTGTCACGCACCTATTATGTAACTTATGTATCTGTGTGAAGATGCTGACCGTAATAAATGATTGTGGTCAAGCGATTAGCAGTCGCTTGTTGCAAGCTGGTCGTGGACGAAACGGCGGTTCGAATCCCCACAGTCGCCCTTCGGCACGCTAACGGCAGGGACATCTTGTTTACGCCCTCGCCGCGCACGTAGCTCGTTGAGTTGTTTACGTGATTCTGCTGTCCTAGCGTGCTGTATTTCCTTACAAGGGAACCTCCCCATCGCACCCCCCTCAGGTTCAGTTATAAGTTGGCACAGTCGATAGGCCTTGAAAAACTGAACACAGATCAATCGAGAAAACAGGAAGAAATTGTGTGGAACTACGAAAAAATAAGCAAAATATACAAACTAAGCAGTCCATAGGAAACATAGGCAACATCAAGGACGATGTCAGCACAAGAGCGCCGTGGTCCCGTGGTTAGCGTCAGCAGCTGCGGAACGAGAGGTCCTTGGTTCAAGTCTTCCCTCGGTAGAAAATTTTTTATTTTCAGACAATTATCAGAGTTCAGGCACTCGCACATAATCAACTTCGCTGTGCAAAATCCCAGGACATGTTCGGATTTGCTTGGACATATCCAGGATTTGACGGTCTACACACAAAAAAATTTGAAAATCTTAAAAACATATGTTTTGACAGAGCACAGAGAAAACTATGCGACTGTGAAACTGTTGCATTCATTTGTTGAAGTCTATGTGACACACTCTTATGTTTTCATCAATTTTTTGGAAGTGATTATCACATCCACAAGAAAACCTAAATCGGGCATGGTAGAAGAATCTTTTTACCCATTCGCCAAGTGTGCAAGTTAGGTGGGTCGACAATATATTTCTGTCATGTGACGCACATGCACATGCCGTCACCAGTGTCGTGTAGAATATATCAGACGTGTTTTCCTGTGGAGGAATCGGTTGACCTATGACCTTGCGATCAAATGTTTTCGGTTCCCATTGGACAGGCACGTCCTTTCGTCTACTAATCGCACGGTTTTGCGGTGCGGTCGCAAAACACAGACACTAATCTTATTACAGTGAACAGAGACGTCAATGAACGAACGGACAGATCATAACTTTGCGAAAGTAAAATTTTCAGGCGAGGGAAGACTTGAACCAAGGACTTCTCGCTCCACAACTGTTCACGCTAACCACGGGACCACGGCGCTCCTGAGCTTATTTGATCCTTGATGTTGCTTATGTTGCCCATGGACTACTTAGTTGGTATATTTTGCTTATTTTTTCATAGTTCCACACAACTTCTTCCCGTTTTCTCGATTGATCTGTGTTCAGTTTTTCAAGACCTATCCACTGTGCCAAATTATAACTAAATCTGAAGGGGGTGCGATGGGGAGGTTCCCTTGTTAGAAAGAGAATGGCTTATGCCCACAGAAAACCGACACTGAAGATCAGTTTTTCACCTGAATATGCCCGACCAAAAGCACTTGAAATCGAGCAGTTTTCAGAGAACAAGCGAAGATTGATTGCAACGATCTTCTTGGCATCCACCTGTCTGTCGTGAGCAGTTTGGAATACGTGAAACTGATTAAAGAAGATATAAGTGAGAAAATTCTATGTGCACCTCGAAGTGATCTTAAGTTTAGTCACTCTGACAGACACATCAATGACTTAACTGTGGAACACGCGAGCCTTGGACTGCGCACGATATTTGTATTTGAACTCCCTTTCGATGTGCCTTCAAAGGTAGTGGTATCTGCGTTCTGACCACATGGAAAAGTGAAATGCTGAAAAGTGGGTTCAATTCACCACTTCGCCTGTTCTCCATAGAGTCCGACAGATCCGCATAGAGCTACCAAACATGTGTCGTCCTGCTTAGTATATTGGTAGCAGCCGTGCATTTATAATTTATGATAACCAGCCGAAGACATGCTCGGGATTTGGCCAAGAAGGAATCCTCCGTTCCTGCTGTCTGCAACGCAGAGTCGCACAGTTGCCGCCTGGGGACCAGCAGGCCACGATCGTTCCATCGATGCTCCCGCTGACGTTTGTCGAAGTTCTCCATAACGACCTCCGACCACGATCACCATTGTCTCCTAATACTGTCATATCGTCATCTCCTTTGATGCCTCAAGCTGTTGTAGGTGGACCGGCACCCTTGCCCCTTCCTGCTGTCTTGTGCAGTGGCGAGCAATCCATAGTGCAGGAGATCGCCTCTGACTCCATTGTCGTGGCTGGTGATGCTTTTGTACCTGAGCACCCGTATCCCCATTCCCCAGGCATCTTCCGACACTGAAAAATGGTTCAAATGGCTCTGAGCACTATGGGACTTAACATCTATGGTCATCAGTCCCCTAGAACTTAGAACTACTTAAACCTTACTAACCTAAGGACAGCACACAACACCCAGCCATCACGAGGCAGAGAAAATCCCTGACCCCGCCGGGAATCGAACCCGGGAACCCGAGCGTGGGAAGCGAGAACGCTACCGCACGACCACGAGATGCGGGCCCGACACTGAAGCTCACGTGCGCAAGCAACGGTCGCCAAATGGACGTCGGAAACGGCGGATCGCCCCGTGTGACGCCTGCAGGATGCAATCGCAAGACGATGAGGATCTTACCTCTCAAGATATTTCCCCAAGGGACGATTTCGTGGTGAAAGTACCAGCCGGCACCCTGTCAGAGGTACAACCATCTTCGCATACACCAGGCGCTGTGACTACGAACTTGGACTGCAGTTGAGCCAGAACCGCTCTTCCAACGCCGACTTGATGACGCCCTCGCACTCGACAGTTACTCCATTTGACACACACCATCCACGCACCTTTCGGTGGTCTGACGATGTAGACGGCAAAGCATCTATTGTTGTTACAGCAGCGAATGCTGCTGCTCCAACCTACGACTGCTAATCGACAGGGTTACTGGGTGAGGATGTGCAGCCCGCTGGGACAACGTTCCCGTTCACTGCTGCTCTTCGTGCCTCCATGAGCGTCCCAGTAGTCCCAATTCCGCAACAAGCTTACAGGATTGGCTCCATCAATGTCAACACCATCAGTACCCCTAACAAAGTACAACTGCTCTGCAAAATGTTGAGGGCGATGGACCTCGATGCCCTTCTGCAGGAAGGTGACGTTTCCTGATATCTATGGCTATGTTTCTAACCTCACGCCATGTGCTGAGAGTGGTAATGGAACTGCTATCCTTTCCAACTTTCATGGTGTCCGAATCAATTTTGGGCACGGCCAAGCGACGGGAACGTTCGTGATTCTGTTCTTGTGAGCCGCTACGACCATATTATCCTTGGCGGCGACTTCAGTTGTGTGTTATCCCAGAAGGACCAACATCCCAATTTCACCCTATTCCAGGAGCTCAAGCTGCTCTGGCATGAACTGTACGTCACCGACAATTGGGACCGCGTTCATGGTGATCGACCTGGATATATGTACCACCAGCCATTCAGCAAGTCATCTTCATCGTGTGTACGTTTCCCAAGAAATCGTATCGGCTACTCTTGAGGATGTGTGATGACCTACCAACTTCTCCGACCGTATCGGCTACATTTTCACTGTTTCGCTCCAGAAGCAGAAGGTGTGGCGCCCTAGAGGAGCGTCAAAGCTGAATATGGCTCATCTCAAGGAAACGGAATGAAGTCAGGTCGTAAAGACGGCGTGGAACGACAGTGTGAGACGCCTTCCAGTGTATCCTTCAACACTCTGTTGGTGGCTCGACTACACCAAACCTGCTTTACGTCGTTCGATGATGAATTACGGTCGCGATAAAATGTTGTCGCAACGAAATACCATTGAATATTATTTCACAAATCTCCACGAACCCTAAGGCCATGTCCCTTCTGTTCAACGACTCGTTGAAATTTAACAGATTAAGGCTAAGATAATTTCGTTTATGCGTCGCCCCCTTGAATGCACAATAGTACGCGCATGGTGTCACAATTGGGCACTAGGAGAACCCCCGTCCACCCATGATATTATCCGAGAGAAGCAGCGGTGTCGGAGAAAGCTGGTCAATGTCATCGACATGCCAGATGGTCGCCGATTGACGGTTCAAATGGTTCAAATGGCTCTGAGCACTATGGGACTTAACTTCTGAGGTCATCAGTCCCCCAGAACTTAGAACTACTTAAACCTAACTAAGGATATCACACACATCCATGCCCGAGGCAGGATTTGAACCTGCGAACGTAGCGGTCCCTCGGTTCCAGACTGTAGCGCCTAGAATCTCTCGGCCACATCGGCCGGCGCCGATTGACGTCCCTGAATGATGTAGTGTCGGCAGACTTGCCAACACTACGCACACTAATTGAAAGAGGCGGCCAAGATGCACGCGCTAACTCACGAAGGATGGAGTGAGGTCTGAAACAGTATTCGTAATGAATATGATAAAGAAATGAACGTAGCTACTAGAACACTTAACTTTTATATCGTCCTTTGGTATACAGCAATCTTGATGAGACAAGTGAGACTATCTTGAGATACATGCAATGGTACAAATGGCGCCTTGCTAGGTCGTAGCCATTAACTTAGCTGAAGTCTATTCTAACTGTCTCTCGGCAAATGAGAGAAAGGCTTCGTCAGTGTAGTCGCTAGCAATGTCGTCCGTACAACTGGGGCGAGTGCTAGTCAGTCTCTCGAGACCTGCCTTGTGGTGGCGCTCGGTCTGCGATCCTGACAGTGGCGACACGCGGATCCGACATGTACTAATGGACCGCGGCCGATTTAAGCTACCACCTAGCAAATGTGGTGTCTGGCTGTGACACCACAAATGATACTGGAGACGCCTTTGCTGATGAATACAAAAACTTCTATGCAGTAGAGGACCAGAACATCGCGGTAATTACTGACGTCCTCCGTTCGTTGGCAGGAATCCTTGACGGGGCTTCTGTGGAGACTCTCACAGCGACGATTACGGCTGATGAGGTCCCTGATGCTCTTCGTAAGAGTGCGGCAAAGAAAATCCCAAGTCCCGACGGCGTTCCTCTGGAGTTCTACCACACATCCACGACCTTCTTCGATCCCCCCTGCGACTTTGGTATCAAGGTATGAGAAGGTGATTTCAGTGTGATTGTGTTATACTAGGACTCGTTGCAGTGCACGTGCAAAGTGGAATATTCTTCGCAAAGACGTGCCCGGAACATGAGTGGCTGCCTTGGGATTCTGGGTACGTCTACCCACAAGTTGGCGCGGCGCGGCGCGGATTTTATTTTGTTTTTCTCCCAGGGAGGTGTTTTTTAATTCCATTTGTGGTTTTTTTTGTCATTGGTGCTAATTGAAAGTATTATTTGTCGCCTGGAGGGCGTCCTGTGTGGCCTAAACAGATAAAGAAGCGCGAAAAAAACATTGAAGGAGTATGATACATACTCTGAAAAAAATTGATGTAGAAAAAATGTACTTATTACGTTTTCAAGAAATAGCTTTTTTTTGTGAAGAACACCGTCTTCTATTTTAGAACAACAGAGATTTTTATTTGGTTTGTCATTAACTACAATATTGTGCTCATGTAGTAGGCGTTCAATTTTTGCTGTCTACAAGGAAGGCGTTACTTTTTATTACAAAAAGAGTGCGTTAACTTACTTCTTTCAATAAAGAAAGAAAATAGGGTAATGTCTTCGAAAAAAATTGCAAGCAGGAAACGCAGGGATCGAATACCGGACCGGTAAAAAGAATGGTAGAGCACTTGCCAGTGAAAGGGAGAGGTCCCTAGTTCGAGTCTTGGTCTGGCACGTAGTTTTAATCTGAAAAAAATCCCCTCACTTTTTAATGTATATTTGTTTCATCACTGGTCCCATTTTTTAATTTCTATGATTTTAAGGGTAATATAATTTAAACGATCAACGTCGGTTTCCATAAAGTAGTAGTTAATTTCCTATGTTATTTGACTATTTACTATCTGTAATTTAATTTTCAAGGACGAGAGACAAGTTTGGAAAGCGAAAGTCAAACCGCGATAAATAATGATGCGACTGACGTTATTCTCAATCAGATATATAGTAAGTCACAATGTGCCATACCCAAGAGTAACGTACAATTACTCGTCGGATGTGCTCTCGACGTCACACGTTGCCGGATGGTATCTGTCATAGAAAACATAAATTGACATGGAAAACACAAACTGAGACTTCATGCAAATACTTCATACAAATATACGTGGGAATTTTTTTTCATTATATTGTCTCTCAAATGTCATAAATTAAATAATATGAGCAGTGATTAAAAATATAGAATAATAACTAAGTTTGGTTGCAATAATTACACGTCTGTTGTATGAAACTGACAAACAATATTTTATTCAAACTAATCTCCCCTGCTGTTTATACATTTCTCCCACCTCTCCGGCAGCCTATGAAAGCCAGGCAAAGAAAGAAAAAAAAAATTCTATTTTTGAAGCGAGCCAGTCAGCGAGCCATTTTCGTACATTTTCATACGAGCTGAAGCATTGTTCAGTTAGAGCGTGTCCCAGGTGATCCAAAGAGATTATAATCGGACGGAGCCAAATCCGGAGAATAAGCTGCATGCCATAGTATTTCCCAACTGAACGCCATAATCGTTCCGCTGACCCGTTTTGCTGTGTGTGATGGGAGGATATCATGTAGCAATATGACTTTGTGTTGCCTTTTTCCATATTCCGGCCGTTTTTCCCGTAATGCTCGATTTAAATCGATCATTTGTCGATGGTAGCCAGTAGTGTTAACGGTTTCACCAACTTAAAATAATAAAACCCTTCTGGTTCGACAAACACAGAGAATTGTCTTTTTTCGAAAGCGATTTCATCATTCAGTGGAAGTCGTTGGTTTTCTGGATTCACCGGTGGTTTTAGCCGCTTGGGATTCTCAAAATATATCCATTTTACATCACCTGTTACTATTCCATGGAGCAATGGCTTTCTTTGGTATCTGGCGAGCTGCATTTCACAAGTGGTCTTTTATTTTACTTGCTGCCTTTCATTCAGTTCATGCGAAATTCATTTTCCCACTTTCTGCACCTTTCTCATAGCTTTCAACCAACGGAAAACGGTTTTCTACGTCACATTTAATTGTTTCGCGACTTCCTGTTGAGTCTGAGTATAATCTTCATCCAACAAGGCCTGCAATTAGTTGTCTTCGAACTTTCTCGGTGGTTTCCCTGTTACGTCGTTCCTCACGTCAAAATCAATATATTTGAATCTTTTGAACCACTCGAAACGTTATGTTTTCCCAAGAGAATGTTCGCCGACAGCTTCGACAAGCATCCGATGCGACTCTGCAGCAGTTTTCTTCAAATGATAACAGAAAAATAATGTTGTCTGCAAATCGTAGTTCGTAGGCATAAAAGTCGTCATGTTTAGGGGCTTGAAACAGACACCGATGTACGTAACTTGGGTTACTGTGTGTTGACATTCGTCATCAGCCGTTACAGAAAGCAAATGGCGCTGCAGACGTGGCCTCACGGGCCCTACACTGACGGCTAGCACCATTTATAGGGAAATTCCGGTTTCATACTTATACACCCGGTAAGCCATGTAATATACGCGCAAAATTTCTCTTGCGATTTTCTCTGAATTGCCAGAGTATTGTACCTTTCTACTTGCACATTTTTGTTAATTACCTACTAAAGACGTACAAAGTTTGAATTAAATCTGTGATCCCATTGTCGTGGTCTCCCCTTGTGAGGTAGACCAATTTGGGAAACACATTTCACTTGGCCACGAAGAAACGGCGCTGGTACAATGGATAACTGCGGCTGATGGACCGGAAAAATGTGTGGGCATGGGTCCTTTTCTTCTTTGAGAAGCGGATTATATAGGCGAAGCGGCGGTCTCTAGTGGCTACTCAACTCTCGCTCCGGCAAGCTGGTGACTTTCCCACAAAGGCCGCCGTGCTGTTGTGTGAGCTCGTAAGCAAACTGGACGCGGAGGACCCTTGTGTGCCGTCGCGTCGGGTGAAGAATGCCGCAGCGCGCCGGACACAAAGCAGAGCAGACTCCAGCCGGGTCCGCGCCGGGCCGCTGGACGCTGGACAGGGAGGCCATGCGGGCGGGCGCCGCCCGTGGTCCGCAAACAGCGCGGGCCGCCGCGCCGACAACACAAGTCTGCTACAGAGTGCGCTGGAGGCAGTTGGAAAGAGGGGCGGCTACGGGACGGCAAGCGGCTGCAGCCCCTGCAGTCTGGTTGGTCGCTGCCCGCCTTGCATTCAGTAGCGAGACGCCGTACGGGGGGAGCAGCCGAATATTCTTAATACACAGGGTGTTATGGTTACATGCGGAGATATTGTGGTCATTCGTGCCTCAATATGAACCCACTTTAGTGTGTTAGCTGTTTTTTCTCTGCAACTAACAGTCTTCCCGTAGACACGTGACGTAATTTACTAGCTCATGTTCTCTGCTCTGTCGTAACTGTGCCAGAAAGTGGACTACTTCTGTCAGTATAGATTGATGTTTTTCCTCCACCCGTCCACATTTCAATACCTGCTCTGTGAAAAATAATTATTGATTGCTTGCTTTTGCCACATGCACTTGGAGGTACTCACCACCTATAAAAAATAATACTCCTTATAGTTACAATATCTTTATCAGTCAGCTGATGAAATCAGCACTGATTTAATTTTGTTCATCACACCATCCTCGGTCACCAATAAAAGTATCTGCATTTGTGGTAATAACAGTATAATGTAATGGTTAATTGGTTGAGAAATTCCTATTTTTCAGGAAGTCATATCTCGGGTTCTATTGATCACAGAGATAAGGAGTCTCGTTGTTTCGATAGCCCATGGCCTACTGACAATTTTTATACCTATTGCAAGAATGGGCATATTGCTGCTACCCTACGGTACAGAGTCAAATTTAAACATTATTTACTTCCTTCAGCGCATGCAAATTGAGCCATGTAGCTTGGATCTCTTGGAGGAGGATGAGGAGATTAGAGTTTAACGTCCCGTCGACAACGAGGTCATTAGAGACGGAGCGCAAGCTCGGGTGAGGGAAGGATGGGGAAGGAAATCGGCCGTGCCCTTTCAAAGGAACCATCCCGGCATTTGCCTGAAGCGATTTAGGGAAATCACGGAAAACCTAAATCAGGATGGCCAGAGACGGGATTGAACTGTCGTCCTCCCGAATGCGAGTCCAGTGTGCTAACCACTGCGCCACCTCGCTCTCTTGGATTATGCGTGGTCTAGGGTGGACCATTTCTTTATTTCGCTTTTTTTCTTCTTTTTGAGTCATCAGTCTTCTGACTGGTTTCTCCACTGAGCAACATCTTCATCTCAGAGTAGCACCTGCAACATACGTCCTCAATTATCTGCTGGATGTGTTCCTACCTCTGTCTTTCTCCACAGTTTTTGCCCTCTACAGCTCCCTCTAGTACCATCGAAGTCAATATACGAGGTGGGACCCAAAAGAAACCGGATTGTTGTCATAAAAAATTTATTGATGATTCTTTTTACAAAATTACTTCAGTCACCCTCAAAATACTGTCCATTACATGCGATGCACTTGTCAAGTCTCTTTTCCCACTGTTGGAAGCATGTTTAGAACTCTTCAAGTTTGATATTATCCAGTGCCCTTTGCGAAGCTGTTTTTACCGCCTCCACATCGTCATAACGCTCCCCTTCTAGCGTTTATTTCATTCGTGGGAATAGGAAAAAGTCGCACGGGGCTAGGTCCGGCGAATACGGAGCGTGGGGAACGACAGACCACCTCTGAGATGCCAAATAGTGGGTCACTCGTAAGGCCGTGGGTGCTGGAGCGTTGTCGTGATGCGGAAACCAGTCACCTGATCGCCAAAGTTCCGGGCGTTTCCTCCTCACATCCTCTCCCGGACGCCTTAAAACATCCAAGTAAGAGTGCTGGTTCACAGTTTGGCCAGGGGGTACGAATTCCCGATGCACAATTCCACGAACATCAAAAAAGACAATGGTCATCGCCTTCACATTTGACCTCACTTGCCTCGCTTTTTTTGGTCTGGGAGAGTTGGGAGTCCTCCACTGGCTTGACGCTTGCTTAGTTTCTGGGTCACACTCGTAACACCAACTCTCATCCCCTGTAATGACTTTGTTCAAGAAGTTTGGATCACGTGCTATCTCTGTTTTCAAGTCGTGACACACATTCAGGAGGATGGTGTTTCGCTCCTGTGTGAGAAGGCGCGGAACAAATTTAGCAGCAACACGTCTCATGTGCAAATCCTCACTCAAGATCTGCTGGCACGAGCTCCAACTGATTCCTGTCTCTGCTGAAATTTGATCGATCGTTTGGCGACGATCCTCGTTGATCTTTAGGCGGACCTTTTCAATGTTCTCCTCATTTCGCTATGTTGAAGGGCGTCCAGAACGAGCTTGGTCTTCAAACACATCTCACCACGTTCAAAGCGCCCAAACCACTCGTAAACCTGTGTGCGGCTCATAGCGTCCTCTGGAAAGCTTCTTGAAGCATTTGGTGTGTCACCATTGCAGTTTTTTTAAGCAGGAAACAAAATTTCACACAGATTCTTCGTGCTTTTAAAGTTGCCGTAACGACTTCGCAGAGGTAACCCGCCAACAGTCAGAGAAACACAATACCACACTTGCACGTTCAGCTCTACACTGACGCCGTGTGCACAGCTGTTTCATGAAGGTCTCTACTAACACCATCTAGCGTGAGAACCCTGCACTACGTCTACAAGTGGCAGCGCCCTCGGAGTCCGGTTTCTTTTGGGTCCCCCTTCGTATGTCTTAACAGATGTCCTATCATCCTGTCCCTTCTCCTTGTCAATGCTTTCCATATATTCATTTTCTCTCCGATTCTACGCGGAACCTCCTCATTCCTTGCCTTATAAGTCCACATAATTTTCAACATTCATCTGTAGCACCACATCTCAAATGCTTCGATTCTCTTCTGTTCAGATTTTCCCAGAGTCCAAGTTTTCGCCGAGCGGTTCAGCCCGGTACCGCGCTGCTGCTGCGGTTGCAGGTTCGAACCCTGCCTCGGGCATGGATGTGTGTGATGTCCTTAGGTTATTTAGGTTTAAGTAGTTATACGTCTAGGGGACTGATGACCTCAGATGTTAAGTTCCATAGTGCTCAGAGCCATTTGAAGTCCATATTTCACTATCATACAATGCTGTGCTCCAAACGTATATCCTCAGAAATCTCTTTCTCAAATTGTCTATGTCTGATCCTAGTAGACTTCTGCCCATTTTGCCAGTGCCAGTCTCGTTTTCATGTCCTCCTAGATCTATGCGTTATTGGTTATTTTGCTGCCTAGGTAGCAGAATACCTTAACTTCATCTACTCCGTGACCATCAATCCTGATGTTAAGTTTCTCGCTGTTCTCATTTCTGCTACTTCTCATTACTTTCATCTTTCTTAGCGTAACTCTCAATCCATATACTGTACTCATTAAACTGTCCGTTCCATCCAGCAGATACTGTATTTCTGCTTCACTTTCACTGAGGATAGCAATGTCGTCAACGAATCATATCACTGATACCCTTTGATCTTGAATTTTAATTCCACTGTTGAATCTTTCTTTTATTTTTATCATTGCTTATTGGCTGCACAGATTGAACGGTAGGGGCGAAAGACTACATCCTTGTCTTACACCCTTTTAAATCCGAGCCGTTCGTTCATTTTCTTCCACTCTTATTATTCCCTATTGGTTGTTGTACATGTTGTATATTACCCATCTCTCCTTACGGCATACCCCTACTTTTCTCGGAATTTCGAATATCTTGCACCATTTTACACTGTCGAACCCTTTTTCCTGGTCGACAAATTCTATGAAGGTGTCTTGATTTTTCTTTAGCCTTGCTGCCATTATCGACGGCAACGTCGGAATTTCCTTAGATGGTTTATAAAAGCATCATTGTTCACATGCAGTCCTTGAGAAAACCCTGGAAAATCATTAATTTTCGGTATGAGAAGTACCATTTGCGGGAATGGTCACTTCTATAATTCCTATTCAGGGTAGTTAGTCGAAATCTTTATCATATGTTCTTAAGATGTCAGTATCCGTTACTTCAGATCAAGACGTTCAAACTTACTGTACGTATGGGCGTAAAATATGCACACCCGATCAGAGACGTAAACGTAGTTGTAACTTATGTAGTGAACACGTCCAAAAGTTGTGGGTTGATAGCACGGGTTCTGAGATCTCCAAACAATGATTTTGGAGGCCATTTTATCACCAATAAAACATCACGCAGAGTTGCCTCTGTGTAATATCCATTACACTTCTCGGCTATAAAGGCTGTCTTTACATGCAAGTTATTCGATGGTGCCACCTGTGGCATAAGCACCTTACAAAAAATATTCATACGAAATATTTTCTACCTGCAAATGAAACACCGCTTATTTTTTTTTTTTTTTGTCCTGTAGCGTAAAACTGTTGGGATTTGAGATAGCCGGCCGGTGTGGCCGTGCGGTTAAAGGCGCTTCAGTCTGGAACCGCGTGACCGCTACGGTCGCAGGTTCGAATCCTGCCTCGGGCATGGATGTGTGTGATGTCCTTAGGTTAGTTAGGTTTAATTAGTTCTAAGTTCTAGGCGACTGATGACCTCAGAATTTAAGTCGCATAGTGCTCAGAGCCATTTGAACCATTTGATTTGAGATAAAGTACTGTGAAGTGAACTTGCGGTGGAGAGGAGATTTATTGTGTTAACCTTGTAATACGAGTATTTGTTTCTTGAATGAAATTTTCACTCTACAGCGGAGTGTGCGCTGATATGAAACTTCCTGGCAGATTAAAACTGTGTGCCGGACCTAGACTCAAACTCAGGACCTTTGCCTTTCGCGGGCAAGTGCTCTACCAACTGAGCTACCCAAGCACGACTCACGTCCAGTCCCCACAGCTTTAATTCCGCCAGTACCTCGTCTCCTACCTTCCAAACTTCACAGAAGCTCTCTTGGTCCGCAGGAGAGCTTCTGTGAAGTTTGGAAGGTAGGAGACGAGGTACCGGCGGAATTAAAGCTGTGGGACTGGGCGTGAGTCGTGCTTGGGTAGCTCAGTTGGTAGAGCACTGGCCAGTGAAAGGTAAAGGTCCTTAGTTCGAGTCTCTGTCCGGCACACAGTTTTAATCTGCCAGGATGTTTCATATCAGCGCAAACTCCGCTGTAGAGTGAAAATTTCATTCTAGTAACATCCACCAGGCTGCGGCTAAGCCATGTCTCCGCAATATCCTTCCTTCCAGGAGTGCTAGTTCTGCAAGGCTCGCAGGAGAGCTTCTGTGCAGTTTGGAAGGTAGAAGACGACGTACTGGCGGAATTAACGCTGTGAGGACGGGGTGTGAGTCGTGCTTGGGTAGCTCAGATGGTAGAGCTCTTGCCCGCGAAAGTTCCCAAGTTCGAGTCTGGGTCCGGCACACAGTTTTAATATCAAAGGAAGTTTCATTTGTTTCTTGTTTATATTGTATCGGACTACATAATTGGATCGAAGTATATAAATACTGACCTACGGACTTAGATTTATGTAAGCACTACACCCTGATGTAAGAGGGAAAGGTATGGAACCACTAGTAAAACGTTCCTTTACAGCACAAAAAAGGCGAATATGCTCCTCTTTAAGAGACTGTGACAGATGAGTGGAGAAGCAACTGTGTCTATCCTCATTCCGCCTTCGTCAGCAAAACAAATGCCATGAAAAAACACTTGCGCTTGTTGTGCTGATGTAGAATAACAGAGACAGTGACGGTGGAAAAGAGAAGAAACTGTTCCAGTGGAGGAGAAAGAGAGAGGAGGCCGCGACAACTGGAGAGAGGAAGTGATTGTGAAACAGAAAGGGAGTTCGGTGAGGGCAATAGCAGTGGGAGCTAAAGAGAGAGCATGTAGTAACGGCTAGTGAGAGACAGCGGCATTAGAAGAGAAAGAGAGAAGGATGATCATACAGCAGTGTGGAAAAAAAAGAGAGGCGGGTACCTAGTTTCCCGCATCCCCTATACTCACGATTCCTGGGCCAATGGTTAAAGCCGTGAGCAAACCATCCAGAAAGACATATCCATAGAGGGAAGAGGAAGACAGCAGACTGTAAGTGAAAAAGAAAGAGGCAGTGGCAGTGGGAGAGAGAGACAAGCATAATGGCTCTGAGCACTATGGGACTCAACATCTTAGGTCATAAGTCCCCTAGAACTTAGAACTACTTAAACCTAACCAACCTAAGGACATCACACTCACCCATGCCCGAGGCAGGATTCGAACCTGCGACCGTAGCAGTCCCGCGGTTCCGGACTGCAGCGCCAGAACCGCTAGACCACCGCGGCCGGCGAAGCATAATGGCAGAGAGGCAGTGAAAGTGGGAGAGGGGCGAGAGAACGGGGTGAAGACAACGACAGTGATAGGGACAGACAGGAAAAAGCACCAAAGGGAGGGAAAGGAGGGTGTGACAGAGGGACATACAAACAACTGGGAATCACATACAGTCTTAAAAGCTTGTAAGGGTGTTAAAGGAGAAGTTGTGCTGAGCACTGAACTTAGGCAATTTGATCATTGTGCGCGCAAATTCAAGCTCTTGCCCGCTCTAAAATGGACTAATGCGGAGACACCTTGGTTCAGTTGAGGAAATCAAACGGAAAAGAAATTTAGCGACAATGTCTTTGGCAGGCTGCTTGAATCAGCAGCTGCGACGATCTCATTGGCTAACTGCAATCCTGGTGTTAGTTTTAATTACCGTTTGCGCATGTGCTACTGGACGAGAGCACACAGCACGAACTAAATCGGTGTTTTGGTTGACACTCTATCGACATACAACGTTTGGTGCCGATCCGAGTGTCTGTCACCTGGAGGTTTAGGTGTGAATAAGAAAACTTCATTGTAAACAGAGGCTGCTTGAAGGGTTTTAGAATGTATTGTGTTAAAACAGCGGAGAAAGGTTCTCAAGACAATATTTTTGTTGAGGAAGGCAGAATAACGATTGAGGGAACTGGTTCCCCACTTCACTCTCAGACACTTTTAAAGAGGAGTATATTCTCCTTCTTTTATATTCTGCTACAGGACCATTTCTCAGCTGGTATTCTATCTCTTCGTTTCTCTTCTGCTATCGCATGTGCGAGATGCATTACATTACGCAATAACTAAAACTGTCAGCTGATCCCAGTTGGAAGACTCCTACCTACCTACATGTAGGGGCAAAAAAAATTTTGTTTTCTGTGCTTTCATATAGGAGTACACTGCTCTGCAAGACGAGGTCGAGATAGATGAAGTAACATAGTGTACTGACTACTTTGTGGAAATGAATGAAATTGCTGTGACAGCTGAACACAGAATGTTGGACATCACGTGACCTGAGGTTCTAATCTACCCCTTCCTTCTTTGTTGTTGCTACTGTCCACCGTAGTAAAGTCCTTTCTGAAGATTCGAGAGGAGAAAGATTTAGAATAAACTTTTTACTTATCTTTGCTCGCACCCTTGGGTCCAGTTCTTCGTGTCTAGCGGTCTGATTCTTGAAGCTGAAATTCTCACATTTTAGGTTCTCATGGTTCAATTCTCTAAATAATTTTTGAAGAACGTCGTTGCAGAATTTTTGTTTACTCGATCTTTTATGATATTGTCTCAAATTTTCCTATATTACGCTGTCTTTTGAATTTTCACATTAACAAAGCCGAAATTATATTGTTCGTCCAAAATACAAAAATACGCCCGATCACATCAGAGGCATGCTTACTACTAACTCACTCTGCGGTGATAACAACATTCCAAAGGGCTTACAGTTTCTTTGATAAACGAATTTCTATTAATTTACATTATTGTCTTATAAATGAATCCGGAAATAAACATAGTAAACAGTACTAGATTGTGTAATTAATAACAGAAATTTTTAAGTGTGCCAAATATTTGGTAATTTCAAATGTTTCTAAAAGCATCGGTTATGACTGTACATTCAGAGCTAGTATAACACTCCTACCTGCTACTGCTATACCATAACTTTAAAGTTGTGGCAGGTCGTGAAATAAAACTATCTTGTTAAAGCATTTATGGTATAAAGCAACAGAGCAGTGTTACCCTCTGAGAGGAATTTTGTTATGTTGACCGTGTTGTACCTAACGGAGGTGGCTTATCGGAAATGAAAGTCAGAATTACGTAATTATTTGAACAGTAACAAACAAAATTTTTCCTATCTGCACTGTTCAACGGATAAAGAAAATGGTCACCAGCCTAACTAGGTAAGAGATTGATTAACATTCTCGTTCAAGAAAGTAGTTATTAGTAACTCTAATGGATAAACCAAACCTATACTTGGCCACACGCGAGTGCAATGAACTCTGACACATACATATGTTTACGTTAAGATTGGAGCTAACAACTGGAGCAGCACAAACTATTTGCAAAATTATAACAGATACCTAAACACACTATTACTTTCAGGGCTTACACAAACTGAATGTTCTTTATAACGTTATTGTTACTATACACTGCAGAATCATTAATTGGATATAGGTTAAGTCTCTCTCAGTTAAATACTTTACTATTTAAAAATGAAAGTTAATTGGAATCCACTCACAGGTTGCTTCTCGTTATCATTTGAATAAAGAAATTATGGTTTTTATAATCAGTGGTCTTCCCATTACTTGTTACCCAGCATTAATACAATAGACAAACTGTGGATCCTGTTATATTATTAATATGCACTTCCTATACACAAGAGAGACATACACTTAACAAACATGAGTATATAAAGTGTCATAACTTCAGTTTTCTATTTTTACTACAGTGAAACACAATGTTGGCTAAATTGCAAGAAACTAACTCACCTTTTAGAATTTACTACAGACAGCAATGTGATCATTTACTAAGCAAAACTTTATAAGCCTCAGTCTTGAGAAATTTTAATTTTGAAGTTGGCAACAGCACTTTAATAAGCAGTTTTAATAGGAATATTTTCAGCAAACAACATTTACTTTAACTCACTCTCTTGCGACATTAACTTTAACTTTCTTTTTACTATGTTGAAGAGGCATTAATGAGCAAAGTACTGGGCTTTAATGTTCTTTTAGTAAGGACACTCGGATATCACTTTAGCTTAAACGGAGAGGAACCTGAGAGGTGTTATGATAAGGAAAAAATCGAGGTAGGTACATAGATTCAGATATAAATTACCTTATATTTGAGCACACTGACACATCCATTAAGCTGATCCTTCACTGTACATCATTGTAGCATTCTGATGTAATGATTGCGCAATAAGGTGGCGATTGCATGTTAGATGGAATTGCAGGTAGAATTGCTGGACTCTGTCATTTCTTGGTGGCGATGATAGATACAAATTCCAGAATAGTTTCAGCTATTTATCCATCCATCCGAGGCATTGGAAAGCGGCAGGAAAAGCCTCTCTCGGAACCAGCACGATATGCAACATTTACATGACAGTGCACCGTTTGGTAGCTCGTCCCCGACTCGTAGCTTGTCCCCGACTGACTCTTGTTCCACCTTTTCTACATAAGCCAGCCACAATTTGCGCGCGCAACACAGTTCCGTTCTCGAGGGGAACCACAACAACTTTTACATACAGAATAACTAAGGATCCTAAGTGAGGATCAGCAGTTTACATAACAGCAACCAAATGCATTAAATAAAACAAAACATTTACACATACTGACATCTCTACAAAAAATTATTCACACAAAATTACAATTATATACAGTAAGTTTTGTTCCCTCCAAATGGGACAAAGAATTTAAATGACAGAAACACTATACACACAGAATCAAATCATGACATCAAAGTTTTAACAAGGAAAGGAGTAAACAATTTTGTGTTATCGTTCAATCAAACAATATTTACAGAAGCTTAACGATGTAATATTAAATGAAATAAAAGCAAAATAAATCAGTAGAGTGTTAGAGCTATGGTGTTACACTAGTACATATCGATTGCAACAACAAAAAGAAAGTAACTCCTTTTCATAAATTTTAGCTCGAAATATAACATATTGTGTATAAAATTATACAACTTTAAACATAGCTGTGTGCAGCAACCGTGAAAATATTTTTATAGTAAAGACAGCCCACTGGTTGCAATGGATTTTATAGTCGAACTGACCATGGTTTCGACTCCTAAAATAAGGGAGTCTTCATCAGAATTTATGTTACCTAAATAAGGGGGATACAAAGTTAGTCATTAATAAGAAAAATACAAGACAGTAATAATTAATATTCGTATATAGAGATGTACTTACATATGTAAAAAGTTGAGCATAACAGCTCTCGTCATACAATTTTAACACCAAAAAGGCCACGTCGCATAATTAAACAACCTGTGTAAAAGTTTTACTGTCATTCCTAGTTAAAAATTAATAACTGCCGCTAAGGGCTGCTTGTGAATACTGAAACAGGTAGCATCAGACTGGGTGGCGCGTTCAGCGGCTATACTACGATGTGGACGTGAGATGTCACGCCGTCTAAAGATGAAAGTAGGTAACATCTGCTTTACGTGATAGGACGGTTACAGCAGTTTGGATAGCAGATGTGTCTACAACTTTTAAACATTTTATAGTATGAAGACATATTATAATTTAAAAGCAGTAAGATATTATGAATAACTTTTTCCGTAATTTGTTACAGTAAAGTACACTAAGAGTATGGGGAGGAAAACAACATTTCAGAAAACACACGAGGAAAGATTGACACAGATGAAAAATATCTTTGAAGGATCCTTCACTAAAGGTTTGGAGCCACTGAAAAAATTCTTGTTACGTAATTGTAACTGTTCATTAACAATAAGGTTATCATTGAGAGGGAAGTGTTAGAATATTTCCATTTCCTCAAGAACATCAAGTCTACGACTTTTTTCTCTGTGTGCAGAATATTAATTTCATTAATTTAATTAGGTTTGTGGCCTGTGATCAGCAAATGATCAGCGAAAGAAGAATTATGAATGTTAGTGTATTTTTTCCCCAATAGATGCTCTTTATATCGGACTGAAAAAGCTCGCCCTGTTTATCCTATATAATATGAAGGAAATGTGTCGCAAATGATTTTATAGACTCCTGAATGTAACAAAGGGGAACGTACTGATTTTAAATTGTTAAGGAGATTGTTTTTCACGTTATTATTAGTGGAGAATATAACATTGCAGTTATATCTGTTTTTAAGGAGGCGCTGGATTCTGCAAGAGGTAGACCCTAAAAACGGAATGGAAAAATATTTCTTTTCTTGCTGTTCGGTATTGCAGGAACCGAGAGTAGTAACTCTGTTGTTATTTTTCTGCTTGAAGATATCATCTACTATAGTTAATAATGGATACGGATCCACTATAGTACAAGATATCTTCAAGCAGAAAACCAAGAATATAGCTTCGCAGACATGATACTGCAGTCTCTTTTGAGGATATGTTTCACTATAGTTCATTTAGGAGGTGAATGGATACCTATCACATTACTATGACAGATATTCATACTGGTTTGAAAAGCGACAGAGCAAATATCGGGATATTGCCATATAAATGTGTTTTTCACGTATGGGTTTTGAACAGATGACTGAATTTCCATTTGTAATATCTTATCATGAAACATATTCTTTCACAATCTAATTTACGTATGTTGGCCGCTAAAATAGAAGCCACAAAAGCAATCAAAACCTCACATGGCACGGCAGCATAAGAAACACGGCAAACAGCGGAAGAAAACTTTAAAAATAGGAAAACACGTAACACCCATACAATAATTTGCATTGTTAAATAACGAGACTGGAGTAGGTAATGGCATTTGTGGAAACTGATAAGGTTATCACTGATATTCATAATGTTGTGTACAACTTCGTGCACACTGGTGAAGAGAGGGGGCTACAGAGTGGTGTGGCAACTATCGTCGTAGGAAAGCCGAAAAGGAGCAGAAATGATTAGCGAAAGAGTTAACACAACGAAAAAGATTACTTCACTTGCATTTCTTCAAGCTTATGGAGACTTATAACAAGTAAAGCTATGAGAACCAAAGATCAGCTCTTAGAACCAAAAGGATGTGGGCCTATGTATTAAATATGAGAGATGGTGTCATAGCGATGAGTCTCCAAGTGTGAGTGGGCTGCATCGCTGCCACCAATCGCCCTACATCGCGGCAGTAGAGGGCGCTCGCACTACAGAGACACTGGAGGCGCGGATCAGCGGATGCGCGCCATTGCGTCTGCCACATCCTGGCCTATGGCTGTCAGCGTCAGTTGGAGACTATGACGCCTGTGGTAATATCAGTATGTGATACTGTAACAACAACTGTACATATAATAATTTTTCTTCTGATTTTCGATAAATTAGTGTAAGCAATGTTCTGATTTCATTTCTTTTTCTTTTCGTGTCATTATGTTAAAGAAACTGTAAGCAACTATCGATGTGAATATTAATATTTATGTCAAATTTCAAGCAATGCTATAACAGAATTGAAGTGTAACCCATGTTGTATCTATTGTAACATGTTTAAAATTGTAATTGTGCGCCTGGTCCATACGTAGGCAATGTATTAGGATATGTAGATGCAAAACCTTTGGTGAATACCCTGTCTGTAGGGGAGCGGTAAAAGGTGGATGGCAGGCGAGCGCGAGAAAATGCACACGGGCACGCACGGCATAACGGGCTCAGCAGTGGTAGTCGGAGTTGGGCATCGTTCTGAGAAACACGCTCTGGATCGAGGAGGCTCTCCTGGAAAACGTGATTACATTGAGCCTCGGATGTGCCGTTTCCGACGACTATACAGCATGGCTATATTCCATTGGCACTAAATGGAAAAGTATTGCGACGCTAAGAAGCAAAGTGCCGATACATCAAGAGCCATTGCTGTGATTATATGTGTGCTCTGTGCCTCGCCATCTCGCCGCCCGCCAACCGCCGCATCGATACGAACAGGTTGAAACTTTTAGTACTGTATTCGTGTGGACCAGTGTTACTTTTGTTCCTGACTGTTCAATAACAACTCAACTTTTACCAGAATGATGTTTAAAGAACTTTGTTGTTAATGAATATATAGGTCTGGCAAAGTTGGAAGATAATGTTGAAATTGGTTTAGTAATGAAGTTTAATTATTTGAGCCAGATAAAATAGTAATTAAATGAGCAGGAAATAAGACAAAAAGAGTAGTAAATCATATATTGGAAATCTTGAGTGCTTCATGATCTCAATAATTATAATTTCAGTACAGTGATCATAACAGTTTCAGGGTCCCTCCCCCTTTTTCTTTTCTATTCATCTAAATTCTGAAGTGTACTCAACTGATTTGACCAGAAAAGTAAAAGTCAATATAAAACCAAAATTTTTTAGTGTTTTACCTTTTTCAAAATTGACATTGTATGTGTGTTTCGAAGCCGGCCGTGGTGGCCGTGCGGTTCTAGGCGCTTCAGTCTGGAACCGCGTGACCGCTACGGTCGCAGGTTCGAATCCTGCCTCGGGCATGGATGTGTGTGATGTCCTTAGGTTAGTTACGTTTAAGTAGTTCTAAGTTCTAGGGGACTGATGACCACAGCAGTTAAGTCCCATAGTGCTCAGAGCCATTTGAACCATTTTGTGTGTTTCGACAGTGCTATTTCTAGGGTAACCTATGCCCGATTTTAATCAGATCAATGGACAGTACGAAGTTTGTAGTAAACATTATAGTGTATTGTTGTGTATTTATGGCTTGTCCATATTAGTACAGAAAGTGAAATTATTAGGTCAGTAAATTTTCTGGTTCTAAAATTTACCATAGTATGCAGTGTTATTACGTGTTGTTCTGTATGAACGTACTTCAACTTGTACTGGGAAGAAACTCAATTAATGCCTAATTAGGCTGGCGACAGTTTTATTAACAAATTGGTAGCATCTGCTGTGTTGTTTCTTGTCCGTCATAACGTGTAGTTGCACTTCAGGCTTGCTTGACGTATCATTGTAGTTACTGAGTGGGTGAAAGTCTGATTTTGCCTCCATTCTGGTACACGCGGTCAACATATATACCAAAATCCTTTCTTATAAGGTGAAGCTCGTCAACTTACCATAGTATAAGTTTTAATGACATATTGCATGTGTCACTAGAGGGTTACAACACCACACCAAATTTTGAACTAAATTCCTCCCTGAGAAGCGCCTCAACATATGGTAGGCCGGAGGCAAGAAGAAATAGGCCACTGAATGACATATCCAAGCACTATATCTCCAAAGCGTCTACAACATCAAGTTTACTATAAAAGTACTAACTAAACTCTGCCGGAACACACGTCGGAATGCTCAACGTTACCGACCGATCGTCGTGTCATCCTCAAACGATAGGCATCACTGCATTCGAATGTGGAGAGGTATGTGGTGTGCACACAGCTTTCCTGGACTTTTGTCAGCTTTTGTGACCGGAGCTGCTGTTTCTCAGTTAAGTACCTCCTGAATTGGTCTCACTAGACTGATTGCGCACCGCTTGCCAATGGCGCTCGTCAGACCCGGACGGTCGTCCATCCAAGTGATAGCCACGCCCGACAAATACGGTGATCTGACGGGAATCGATATTGGCACTGCTCCAAGGTCGTCAGTGTGTTTATTATGAAAATCAATTATTCATAATGCAACCGAAATAATTCTAGTAGCATATTTTCACATTCTTTTCCAAATATTGCCACACCTCATAATTTAGTGATAAACTATAGAATGGATCGTAGGAAACATCTCAAGAATTTCATAAATTATTGAAAATACACCGCCATCATGTCAGCAGTAATGACAATTTAAACTTCGACTACATCTGGTCAGTGACACACGATATGAGGAAGAAACATACACACATTAAGTAAATAATGATGTTAAGTGATTTTCTTAAAACGAAGATAGATTACTGACTGCAAAACAGTGTCACAGTGTGAAAAAGACATGAAATTAACATGTCTTTCCTGATTCCCTCTTAGCAGCAGCATGAAACAACTTGTGGGCCAATAGAAAAGATGTCTCCAGCCACAGCGGAAACGTTCACATTTAGATAAATATTCTATGTGTAGCAGGTGTTTCTAAAATCCTCTGAAAGATCTGCAGTTTTATAGTATTTCTGAAAACTAGTTACCTGGACAAACAAGAGGAATGAAAAGAGACTACAGACAAGTGGGACAAGTTTAAAACGCCGATGATGCTGCCAACGTTAACCGAAGAGACCATCCAACCCATCAGCAACCATACGGTCTCCACTATCTCTACTCAAGCCTTGTATTCGTTCTCTCATTGCTACATCTGTAGCTTTAGAACCTCGGCAGCCATTTACGTTTATGGTATATATACACTTCAAGCAGCAGAATTTTTCAGTTTTCAACCTCTCCAGTCTTCTGACCTTTTGGGTTTATGCATCATTTGTATAAATACTTTGGCCAGTGATGCAAGGATAGATGTAATTTAGTTTCTATCTCAAAGAGATAAAGCTGTATCATACCATGCGGGCAATCACCTCCATGGCCTGCGATACACGCTCTGTTTTCGTTTGTCAGTCACCCACGCAATTAAGGGGCTCCGGAACGCCCTATACTTGCAATGTTAAAATAACGCTTATAAATTACATCTTTCCTCACAAAGTATTTGAGGTAGGAAGTTGAACTTTTTACAGATTATATATTGGAATATGGGCTACAACTTAACACAGGGATTTTAATAAATTTTAGTTCAGTTATTAAAGATGATTTTTTTTCAATTGTAATGAAAATTCACAACATTTTTTTGCAATTTTTTTATTTCTATATTCAAAAATATACAGGTTTTTGGAAAAAGGCTGTGTTAAATTATGCAGAAGGTACTGTGTAACATTTACTGAAAGTTTGAAACAAATATGTTTGGAAGATCCTTAGAAAACATGTAATTAGTATGAGAAAATAAAAGTTTTGGGAATCGAGCGACAAAGATTGGATTAACTTTTTAGTGCATTCCAGGTCCATAGGATGGATTATCTTCATCCTCTGCAAACTCCTCCTCCAGCTTCCTCTTGTTCCTCCTCCTGTTTACTCTTGCTTGTATTTCTAGACTCTTTACAGCCCTGTCTGCAGCCCGAAGGCATTCCTTGTCTAAAGCAAGCATCGCTCGTACCATGTTAGAACCTATCTTCATTCCCATATTTCTAAATACCTTGCACCTTACAATGTTGCCATCATTGAAAGTCGCAACAGCATCATACACACCAAAGTGAAGTGTTTCTATTCCAACAAATACAGTCTTGGGGATTCTCGACCATATAACACTATTTACACTTTCATTGGGTTTTTGAGTTTTTCCGTGAATACACTTTTTCAACAGTTCAGGTGCTGCTAAGTCTCTGAAAATAGGTTTTATCACCTCCATTATTGCATGAGGCAGACTATGCTTATGAGTGTACACTTCACCAGTTAGCAATCCTTTGTTATATTTACACCAACTGTCTTCTTCTTTGGGACACAAGCTATGTTGGGGATTTTCATCGGTTGAAGAAGTATGAAAAAAAAGAGCCCAAACAGCCTTCTTCATTTCGTCGACACTTTGTGTATTTTTCCTAATAGCCATTCCATATTAGTTCTGTATTTTGTCAATTACACTGTCAGTTAACCTTCCCTTCCCATCCAACCCTTTACCATCACTGAGTTTTTGTTTTTTGTACGAAGCTTTTAGTCGCCGAAGTCTTGTTCCCATTCGCTTCTGTACGTGTCCAATACATTCAAATTTCTGCACTACAACATCATCACCATAGGGCTTCAGTCCTTGAACATGTTTGAAACTTTTAGAATCACCGTCACCAAGGTAATTAACATATCGCACTTTATCACACGCCTCAGAACACTGGAATATACTTGCAACACCAGCCACTTCCATTCCTCCACTACTGCCACTATAGTTAGCTTTGCAATTATTTTCATGTGTACCTTTATATTTTTGTGGACATCTACAATACTTTGATATTACTGCTACATCTAAAACTTTCCCTGTATACATACTGGTGGTAGATACTACACCATGAAGAGATGTGTGTCCCCGTTTATGCCAGGTACCATCGAACGCTGCAGTCAAATCTCTGTTACCATTATTTTCCATTACTGCCTCTTCCACAGCGTTCTTCATAGATTCTATACAGACATCTTCTAATTTAGACCCTATTAATTTATTATAGGTCGTAAACTTGGTTGGGGGATTTGGAAGATTCATGTTGCTACAGGAAATTGCACCTACAGTAGCACCCTTACCAACTGAACGCAAGGAATAAACAAATCTAATGTTGTGTTCGTAGATTTTGCTACCATTTTCTTCAGTTGCAGTTACTGCAACACTTTTCCAAAAGGTAGTCATGTATGAACACTTATCACATTTCAGTTGTATTTCACTAGCAAGTCCTACGTGCTTTATTATGGGGAGTTCCAGACCAACTTCACTACAATGAATACATCTTACACAGTTTGAAAAAATTCCTTTGAAAACCGACATATCAAATATTTCATTCACATACGATTCGCCCATAAAACATTCATAGTTTTCACTCATTGAACCAAGCTTCTTCTGTGAAGTATTTTCTTTCCCACTTTGACTGCTATGGGCAGGTGTACTTGAGAGGTTAGGTTCACTCACTTGGTTATCGTCTTTATTGTTTACAGTAATAACACATACCTTTGGCTTTCCAACATTTCTCCTTTTCTTAAAAGCCTTCAGAGGATTTCTAATAACTTTACTTTTACTCATTATTATTCTTCAACAAAACAGAGACTCAAGAAACGGAATTAATTACGAATATTTTCGAGATAACGACAGAGTAAATAAACATGAAACAATCGACAATCACACCAGCGATATATATTGAACCATCACAGGTTAGCCACAACACATACTTTATCTCACATCACTAAAATGTACCTGATGAACACGGACGTTAATAATAACACCATTTGACAGCAGTTTAACAGCGCCACAGTGGGTCACGCCCATGTAGAACACATTTCAAAAAAACTTTAAAAATAGTTGTAGTCTTCGGAATTGAATAAATTATATATCTATTAAACGGTAATAGTCTGCAGATTCAGAAAACGCAAAAAAGTAAAAATTGAACTTTTCATGATTTTGAGCCTTTCCGGAGCCCCTTAAGCGTACGCTCCGACATAGTGACTTTCGGTTTGTTAAAGATATAAAAGTTCACTGAGGCTTTTTCACGTACAAATATTTTTGGTAGGATGATGAGTTTCCAGTGGCTCAGACATTTGATATTACGCATACTCTGCTGGCAGCTGTTTCTGTAGTCATCTACGTAACACATTATTTTGTCCCTACACAGAGCAGTACTGTTTTAGACCTGACAGAAGACAATAGTGTAGTCACAGATGTAACTGTCCTGATCCCAATGTCGTCAAATTATTCGAGACATTGTCTTAGTAGTGGCTGGTCTACTCTGACGGAAAAAATCACAAAACTAATAAAAATAATTAATTTATTATAATGAAATTACGGGAATGCATTTCCCTAAGTAACATATTTAAGTGATTATTATTGCAAGATCACGGGTTAATGTAAGAGGGAGATAGGCAATTGCAAATGTGGAATGCTGCTTCATTAATAACCAGTGTAGCCGTCAGAATGTTGAATGCAGGCATGCAAACGTGCACCTGCTGTGTTGTACAGTTTCCAGGTGTCAGTCTGTGGGATGGAGTTCGAGGCGGTCGGTCAATACAGGGAAGGTTAACGCTGATTATGGATGACGCTGGAGCTCTCGACCGATGATGTCCAATACGTAATCGTTTGAAGACAGACCTGGCCAAGGTAACACGATGACACCATGTGGAGTATGATGGCTTACAGCAGAGAAGGAAAACACCCACCTGGAGTGCTGTTCATGAATGGCAGCACAACAGATCGAATCACCAGATTGACGTACTAATTTACAACCACGGTGTGTGCTCACGGCAATGTTCCTGCTGTCATAAGTAATCGCATCCCAGACAGATATAGTTCCAGTCTGTCTAGGACGCAGACACGTTTGTTGAATGCCCTGAACTAGCCTCCTTCTAACAAATACATCACTGGCACCGAAGCGGAACCAACTGTTATTAGAAAACACAACAGACCTCCATCTAGACCTCCAGTGAGCTCTCGCTTGACATCACTCCAAATGGCGGTGGACTGGGGTCAGTGAAATGCACGCTATAGTGCGACTGGCTCGGAGCTGTCATAAAAGTGATTGACTGGTATACACCCGTTGCTTCACTATGGTCCCAACTGCTGCAGATGCAAGAGCAAACGCCAGAGCACTATGCCGAAAACCATGGTCTTCCCTGTCAGTAATTCGAAGAGACCATCCGGAGCCCGAACTTCTCGTGACCCCAAATTATGCTGACCACCGCTGCCAGCATTCATATACAGTGGCTAAATTCTTGCCAAGTCTTTCTGAAATAACGCAGAGGGAACATACAGCTTCTCGTAGCTCTATTACATGACCTCGTTCAAAACGAATGAGGTGTTGGTTATAGCGTCTATGTCGTTTTAAAGGCATTCTTGACTAACATCAACTCACCAGGTCCTATCTCAGAGATAACCAACATTCACGACCGTTACAGAGCGGATTTAAAGCAAGCCTGATTAGCATCCTCATGTCGGCGCTATTAGCTCCACTCTTATGCGACTGGTGAAAAATTTGGACAGACATCATCTTTCAGATATAAGACCACGCCTACCAAATTTCTTTTCTGTAGCACAACTCCTTTGCGATTTTTTCCGTCAATGTATATATAATTTTACAGCTATTTAAGTAGCAGTTTATTAAAATCATTAATATATTTTAGGCCATAGCTTTCCTCCTTCGGTATTACTTCACTTCACGAACAAAGCTCTAGTGAGGGACGTAAGAGATTTGTGGCATCTTATGACTTAAGCAGTAGTGAAATACAAAAATAAAAAAAAGTTTAGGATCACCTCGGTTCCGAGAGTTCCAGAATCTGTACAGAAAACTGGAATGGAGATCAACATAAACATCATTTCCACCATTTTTATTGCTCATGAGAACGATACGTATCATGTTCTACCACCATACAGCGAGATCTTCAGAGGTGGTGGTCCAGATTGCTGTAGACACCGGTACCTCTAATACCCAGTAGTACGTCCTGTTGCATTGAAGAATGCCTGTATTGGTTGTGGCATACTATCCACAAGTCCATTAAGGCAATGTTGGTCCAGAATGTCCCACTCCTCAACGCCGATATGGCGTAGATACCTCAGTGTTTGGTTGGTCATGTCGTCCATAAACAACCCTCTCCAATCCATCCCATGCATGTTTTATAGGGTTCATGTCTGGAGAACATGCTGGCCACTCTAATCGAGCGATGTCGTTATCCTGAAGGAAGCCATTCACAAGATGTGCACGATGGGGGCGAGAATTGTCGTCCATGAAGACGAATGCCTCGCCTAATGCTGCCGATATGTTTGGACTATCGGTCGGAGGATAGCATTCACGTATTGTGCAGCCGTTGCGGCTCCTTACATGACCACCAGCGGCGTACGTCGGCCCCCCATAATGCCACCCCAAAATAGCAGGGTACCTCCACTTTACTGCACTCGATGAACAGTGTGTCTAAGGCGTTCGGTATGACCGGATTGTCTCCAAACACGTCTCCGACGATTGTCTGGTTGAAGGAATATGCCACACCCATTGGTGAAGAGCACGTGATGACAATCTTGAACAGTCCATTCGGCTTGTTGTTGGGCCCATCTGTCCTGCGGTGCATGGTGTCGCGGTTGCAAAGATGGACCTCGTCATGTACGTCGGGAGTGAAGTTGCGCACCATGCAGCCTATTGTGCTCAGTTTGAGTCGTAACACGACGTCCTGTGGCTGCACGAAAAGCATTATTCAACAAGGATGCATTGCTGTCAGGGTTCCTCCGAGCCATAATCCGTTGGTAGCGCTCATCCATTGCAGTAGCAGCCCTTGGGCGGCGTGAGCGAGGCATGTCATCGACAGATCCTGTCTCTTTGTATCTCATCCACGTCCGAACAACATCGCTTTCCTTCACTCCAACACGCCTGGACACTTCCCTTGTTGAGAGCCCTTCCTAACACAAAGCAACAATGCGGATGCAACCGAACCGCGGTATTGACCGTCTAGACATGGTTGAAATGCAGACAACATGAGTCGTTTACCTCCTTTCTGGTGGAATGACTGGAACTGATCTGCTATCTAATAGGCGCTGCTCATGCATGGTTGTTTACATCTTTAGGCGGGTTTTGTGAGATCTCTGGGCAGTGAAAGGGACTGCGTCTGTGATACAAAATCCACACTCAACGCCTGTCTTCAGGAATTCTGGGAAGCGGGGTGGTGCAAAACAATTTTTGATGTGTGCGAAACCTGGTAATTAAGGAAGGCAGGATTGGGTTGCGATTGTGGACGGGCCCCGAATCAATTACTACTGGTTGTCTTTGCAATTTCACCCATTTATTTTAGTAAATAATTTTTGAAAAGAAACCAATGAGGTCGCAATCCGACTTTTAAGGCACGTAATCACAATCACAGCTGAAGGCCTACAACGCCCACAATGGCAATTATTAAAAAAAATAAACAAACATACACAACGTACAGACAGCAAATAATTTTTGACAACAACCCAATGTGGTCGCAATAAGAATTTTAAAGCAAGTTACCACAATCAAGGCTGAAGGCCTTTAACGCGAGAATGGTAATTATAAAAAAAAGAAAATACATAAAATACAGACAGCAAATAATTTAGGAAAATAAGCCATCGTCGTCGGAACTAGAATTTTAAAGGAAGTAACCACAATCACAGCTGAAGGCCTTTAACGCCCAAAATGGCAATTATAAAAAAATTTAACCAATATACTGACAAACGGCGAATGACATAGCAAAAGTTAATTTAAAACACAAACAACAGATCAGTGGTTCAAATGGCTCTGAGCACTATGGGACTTAACATCTGTGGTCATCAGTCCCCTAGAACTTACAACTACTTAAACCTAACTAACCTAAGGATATCACACACATCCATGCCCGAGGCAGGATTCGAACCTGCGACTGTAGCGGTCACGCGGTTCCAGACTGTAGCGCCTAGAACCGCACGGCTACAACGGCCGGCAAACAACAGATCACCAAAGAGGTGAAACAAAAGATGGTAACTTAATAATACAATAATAAAATGAAACACAAGGGCCAGTAACAGACGGTTCCACATCTATATCTACATTTACATCTACATTTATACTCCGCAAGCCACCCAACGGTGTGTGGCGGACGGCACTTTACGTGCCACTGTCATTACCTCCCTTTCCTGTTCCAGTCGCGTATGGTTCGCGGGAAGAACGACTGTCTGAAAGCCTCCGTGCGCGCTCTAATCTCTCTAATTTTACATTCGTGATCTCCTCGGGAGGTATAAGTAGGGGGAAGCAATATATTCGATACCTCATCCAGAAACGCACCCTCTCGAAACCTGGCGAGCAAGCTACACCGCGATGCAGATCGCCTCTCTTGCAGAGTCTCCACTTGAGTTTATTAAACATCTCCGTAACGCTATCACGGTTACCAAATAACCCTGTGACGAAACGCGCCGCTCTTCTTTGGATCTTCTCTACCTCCTCCGTCAACCCGATCTGGTACGGATCCCACACTGATGAGCAATACTCAAGTATAGGTCGAACGAGTATTTTGTAAGCCACCTCCTTTGTTGATGGACTACATTTTCTAAGCACTCTCCCAATGAATCTTAACCTGGTACCCGCCTTACCAACAATTAATTTTATATGATCATTCAACTTTAAATTGTTCCGCACGCATACTCCCAGATGTTTTACAGAAGTAACTGCTAACAGTGTTTGTTCCGCTATCATATAATCATACAATAAAGGAACCTTCTTTCTATGTATTGGCAATACATTACATTTGTCTATGTTAAGGGACAGTTGCCACTCCATGCACCAAGTGCCTATCCGCTGCAGATCTTCCTGTATTTCGCTACAATTTTCTAATGCTGCAACTTATCTGTATACTACAGCATCATCCGCGAAAAGACGCATGGAACTTCCGACATTATCTACTAGATCATTTATATATATTGTGAAAAGCAATGGTCCCATAACACTCCCCTGTGGCACGCCAAAGGTTACTTTAACGTCTGTAGACGTCTCTCCATTGATAACAACATGCTGTGTTCTGTTTGCTAAAAACTCTTCAATCCAGCCACACAGCTGGTCTGATATATTGGTCTGATATATTGGTCTGATATATTGTTTATCAGGCGACAGTGCAGAACTGTATCGAACGCCTTCCGGAAGTCAAGAAAAATAGCATCTACCTGGGAGACTGTATCTAATATTTTCTGGGTCTCATGAACAAATAAAGCGAGTTGGCTCTCACACGATCGCTGTTTCCGGAATCCATGTTGATTTCTACATAGTAGATTCTGGGTTTCCAAAAACGACATGATACTCGAGCAAAAAACATGTTCTAAAATTCTACAACAGATCGACGTCAGAGATATAGGTCTATAGTTTTGCGCATCTTCTCGACGACCCTTCTTGAAGACTGGGACTACCTTTGCTCTTTTCCAATCATTTGGAACCCTCCGTTCCTCTAGAGACTTGCGGTACACGGCTGTTAGAAGGGGGGCAAGTTCTTTCGCGTACTCTGTGTAGAATCGAATTGGTATCCCGTCAGGTCCAGTGGACTTTCCTCTGTTGAGTGATTCCAGTTGCTTTTCTATTCCTTGGTCACTTATTTCCATGTCAGCCATTTTTTCGTTAGTGCGAGGGTTTAGAGAAGGAACTGCAGCGCGGTCTTCCTCTGTGAAACAGCTTTGGAAAAAGGTGTTTAGTATCTCAGCTTGACGCGTGTCATCCTCTGTTTCAATGCCATCATCATCCCGGAGTGTCTGGATATGCTGTTTCGAGCCACTTACTGATTTAACGTAAGACCAGAACTTCCTAGGATTTTCTGTCAAGTCGGTACATAGAATTTTACATTCGAATTCACTGAACGCTTCACGCATAGCCCTCCTTACGCTAACTTTGACATCGTTTAGCTTCTGTTTGTCTGAGAGGTTTTGGCTGCGTTTAAACTTGGAGTGAAGCTCTGTTTGCTTTCGCAGTAGTTTCCTAACTTTGTTGTTGTACCACGGTGGGTTTTTCCCGTCCCTCACAGTTTTACTCGGCACGTACCTGTCTAAAACGCATTTTACGATTGCCTTGAACTTTTTCCATAAACACTCAACATTGTCAGTGTCGGAACAAAAATTTTCGTTTTGATCTGTTAGGTAGTCTGAAATATGCCTTCTATTACTCTTGCTAAACAGATAAACCTTCCTCCCTTTTTTTATATTCCTATTAACTTCCATATTCAGGGACGCTGCAACGGCCTTATGATCACTGATTCCATGTTCTGCACATACAGAGTCGAAAAATTCGGGTCTGTTTGTTATCAGTAGGTCCAAGATGTTATCTCCACGAGTCGGTTCTCTGTTTAATTGCTCGAGGTAATTTTCGGATAGTGCAATCAGTATAATGTCACTCGATGCTCTGTCCCTACCACCCGTCCTAAACATCTGAGTGTCCCAGTCTATATCTGGTAAATTGAAATCTCCACCTAAGACATGCTGAGAAAATTTATGTGAAATGTATTCCAAATTTTCTCTCAGTTGTTCTGCCACTAATGCTGCTGTGTCGGGAGGTCGGTAAAAGGAGCCAATTATTAACCTAGCTCGGTTGTTGAGTGTAACCTCCACCCATAATAATTCACAGGAACTATCCACTTCTACTTCACTACAGGATAAACTACTACTAACAGCGACGAACACTCCACCACCGGTTGCATGCAATCTATCCTTTCTAAACACCGTCTGTACCTTTGCAAAAATTTCGGCAGAATTTATCTCTGGCTTCAGCCAGCTTTCTGTACTTATAACGATTTCAGCTTCGGTGCTTTCTATCAGCGCTTGAAGTTCCGGTACTTTACCAACGCAGCTTCGACAGTTGACAATTACAATACCGATTGCTGCTTGGTCTCCGCATGTCCTGACTTTGCCCCGCACCTGTTGAGGCTGTTGTCCTTTCTGTACTTGCCCAAGGCCATCTAACCTAAAAAAACCGCCCAGCCCACGCCACACAACCCCTGCTACAAGTGTAGCCGCTTGTTGCGTGTAGTGGACTCCTGACCTATCCAGCGGAACCCGAAACCCCACCACCCTTTGGCGCATGTCGAGGAATCTGCAGCCCACATGGTCGCAGAACCGTCTCAGCCTCTGATTCAGACCCTCCACTCGAATCTGTACCAAAGGTCCGCAGTCAGTCCTGTCGACGATGCTGCAGATGGAGAGCTCTGCTTTCATTCCGCTAGCGAGACTGGCAGTCTTCACCAAATCAGATAGCCGCCGGAATCCAGAGAGGATTTCCTCCAGTCCATAGCGACACACATCATTTGTGCCGACATGAGCGACCACATGCAGATGGGTGCACCCTGTACCCTTCATTACATCCGGAAGGACCCTTTCCACATCTGGAATGACTCCCCCCGGTATGCACACGGAGTGCACATTGGTTTTCTTCCCCTCTCTTTCTGCCATTTCCCTAAGGGGCCCCATTACGCGCCTGACGTTGGAGCTCCCAACTACCAGTAAGCCCACCCTCTGCGATCGCCCGGATCTTGCAGACTGAGGGGCAACCTCTGGAACAGGACAAGTAGCCACGTCAGGCCGAAGGTCAGTATCAGCCTGAGACAGAGCCGGTAACCGGTTCGTCATACAAACTGTAGAGGCCTTCCGTTCAGCCCTCCGGAATGTCTTTCGCCCCCTGCCACACCTTGAGACGACCTCCCACTCTACCACAGGTGAAGGATCAGCCTCAATGCGGGCAGTATCCCAGGCAACCACAGTCGTAGTCCGATCGGGGGATGCGTGGGACGAGCTGGCCGTCCCCGACAAACCCCCATCCGGACCCCCACAGTGATGCCCATTGGCAACAGCCTCAAGCTGTGTGACCGAAGCCAACACTGCCTGAAGCTGGGAGCGAAGGGATGCCAACTCAGCCTGCATCCGAACACAGCAGTTGCAGTCCCTATCCATGCTAAAAACTGTTGTGCAAAGAACGTCTGAACTAATCTACAGAGAGCGCAAACAAATCGACAAAATTTAAACGGTTATTAAAATACAAGATTGCGTAGTAAATGCAGTAATGCTGCTACTTGCGCACTGCTGACACACTGCTCGGCGGCGGAAGGAGACTACGCGATTTTACACTATTCAGGTACTAAAACGTGATGCTACAACTCTCAATTACTGTAATACGCCCGAAATTTATGAATTAAACAATGCAAGTACCAAAAACACGCAAAGAAATTAAGAATTAAACTATGTAACAAATGAGTGAGCTCGGAGTATACGACTTGCTGCTGCAGCTGCTTATCCAACGGCGGCAGTGAGCACACTCCAGGAATCACACCAAAAACACTTTCGTGAGCGAGGAGAAAGGCAACCAAGAGAATCATTCAGAGCACAAGATGGGAACTCGGACTAGTGGCAGTCTAACGAGCGACTAATGATAATCTTGGTGAGGCTACCTGACATCCAACAAAACCAATGCAAGATGAAAAATTACGACAAAGTCGGAACCGGCGGTCTGGGCTCCGCCCGCAGAAAACTGTGCTTAGGGTGGCCGGAACAAGGAGGAATCACTACCACCAAGGTAGAAGAACGCCACCCACCCTTCAATCAAGAGGCTGTCAAACTTACGCGCCTCACCGGACACCGGCGGCAAGGCGAGGAAACGCACACTGCCGTTCCATACACTAACCCCCCGGGCAGGTAACTGGGGCGTTAGCGGCTACGAGACAGAAATGTACCGCTGGTTGAACTTAACAACGTAAGAAACTGAAAATAGTAAATAGTAATTTGAAGGACAGGAATGCTAACCAGATCCGTCTTCCCCAGGTACTCCACTAACTGCTTTTTGCCTCGGCGACATTAGGAGCAGCAACACGAACCAAAGTCACTATAGACTCGCGAGATTTCAGAATGATGGAGGTTTCTCTACGCGAATTTCAATGCACAATCCGCTTTCGACGAGGTCGTGCACCCTCGTGGCCACTGTCCTTAGATTCAGCAGTCCATACACGCCCCCAGCGGTCCCAGCATGGTGTCGCTCTGCACGGACCTCGCTGCTCTTGCGTCCCCAACCGAACTACACACTCACACCGCATAGAAGAAGCATGCGGTCGCCCAAAGATAGGGCAGCAGAACTACATATCGAAAAGCGCCACTGCTGCCACTAGCGGACAGGCAACGCTTAAGAAACCGAGTGGCGCCAGTGAACACAAGAAGAAGGCAAACAACGCAACCATGCCAACTAAATGATACAGTCTGGCAGAAACCTACACACGGCACCAACGCGAGCTGGAGCACGGCTCAGTGTGTATATAGTTTCATCTGTGTGCTTTGGGTGTTTAGTTTTTTTAATCTATAAGTGTTTATCTAATTTATTAGATCCAGTCCATCCTTTTTGTTTAGTGTCTACAATAGAGATCTACATGAGGACAGTCGTTGGTTTGCGTGTGCAGTGGAGTTTTCCACCATCTTCAGTACAGGCAGGCACTGTGATTGCTTTGCACGGATGTTGGTGACACTTCACTCTCAGCTCCAGGCTACCTTCGATTCAGTTACACAGCTTGGGGCTGCAGTGGATGTGCATCACTGTTGTGGACCGGCCGTGGGGATCGAACAGGAGTCCAGCATGACTCATGCATGAGTCCACCAGTCGTTCTGCAACGGTAGCGAGTTCAGTTTCACCCTTGTTCGTCTGACCAACAGGTTCCTAGTGCTGTCTGTGGCTGAAAATTTCCCTCGGCCAGTTGTAGTCGCTTGTCCTGTTTCAGAGGAAACCTCTCAGCCTACAAGATCCTGCAGTCACTGAGTGTGGTATTACTGGTAACTGGGACCTCCAATGTTAGGCGCATTAGCAGGCCTCTTAGGGACATGAGTGCCATGGAGCTGAAGAAAGACAGTTTGTACTCTGTGTGAATACCGGATGGAGTCATTCCAGACATGGAATAGATTCTTCTGGATGCCACTAAGAGCACAGCGTGCAGCCAACTGCAGATGGTGGCTCATGTCGGTGTTAATGATGTGTGTTGTTTTGCGTGGGAAGAAATTCTCTCTGGTTTCAAGTGGCTATCTGAAATGATAAAGGCTGCCAATCGTGCTTGCAAAATGAAAGCAGAGCTCGCCATTTGCAGCACAGTGGAACGGAGCGATTACGGAACTCTACTACAGAGCCGAGTGGAGAGTCTGCATCAGAGGCTCTGACGGCTCTGCGACCGTGTAGGCTGCAGACTCCTCGACTTGCGCGATACGGTGGTGGGGTTTCGTCCATTACATGCAGGAATCGGCTACACGTGAAGCAGGGGCTACATGGTGAGGTCTGTTTGCTTATAACCTATAGAACGTCTCTGGGAAACACAAAAACGGTTTCAGTCTCACAGGGTGCAGATCGAAAACAGGGAAAACGTAAATATATGAATAATCGGTATAGCAGTTGTAAATTTTCATAGTTGTATTGAGAGAATAACAGAGTTCCAATGGCTAGTACTTAAATCGTTATAGGCACTGAATTCCGAGGTAAATTCAGCCGAAATTAATTGCCAAGAACTTACCGGTGTCCAGAAACGATATGCTAAACAGAATTGGCGGCGGCATGTTTGTTGCTGTTAGAAGCAGTTTATCTTGTAACGAAACTGAAGTAGATGGTTCCTGGGAGTTAATATTGGTATAAGTCATTATTGGCTACCGGAATTATATAATATTTGGACCATTTACTTACCTTCCAACTCAGATGATACAATTACTGAAAGGGTCGAAGAAAACTTGAGGCTAATTTCAAACACATAACAAACTCACACAATTGTAACTGGTGGCGACTTCAATTTACTCTCGATATGTTGGCGAAAATACATGTTTGAAGCCGGAGATATGCATAAAACATTATCTGAAATTGTGCTAATCCCATTCTCTGAAGATTATTTAGAGCAAATAATTCATGAGCCCACTTGAATAGCAAATGGCTGTGAAAACGCACGTGACCTCTAAGCAACAAATAATCCTGAGCTAGTAACGAGCATCAAAACGGATACACTGATCAGTGAACACAGATTCGTCGTAGCGAGACTGAATATCGGAACTCCCATACCGTCCAGAAACAAACAAAAAGCTTAACTATGAAAAAAAAAGCAGGTAAAAATTCACTTGACGTCTTCCTGGCAGAAATCCGAAAAAGAATGTGGTCGTATGTAGAATACATTAGTGCAATATCAGCGGAAATACTATCAATGACAGTGCTGCAAAAGTAGAGTTATTAAACACAGCCCTCCGTAATTCTTTCACAAAAGAAAGTGACATAAATATTCCAGAATTCGAATCAAGAACAACTGTCAAAGTAAATTAGAAGTAGATAATCTCAGCGTAATAAGGAAACTTGATTCAGTTAATGAAAGCAAGTCTTCCGGTTCAAATTGCATACAAATTAGGTTCCTTTCACAGTATATTGATGAAATAGCTCCATATTTAACAATCATATAAAACCGCTGACCCGACGAAAGATCCTTGCCCAAAAACTGAAAAGTGCCACGAGTCACTAAGCAATAGAAGTAATTCATAAAATTGTAGACTCATATCATTAACGCCGATATGCAGCAGGATACTGGAACATGTACTGTGTTCGAACATTATGAATTACCTCTAAGAGAACGGTCTATTGATACATAGCCACCACGGATTTAGAAGACATCTTTCTTGTAGAACATAACAGGCTATTTACCCACACAATGTGTTGAGTGCTATCGAATGAGATTCATTCCGTATTTCTAGATCTCCGGAAGGCTTTCGACACCGTATCTCACAACTGACTTGCAACTAAATTGCGTGCGTATGGAGTATCGTTTGCGTTATGCGATGGGATTCGTTATTTCCTTTCAGAGCGGTCACAGTTCGTAGTAATTGACGAAAAGTCATCTATTAAGGCAGAAGTGATTTCTGGGGTTTCCCAAAATAGTTTTATAGGTCCCTGCCGTTCCTTATATATGTAAATGATTTAGGAGACAATTTGAGCAGGAGTCTTACTTTGTTTGCCGATGATGCTGTCGTTTGTCAGAAGATCTAAACCAATCGCAAAACGATTTAGGTAATGTTTCTGTATGGTGCGAAAATTGGCAATTGCTCCTAAATAAAGAAAAGTGTTAAGTCATCCACATGAATGCTAAGAGAAATCCGATGAACTTCGGTTAAACGATAAATCAGCCAAATACAAAGACTGTAAAGTCAACTAAATTCCTAGGAATTACAATTGCGTACAGTTTAAATTGGAAAGGGAAGACAGAAAATATTGTGGCTGAGGCGAACAAAAACTGCCTTTTATTAGTAGAACATTTAGAAAATGCTACAGATTTTCTAAAGAGGCTTCCTGCACTACGCTTGTCATTCCTTGTTTAGAGTACTGCCGTATGTGGAGTCCTTCCAGATAGAATTAACGGAGTACATCGAAAAAGTTCTAAAAACTGCCTCACGTGTTGTATTATCGAGAAATAGGGGAGAAAATATCATAGACATGATACAGGATTTGTAATGGAAATCTTTAAAACATAGGTGTTTTTCTTAGCTGCGAAATCATCTCACGATATTTCAATCACAGACTTTCTCCTACGAATGCGAAAACATTTTGTTGACGACAATATACGTGGGGAGAAACGATCATCGTATGAAAATAAGGGAAATCGGAGCTCACACGGAAAAATATAGGTGTTCCCTTGTTCTGTGCGCTGTTCGAGAATGAAACAATAGAAAATTAGTGTGAAGATCGTTCGTACCCACTGCCAGGAACTTAAATGTGATTTGCAGAATAGTCATGACGATAACATTTTGTACCATTTTCTTTTAATTCGTTCGTTGCTGTTTTGATGTATAGTGGCGATAAATGTCAAGCAAGTCGTATGCACTTCTTTACAAGAATTTTCACATCCTGCCCTTACGGGTACATCAATGACGTTTCTCTCAGGATTTCTGTCCTTATTGCGAGGCGTATTCCGAAAGTAAGGTCTGATCGGTCGCGAAATGGAAAACATAGTGAAAATCTGATAAACCTTTTCATAGGTGTGTTGGACAGTGTCTCTAGTATGCTCGTTGATCGCAGTCACGTCTGCCTTTTCAGTTCTGAGCGCAAAGTGACCACGTCAAGACGTCTAGAAAACTGTGTCTACCACTAGGTACGAGTGGCCCTGAGAGATTTCGCCTGATATGATGCAGCTCACTCAACGTAACTGTCTTGCATTTCCTTCTTCATGACATTTCTCGGCCGCACTCTGCAGGGGCAATGAGGACGACCCTGAAGCGTTTTCGGTGAAGTGTTTGATCACCCTCCATTCAGCCCGGACTTCACTCCCTCTGATATTCATCTCTGCTGACATGAACCGCTGGCTGTGAAGTCAACGTTTTGGCACAGACAACGAACTGCAGATCAGCGTAGAGAGTCGGAGAAAAGCGCAGTCGGCTGCCTCTTGTGACGAGGGTGTTGGAAAGTTGGTAGAAAGCTACGACAAATGTCTCAGACGGAGCGGCGACTATGTAGAGACGTTGCTGGAAGGTGTGGCTAACTACTGCAAATAAAACATTTCTTATTTTCACTGTGGTTTCCATTTCGCCATTGATCGTACCTTACTTTAGGAAAACACCTTGCAAAACGGAGAGCAATTTCTGTGTCCCTCCAACGAGACAGCAAGCGGCAGCCAACCACACACTCTCGTCCCCCTGTTTGCTACGTTTCAGGCATCGTCTGCCACAACCGGTGGAATCGCCTGTTGCCAAATGCCGATCCGCGCTCACCTGGTATGTTCGTAAATGTTCCGGACAACAAGAGTAGCATGGCGACTTCTTGCCCAAGGAATCTCTGGCAGCCGCCACGAGAGGCACCATGCGTGCTGTCAGCAGAGCGCGCCTCCATGACCATGGCTCTCTGACCTCTAGCACTATTTTCCTACAGGACGTCATGTGCCCACTGTCGGGCACGCCACATCCGTGAGTATTGACAGAATTTATGCCTGTGCACCACTGTGGAACGGCACTTCGGTCTCCGCCATCGAACCAATAAATCCTTTGACTTCTCTGAATCAACCATAATAGTGGTCCACCAATCAGCGCTCTTGCCAAGGAGCCAGCATCAGGCAGTCGTGGAGCAGTGTTTAATCTCTAATCCCTGCTGAACATTAGGCAGTGGCTTAAGATCATGAAACTATCACCTTGATCGAATTAAATGCGTATTATCTCCCTTTCTCGAGATCACGACAGAGTAACAACCAAACTTTCATTTGTATTTAAATTTAACTCCATGAAGGACACTTGTGTTTTGAATATTTAACAGACTTGTTGTACATTGTTTACCTGGGATGTGTTCTCATTGGGCATCAACCAACACGCAGCTTGTCAGTAATCGTGTAACAACTATTATGGCGTAACATATCTAGGGCATGCTCACATTCTTAAACCACTATAAGACCAGTCTTCGGAACAACTGCATTAGAAATGAGAGTTGAAGTTCTGCACTGACGAAACAAAATATTGCATAATTTCTTAATAGTGTGTTGGTCTACATTTCGGAAAGCAGTCTAGCAGAGATTCTGCGTAACTTGGGTTCGACAAGTGGTCAATAGGGTTTTTTTTGGACGTACGTGAAACAGGATGTCCGTTTAACATGTCCCTGAAATCACTGTCGGACGATGCTGGAAGATATCATCGCTGGTGGTGGAGACATCAAGAATGAAGGTGTGTGTGTGTGTGTAAGTGGTCCCCAATGATGCTGAGGTATGTTCAAAAAGATTTTGGGCATGCATCCGGTCATCGTAAACTTCATTGCACGATATTTCGGCTGGAAAACTGCCAGCCATCTTCAGGTGAGCCGAACGAGGACTGACGAAGACGTTCTCCGCTCCAGCTTATATAGTGCGCTGATAGTACTGTCGCGCATGCGTTGCAATTGCGGAGACAGAAGGCCCACACCGACCAGCGGCAGCACCCTCGCTGGTGGAACTTCGAGACTCAGGTGCCGTCGGTATTGTCGCTGGCCGCAGCTATCGAAGTCTTCTGGCGTCTTCGTCTCGAGCAAATTTCGGAGATGATGGGATTCCATGCATTATTCAACTGGTAACTACTGTCACAGTTGACCAGCCCTCTTTTGGCTCACCTGAAGATGGCTGGCGGTTGTCCAGCCGAAATATCGTGCAATGAAGTTAACGACGACCGGCTGCAAGCCCGAAATCTTTTTGGACAGTTGATTCTCCGTGAATATTTCAAATTTTACATGCTGTGGTAGTACTTCGATGTCATTGTGCCTTCTATTGCTACTACATGTGCATGAAAGACCAAGTGGATTTCCCCCCATAGCAAATACTGCCTCTAACATATTGCGTCCGTGGTCTAGAGCATGTTCTAAGCAGTCGTTTGTCAGCACGATGTCTTATCTGGGCACGACCACGGACATGGTGTAACGTGGAACGTAATTATTATGACCAGATGTACGTTACTTCCATCCACGGTCCAGTATGGACGATGATGCTGCGCCCACAGCAGTCGTCATTGACAACGTCGTAGGGTCCACATAGGAACCTGTAAGGACAGAATGGTGAGGAGCGCTGTCGCTGTTGTTTTTGTGGTCCTCAGTCTAAAAGACTGCTTTGATGCAGCTCTCCATGCTGCTCTAATCTGTGCATGCCTTCATTGTTCAGAATCTGATTACTGTTTCATTTCTTGGTCTCCCTATACCATTTCTACGCCTCACACCTCCCTCTAGTACTAAGCTGGTGATCCCTTGATGTCTCACAATGTATCCTGTCAACGGATCACGTCTTCTAGTCTGGTGCGCCACAAATTCCTTATCTCCCCAATTCTATTCACTACCTTCCCATTCGTTACGTGATCTACCCATCTACTCTTCAGCTTTTTTATGCAGCACCACATTCCAAAAGCTTCTATTCTCCTCTTGTCTAAACTGTTTACCGTCTACTTACAAACATGGTGGCATTCCACAGAGATACCTTCAATGAAATTCCTGACACTTAAAACAATATTCAGTGTCAACAAATTTCTCTTCTTCAGATACGCCTTTCTTCTCGTTGCCCGTCTACTTTTATATTTTCTCTACTTTCACCATAATCAGTTATTTTACTACCCATACAGCAAAACAGATGTACTGTTTTAAGTGTCTCGTTTCCTAATCCAATTGCCCTAGAATCACCTGATTTAATTCTGCTACGTTCCATCATCCTTGTTTTGTTTGTGTTGGTGTTCACCTTATATCCACCTTAGAAGACATTGTCCATTCCGTTCAACTGTTCTTACAAGTCCTTTGCTTTCTCTGGCAGAACTACAGTATCATCGAACAAACTCAAAGTTGTTTCTTCTCCGTGGACTTTAATCCCTAATCCACGTTTTTATTTTTTTCCATTAGTGCTTGCAGAATGTACGGATTGAATAACATCAGGGTTAGGCTACCACTCTGTCTCACTCCCTTGTCAATCACTGCTTCCCTTTCACGCCCGTCTACTGTTACAACTGCCCTTTGGTTTCTGCAAAAGTTGTAAGCAGACTTTGTCTGCACATATTTTACCCCTATAGCTTCAAAATTTCAAAGATTGTGTTCCCATCAACATTGTCAAATGTTTTCTCGTAGCCTACAAATGTTATAAACATTTCCTTAACCTCTCTCATAAGAGAAGTCATTGGTTCTGTATTGCTTCGCGTGTTGCTACATTTGTCTGGAATCCAGAGTGATCTTATCCGAGGTCGGCCTCTGCTAGTTATATTCAATTCCTCTGTAATTGTATTTCGCAAACATGACTTTTTAAACTGATAGCTCGATAATATGTATTCACACCCGTCATCAACAGATTTCTTTGGAACAGGAATTATTATACAGGGTTTTTCAAAAAGAATATACGTATTTCGAATGCGTATTTTTATTAAACTAGAAGACACACGAATATGAAACTTTGCACACATACCTCTCAACTTCAGATGAGTGATGTTCAATATGTCATCCATCAGCGACACTAACAATATCACATCGATACTCAAATTCCTCCCATTCTCGGGCGAGCATGCCCGTCGTCACTGATGTTATGGCAGATATTTTTCAACTCTTCCATGCTCTTTGCGAGTGGTGGTACATAGACGTTGTCTTTAACGAAACCCCACAGAAAGCAGTCGGAGGGTGTCAAATCCGGTGACTGTAGAGCCAAGCTGAGATCGCTAAGTCGCCAGCTCCTTGACGACCAATCTAAAGGATTGGTAGAGTTTCATTTAGATGTTCACGCACTTCATAGCCAACCGACGTCTCAAAACACGCCAAATTGTTATTGATGGCAGCTGCAACACCCGACTGGCAAGACGAATTGATTTTGAAGGACGTGCAACATTTTTATCAGGAACACGAGGGCAGACAGGACTTTTCCCTTTACATACACATCCTTTATCTAGAAATTATCGATACAATCTGCGAATGTTCCACCCATTCGGAGGATCAATTTGGTACCTCAACCTGAAACGTCTTTGCACTGTAATCACGGAGTTGCCCTTCGAAAACTCGAGAACACAAAATGATTTCTGCTGCGGAGTAGCCATTTTAAACATATGACAGTTACCAAGAAAGAAGTAAGACTACTGACATCTAACGGCTATTGATATAAACCAGAGTATGTATTCGTTTCTCCAATAGCCGAGCCGAAGTGTAGCGATCGGTGGTTTGGACCAAATAATGCTTTGTAATACGTATCTTCTTGATAAAACACCCTGTATCGTTCATGAAGTCTGAAGGTATCTTCAAGCACATCTCTCTTTTAGAGTCCCTCTATATATTCCTCCCAAATTTCAGCGTTGCCTTCTTTGCTTGGAACTGATTTTCCGTCTGAGCTCTCGATATTCATACAGCTGCTTTTCTTTTCTCCCAGGGCCTGCTTAATTTTTCTGTAGGTGGCATGTCTCTCCCCTCAAGTGAAATACGCTTCTAAATTCTTACATTTGTCCTCTAGCGATTCCTACTTAGCCATTTTGCAGTACCTGTCGATCTCATTTTTGAGACGTTTGTATTCCTTTTCGGCTGCTTCATTTACTTCATTTTTATGCTTTCTCCTTTCATCAATTAAATTCAATATCTCATGTGTTACTCAAGGATTTCTGCTACCCTCGTCTTTTTATCTACTTGATCCTCTGCTGTCTTCCTTATTTCATTTCTCGTTCTCTAACGCTCCCTCTGAAACTATCTACAACCTTTAGTTTTTCAAAGATTCCTTTGTTCAACAATTTTCGTTGAAGGGTATCCTGTGAAGCGCTTGTGCCTGTACCAGCTTTATACTCTGTCGTCAGACCTGCCACAGATCACCACTTATAGTACTTTACAGAGTGGGTAAGACTATGAGCTCTGCATTTCGTGGTGAGATGGCGACGTGCAGCACGTCATCGTCTACTCGTGGTTTCACCGTTCTGCAACCACTTTCCATAGATCCTCAAATAGCAGCACATCAACAGCCGACCAGTGGCATCATTTCCGAGATGCTAGTACTCGGCTGCATAGCCATAACAATCTGCCCTTTATCAGGGTCGCTTAAGGTATTGGTGTTATTCATTTGTGACCTGTATTTCCGCTGTAATGATATCCATTCGTCTCGCATCATGTACCTTTCCGGTAATTTGTTTACATCTCCATCTACACATTCGTATGGTGCATAGAGGGGTCTACGCTGTACCACTGTTCCACTCGCTAACATAGCGACGGGAAAACGACGCGGTATGAGCCCTAATTTCTCGTATCATATCTTCATGATACCAACAGCTTTGCTCCGTGATAACACCTGTTCCCTTCAGATCACCTGCTGTAAGGCTGGACTAACACCTTTATGGGAAACCCTCGGGTCTGCCGAGGACTGCTGGCAAGCGGGATGCATTCAGTCCTTGTGAGGCCAATTGACTTATTTCATTCAGAAGTATCGGCTACGACGTCATAAACTGACATACGGCTGGGAAAGCTGTGTGCTGACCACATGACTGTCCACATCCTCATCCAGTGACGCCTGTGGGTGGTCAGTCGGTGACGTTGGGCCTTCATGGCCTGTTCGGGTGGAATTTAGTTTTTTTATCGTCATGATCCTTACGCGCAAAGTATTTTGGAAGCATTAGATCGTTCTGAGTCAGCTTTAAAATGTCCGTTCTCTAAATTTTCGCAACAGTGTTCCTTGATAAGAACGTCGCCTTCCTTCCAGGGATTCCCATTTGAGTTGCCGAAGCATTTCCATAGCAAATGCGTGTCGTTCGAATCCACCGGCCACAAAACTAGCTGCCGCATCTGAATTATTTCGATGCCTACCTGTAATTCGACCTACCGGGGATCCCAACACTCGAGCAGTACTCAAGAATGGGTCGCACTAGCGTCCTATGTCCAGTCTACTTTACAGATTTTCCCTTATTCCCCCAATAAACTGAAGTCGATCCTTCGTCTTTCCTACTACAATCCTTACACGCTCGTTCTATTTTGCATCACTTTTAAACG